>NC_141353.1:7832500-8364462 GCF_057382095.1 Aulonocara sp. 'chitande type north' Nkhata Bay
CTCACTGTTACATGCATTTGAATGGGAAACTCGCCTGAAACAAAGTATAGGTTTTCATTATGTGAATAATTTTAAAATCTTAGCTCAAACGGCTGCAAAACCTGTTCTGTTTGCCCAGCACGGGGATATTGAGTTCTATAAGATAAAGCCATAAACATGTTTGTCTGAGTCTTCTATCAAAAGTTACAGCAATTTATATGAAGTTGTTCAAAAACGCTTTATTTCGCCAAGACAATGCGTTTCTCACTGTTACATGCATTTGAATGGGAAACTCGCCTGAAACAACGTATAGGTTTTCATTATGTGAATAATTTTAAAATCTTAGCTCAAACGGCTGCAAAACCTGTTTGCCCAGCACGGGGATATTGAGTTCTATAAGATAAAGCCATAAACATGTTTGTCTGAGTCTTCTATCAAAAGTTACAGCGATTTATATGAAGTTGTTCAAAAACGCTTTATTTCGCCAAGACAATGCGTTTCTCACTGTTACATGCATTTGATTGGGAAACTGGCCTGAAACAACGTATAGGTTTTCATTATGTGAATAATTTTAAAATCTTAGCTCAAACGGCTGCAAAACCTGTTCTGTTTGCCCAGCACGGGGATATTGAGTTCTATAAGATAAAGCCATAAACATGTTTGTCTGAGTCTTCTATCAAAAGTTACAGCGATTTATATGAAGTTGTTCAAAAACGCTTTATTTCGCCAAGACAATGCGTTTCTCACTGTTACATGCATTTGAATGGGAAACTCGCCTGAAACAAAGTATAGGTTTTCATTATCTGAATAATTTTAAAATCTTAGCTCAAACGGCTGCAAAACCTGTTCTGTTTGCCCAGCACGGGGATATTGAGTTCTATAAGATAAAGCCATAAACATGTTTGTCTGAGTCTTCTATCAAAAGTTACAGCGATTTATATGAAGTTGTTCAAAAACGCTTTATTTCGCCAAGACAGTGTGTTTCTCACTGTTACATGCATTTGAATGGGAAACTCGCCTGAAACAAAGTATAGGTTTTCATTATGTGAATAATTTTAAAATCTTAGCTCAAACGGCTGCAAAACCTGTTTGCCCAGCACAGGGATATTGAGTTCTATAAGATAAAGCCATAAACATGTTTGTCTGAGTCTTCTATCAAAAGTTACAGCGATTTATATGAAGTTGTTCAAAAACGCTTTATTTCGCCAAGACAATGCGTTTCTCACTGTTACATGCATTTGAATGGGAAACTCGCCTGAAACAAAGTATAGGTTTTCATTATGTGAATAATTTTAAAATCTTAGCTCAAACGGCTGCAAAACCTGTTTGCCCAGCACGGGGATATTGAGTTCTATAAGATAAAGCCATAAACATGTTTGTCTGAGTCTTCTATCAAAAGTTACAGCGATTTGTATGAAGTTGTTCAAAAACGCTTTATTTCGCCAAGACAATGCGTTTCTCACTGTTACATGCATTTGAATGGGAAACTCGCCTGAAACAAAGTATAGGTTTTCATTATCTGAATAATTTTAAAATCTTAGCTCAAACGGCTGCAAAACCTGTTCTGTTTGCCCAGCACAGGGATCTTGAGTTCTATAAGATAAAGCCATAAACATGTTTGTCTGAGTCTTCTATCAAAAGTTACAGCGATTTATATGAAGTTGTTCAAAAACGCTTTATTTCGCCAAGACAATGCGTTTCTCACTGTTACATGCATTTGAATGGGAAACTCGCCTGAAACAAAGTATAGGTTTTCATTATGTGAATAATTTTAAAATCTTAGCTCAAACGGCTGCAAAACCTGTTTGCCCAGCATGGGGATATTGAGTTCTATAAGATAAAGCCATAAACATGTTTGTCTGAGTCTTCTATCAAAAGTTACAGCGATTTATATGAAGTTGTTCAAAAACGCTTTATTTCGCCAAGACAATGCGTTTCTCACTGTTACATGCATTTGAATGGGAAACTCGCCTGAAACAACGTATAGGTTTTCATTATGTGAATAATTTTAAAATCTTAGCTCAAACGGCTGCAAAACCTGTTTGCCCAGCACGGGGATATTGAGTTCTATAAGATAAAGCCATAAACATGTTTGTCTGAGTCTTCTATCAAAAGTTACAGCGATTTATATGAAGTTGTTCAAAAACGCTTTATTTCGCCAAGACAATGCGTTTCTCACTGTTACATGCATTTGAATGGGAAACTCGCCTGAAACAACGTATAGGTTTTCATTATGTGAATAATTTTAAAATCTTAGCTCAAACGGCTGCAAAACCTGTTTGCCCAGCACGGGGATATTGAGTTCTATAAGATAAAGCCATAAACATGTTTGTCTGAGTCTTCTATCAAAAGTTACAGCGATTTATATGAAGTTGTTCAAAAACGCTTTATTTCGCCAAGACCATGCGTTTCTCACTGTTACATGCATTTGAATGGGAAACTCGCCTGAAACAAAGTATAGGTTTTCATTATGTGAATAATTTTAAAATCTTAGCTCAAACGGCTGCAAAACCTGTTCTGTTTGCCCAGCACGGGGATATTGAGTTCTATAAGATAAAGCCATAAACATGTTTGTCTGAGTCTTCTATCAAAAGTTACAGCGATTTATATGAAGTTGTTCAAAAACGCTTTATTTCGCCAAGACAATGCGTTTCTCACTGTTACATGCATTTGAATGGGAAACTCGCCTGAAACAAAGTATAGGTTTTCATTATGTGAATAATTTTAAAATCTTAGCTCAAACGGCTGCAAAACCTGTTTGCCCAGCACAGGGATATTGAGTTCTATAAGATAAAGCCATAAACATGTTTGTCTGAGTCTTCTATCAAAAGTTACAGCGATTTATATGAAGTTGTTCAAAAACGCTTTATTTCGCCAAGACAATGCGTTTCTCACTGTTACATGCATTTGAATGGGAAACTCGCCTGAAACAAAGTATAGGTTTTCATTATCTGAATAATTTTAAAATCTTAGCTCAAACGGCTGCAAAACCTGTTTGCCCAGCACAGGGATATTGAGTTCTATAAGATAAAGCCATAAACATGTTTGTCTGAGTCTTCTATCAAAAGTTACAGCGATTTATATGAAGTTGTTCAAAAACGCTTTATTTCGCCAAGACAATGCGTTTCTCACTGTTACATGCATTTGAATGGGAAACTCGCCTGAAACAACGTATAGGTTTTCATTATGTGAATAATTTTAAAATCTTAGCTCAAACGGCTGCAAAACCTGTTTGCCCAGCACAGGGATCTTGAGTTCTATAAGATAAAGCCATAAACATGTTTGTCTGAGTCTTCTATCAAAAGTTACAGCGATTTATATGAAGTTGTTCAAAAACGCTTTATTTCGCCAAGACAATGCGTTTCTCACTGTTACATGCATTTGAATGGGAAACTCGCCTGAAACAAAGTATAGGTTTTCATTATGTGAATAATTTTAAAATCTTAGCTCAAACGGCTGCAAAACCTGTTTGCCCAGCACAGGGATATTGAGTTCTATAAGATAAAGCCATAAACATGTTTGTCTGAGTCTTCTATCAAAAGTTACAGCGATTTATATGAAGTTGTTCAAAAACGCTTTATTTCGCCAAGACAATGCGTTTCTCACTGTTACATGCATTTGAATGGGAAACTCGCCTGAAACAACGTATAGGTTTTCATTATGTGAATAATTTTAAAATCTTAGCTCAAACGGCTGCAAAACCTGTTTGCCCAGCACAGGGATCTTGAGTTCTATAAGATAAAGCCATAAACATGTTTGTCTGAGTCTTCTATCAAAAGTTACAGCGATTTATATGAAGTTGTTCAAAAACGCTTTATTTCGCCAAGACAATGCGTTTCTCACTGTTACATGCATTTGAATGGGAAACTCGCCTGAAACAAAGTATAGGTTTTCATTATGTGAATAATTTTAAAATCTTAGCTCAAACGGCTGCAAAACCTGTTTGCCCAGCACAGGGATATTGAGTTCTATAAGATAAAGCCATAAACATGTTTGTCTGAGTCTTCTATCAAAAGTTACAGCGATTTATATGAAGTTGTTCAAAAACGCTTTATTTCGCCAAGACAATGCGTTTCTCACTGTTACATGCATTTGAATGGGAAACTCGCCTGAAACAAAGTATAGGTTTTCATTATCTGAATAATTTTAAAATCTTAGCTCAAACGGCTGCAAAACCTGTTTGCCCAGCACAGGGATATTGAGTTCTATAAGATAAAGCCATAAACATGTTTGTCTGAGTCTTCTATCAAAAGTTACAGCGATTTATATGAAGTTGTTCAAAAACGCTTTATTTCGCCAAGACAATGCGTTTCTCACTGTTACATGCATTTGAATGGGAAACTCGCCTGAAACAACGTATAGGTTTTCATTATGTGAATAATTTTAAAATCTTAGCTCAAACGGCTGCAAAACCTGTTTGCCCAGCACAGGGATCTTGAGTTCTATAAGATAAAGCCATAAACATGTTTGTCTGAGTCTTCTATCAAAAGTTACAGCGATTTATATGAAGTTGTTCAAAAACGCTTTATTTCGCCAAGACAATGCGTTTCTCACTGTTACATGCATTTGAATGGGAAACTCGCCTGAAACAAAGTATAGGTTTTCATTATGTGAATAATTTTAAAATCTTAGCTCAAACGGCTGCAAAACCTGTTTGCCCAGCACAGGGATATTGAGTTCTATAAGATAAAGCCATAAACATGTTTGTCTGAGTCTTCTATCAAAAGTTACAGCGATTTATATGAAGTTGTTCAAAAACGCTTTATTTCGCCAAGACAATGCGTTTCTCACTGTTACATGCATTTGAATGGGAAACTCGCCTGAAACAACGTATAGGTTTTCATTATGTGAATAATTTTAAAATCTTAGCTCAAACGGCTGCAAAACCTGTTTGCCCAGCACAGGGATCTTGAGTTCTATAAGATAAAGCCATAAACATGTTTGTCTGAGTCTTCTATCAAAAGTTACAGCGATTTATATGAAGTTGTTCAAAAACGCTTTATTTCGCCAAGACAATGCGTTTCTCACTGTTACATGCATTTGAATGGGAAACTCGCCTGAAACAAAGTATAGGTTTTCATTATGTGAATAATTTTAAAATCTTAGCTCAAACGGCTGCAAAACCTGTTTGCCCAGCACAGGGATATTGAGTTCTATAAGATAAAGCCATAAACATGTTTGTCTGAGTCTTCTATCAAAAGTTACAGCGATTTATATGAAGTTGTTCAAAAACGCTTTATTTCGCCAAGACAATGCGTTTCTCACTGTTACATGCATTTGAATGGGAAACTCGCCTGAAACAACGTATAGGTTTTCATTATGTGAATAATTTTAAAATCTTAGCTCAAACGGCTGCAAAACCTGTTTGCCCAGCACGGGGATATTGAGTTCTATAAGATAAAGCCATAAACATGTTTGTCTGAGTCTTCTATCAAAAGTTACAGCGATTTATATGAAGTTGTTCAAAAACGCTTTATTTCGCCAAGACAATGCGTTTCTCACTGTTACATGCATTTGAATGGGAAACTCGCCTGAAACAACGTATAGGTTTTCATTATGTGAATAATTTTAAAATCTTAGCTCAAACGGCTGCAAAACCTGTTTGCCCAGCACAGGGATCTTGAGTTCTATAAGATAAAGCCATAAACATGTTTGTCTGAGTCTTCTATCAAAAGTTACAGCGATTTATATGAAGTTGTTCAAAAACGCTTTATTTCGCCAAGACAATGCGTTTCTCACTGTTACATGCATTTGAATGGGAAACTCGCCTGAAACAAAGTATAGGTTTTCATTATGTGAATAATTTTAAAATCTTAGCTCAAACGGCTGCAAAACCTGTTTGCCCAGCACGGGGATATTGAGTTCTATAAGATAAAGCCATAAACATGTTTGTCTGAGTCTTCTATCAAAAGTTACAGCGATTTATATGAAGTTGTTCAAAAACGCTTTATTTCGCCAAGACAATGCGTTTCTCACTGTTACATGCATTTGAATGGGAAACTCGCCTGAAACAACGTATAGGTTTTCATTATGTGAATAATTTTAAAATCTTAGCTCAAACGGCTGCAAAACCTGTTTGCCCAGCACGGGGATATTGAGTTCTATAAGATAAAGCCATAAACATGTTTGTCTGAGTCTTCTATCAAAAGTTACAGCGATTTATATGAAGTTGTTCAAAAACGCTTTATTTCGCCAAGACAATGCGTTTCTCACTGTTACATGCATTTGAATGGGAAACTCGCCTGAAACAACGTATAGGTTTTCATTATGTGAATAATTTTAAAATCTTAGCTCAAACGGCTGCAAAACCTGTTTGCCCAGCACGGGGATATTGAGTTCTATAAGATAAAGCCATAAACATGTTTGTCTGAGTCTTCTATCAAAAGTTACAGCGATTTATATGAAGTTGTTCAAAAACGCTTTATTTCGCCAAGACCATGCGTTTCTCACTGTTACATGCATTTGAATGGGAAACTCGCCTGAAACAAAGTATAGGTTTTCATTATGTGAATAATTTTAAAATCTTAGCTCAAACGGCTGCAAAACCTGTTCTGTTTGCCCAGCACGGGGATATTGAGTTCTATAAGATAAAGCCATAAACATGTTTGTCTGAGTCTTCTATCAAAAGTTACAGCGATTTATATGAAGTTGTTCAAAAACGCTTTATTTCGCCAAGACCATGCGTTTCTCACTGTTACATGCATTTGAATGGGAAACTCGCCTGAAACAACGTATAGGTTTTCATTATGTGAATAATTTTAAAATCTTAGCTCAAACGGCTGCAAAACCTGTTTGCCCAGCACGGGGATATTGAGTTCTATAAGATAAAGCCATAAACATGTTTGTCTGAGTCTTCTATCAAAAGTTACAGCGATTTATATGAAGTTGTTCAAAAACGCTTTATTTCGCCAAGACAATGCGTTTCTCACTGTTACATGCATTTGAATGGGAAACTCGCCTGAAACAAAGTATAGGTTTTCATTATGTGAATAATTTTAAAATCTTAGCTCAAACGGCTGCAAAACCTGTTTGCCCAGCACGGGGATATTGAGTTCTATAAGATAAAGCCATAAACATGTTTGTCTGAGTCTTCTATCAAAAGTTACAGCGATTTGTATGAAGTTGTTCAAAAACGCTTTATTTCGCCAAGACAATGCGTTTCTCACTGTTACATGCATTTGAATGGGAAACTCGCCTGAAACAAAGTATAGGTTTTCATTATCTGAATAATTTTAAAATCTTAGCTCAAACGGCTGCAAAACCTGTTCTGTTTGCCCAGCACAGGGATCTTGAGTTCTATAAGATAAAGCCATAAACATGTTTGTCTGAGTCTTCTATCAAAAGTTACAGCGATTTATATGAAGTTGTTCAAAAACGCTTTATTTCGCCAAGACAATGCGTTTCTCACTGTTACATGCATTTGAATGGGAAACTCGCCTGAAACAAAGTATAGGTTTTCATTATGTGAATAATTTTAAAATCTTAGCTCAAACGGCTGCAAAACCTGTTTGCCCAGCATGGGGATATTGAGTTCTATAAGATAAAGCCATAAACATGTTTGTCTGAGTCTTCTATCAAAAGTTACAGCGATTTATATGAAGTTGTTCAAAAACGCTTTATTTCGCCAAGACAATGCGTTTCTCACTGTTACATGCATTTGAATGGGAAACTCGCCTGAAACAACGTATAGGTTTTCATTATGTGAATAATTTTAAAATCTTAGCTCAAACGGCTGCAAAACCTGTTTGCCCAGCACGGGGATATTGAGTTCTATAAGATAAAGCCATAAACATGTTTGTCTGAGTCTTCTATCAAAAGTTACAGCGATTTATATGAAGTTGTTCAAAAACGCTTTATTTCGCCAAGACAATGCGTTTCTCACTGTTACATGCATTTGAATGGGAAACTCGCCTGAAACAACGTATAGGTTTTCATTATGTGAATAATTTTAAAATCTTAGCTCAAACGGCTGCAAAACCTGTTTGCCCAGCACGGGGATATTGAGTTCTATAAGATAAAGCCATAAACATGTTTGTCTGAGTCTTCTATCAAAAGTTACAGCGATTTATATGAAGTTGTTCAAAAACGCTTTATTTCGCCAAGACCATGCGTTTCTCACTGTTACATGCATTTGAATGGGAAACTCGCCTGAAACAAAGTATAGGTTTTCATTATGTGAATAATTTTAAAATCTTAGCTCAAACGGCTGCAAAACCTGTTCTGTTTGCCCAGCACGGGGATATTGAGTTCTATAAGATAAAGCCATAAACATGTTTGTCTGAGTCTTCTATCAAAAGTTACAGCGATTTATATGAAGTTGTTCAAAAACGCTTTATTTCGCCAAGACAATGCGTTTCTCACTGTTACATGCATTTGAATGGGAAACTCGCCTGAAACAAAGTATAGGTTTTCATTATGTGAATAATTTTAAAATCTTAGCTCAAACGGCTGCAAAACCTGTTTGCCCAGCACAGGGATATTGAGTTCTATAAGATAAAGCCATAAACATGTTTGTCTGAGTCTTCTATCAAAAGTTACAGCGATTTATATGAAGTTGTTCAAAAACGCTTTATTTCGCCAAGACAATGCGTTTCTCACTGTTACATGCATTTGAATGGGAAACTCGCCTGAAACAAAGTATAGGTTTTCATTATCTGAATAATTTTAAAATCTTAGCTCAAACGGCTGCAAAACCTGTTTGCCCAGCACAGGGATATTGAGTTCTATAAGATAAAGCCATAAACATGTTTGTCTGAGTCTTCTATCAAAAGTTACAGCGATTTATATGAAGTTGTTCAAAAACGCTTTATTTCGCCAAGACAATGCGTTTCTCACTGTTACATGCATTTGAATGGGAAACTCGCCTGAAACAACGTATAGGTTTTCATTATGTGAATAATTTTAAAATCTTAGCTCAAACGGCTGCAAAACCTGTTTGCCCAGCACAGGGATCTTGAGTTCTATAAGATAAAGCCATAAACATGTTTGTCTGAGTCTTCTATCAAAAGTTACAGCGATTTATATGAAGTTGTTCAAAAACGCTTTATTTCGCCAAGACAATGCGTTTCTCACTGTTACATGCATTTGAATGGGAAACTCGCCTGAAACAAAGTATAGGTTTTCATTATGTGAATAATTTTAAAATCTTAGCTCAAACGGCTGCAAAACCTGTTTGCCCAGCACAGGGATATTGAGTTCTATAAGATAAAGCCATAAACATGTTTGTCTGAGTCTTCTATCAAAAGTTACAGCGATTTATATGAAGTTGTTCAAAAACGCTTTATTTCGCCAAGACAATGCGTTTCTCACTGTTACATGCATTTGAATGGGAAACTCGCCTGAAACAACGTATAGGTTTTCATTATGTGAATAATTTTAAAATCTTAGCTCAAACGGCTGCAAAACCTGTTTGCCCAGCACAGGGATCTTGAGTTCTATAAGATAAAGCCATAAACATGTTTGTCTGAGTCTTCTATCAAAAGTTACAGCGATTTATATGAAGTTGTTCAAAAACGCTTTATTTCGCCAAGACAATGCGTTTCTCACTGTTACATGCATTTGAATGGGAAACTCGCCTGAAACAAAGTATAGGTTTTCATTATGTGAATAATTTTAAAATCTTAGCTCAAACGGCTGCAAAACCTGTTTGCCCAGCACAGGGATATTGAGTTCTATAAGATAAAGCCATAAACATGTTTGTCTGAGTCTTCTATCAAAAGTTACAGCGATTTATATGAAGTTGTTCAAAAACGCTTTATTTCGCCAAGACAATGCGTTTCTCACTGTTACATGCATTTGAATGGGAAACTCGCCTGAAACAAAGTATAGGTTTTCATTATCTGAATAATTTTAAAATCTTAGCTCAAACGGCTGCAAAACCTGTTTGCCCAGCACAGGGATATTGAGTTCTATAAGATAAAGCCATAAACATGTTTGTCTGAGTCTTCTATCAAAAGTTACAGCGATTTATATGAAGTTGTTCAAAAACGCTTTATTTCGCCAAGACAATGCGTTTCTCACTGTTACATGCATTTGAATGGGAAACTCGCCTGAAACAACGTATAGGTTTTCATTATGTGAATAATTTTAAAATCTTAGCTCAAACGGCTGCAAAACCTGTTTGCCCAGCACAGGGATCTTGAGTTCTATAAGATAAAGCCATAAACATGTTTGTCTGAGTCTTCTATCAAAAGTTACAGCGATTTATATGAAGTTGTTCAAAAACGCTTTATTTCGCCAAGACAATGCGTTTCTCACTGTTACATGCATTTGAATGGGAAACTCGCCTGAAACAAAGTATAGGTTTTCATTATGTGAATAATTTTAAAATCTTAGCTCAAACGGCTGCAAAACCTGTTTGCCCAGCACAGGGATATTGAGTTCTATAAGATAAAGCCATAAACATGTTTGTCTGAGTCTTCTATCAAAAGTTACAGCGATTTATATGAAGTTGTTCAAAAACGCTTTATTTCGCCAAGACAATGCGTTTCTCACTGTTACATGCATTTGAATGGGAAACTCGCCTGAAACAACGTATAGGTTTTCATTATGTGAATAATTTTAAAATCTTAGCTCAAACGGCTGCAAAACCTGTTTGCCCAGCACAGGGATCTTGAGTTCTATAAGATAAAGCCATAAACATGTTTGTCTGAGTCTTCTATCAAAAGTTACAGCGATTTATATGAAGTTGTTCAAAAACGCTTTATTTCGCCAAGACAATGCGTTTCTCACTGTTACATGCATTTGAATGGGAAACTCGCCTGAAACAAAGTATAGGTTTTCATTATGTGAATAATTTTAAAATCTTAGCTCAAACGGCTGCAAAACCTGTTTGCCCAGCACAGGGATATTGAGTTCTATAAGATAAAGCCATAAACATGTTTGTCTGAGTCTTCTATCAAAAGTTACAGCGATTTATATGAAGTTGTTCAAAAACGCTTTATTTCGCCAAGACAATGCGTTTCTCACTGTTACATGCATTTGAATGGGAAACTCGCCTGAAACAACGTATAGGTTTTCATTATGTGAATAATTTTAAAATCTTAGCTCAAACGGCTGCAAAACCTGTTTGCCCAGCACGGGGATATTGAGTTCTATAAGATAAAGCCATAAACATGTTTGTCTGAGTCTTCTATCAAAAGTTACAGCGATTTATATGAAGTTGTTCAAAAACGCTTTATTTCGCCAAGACAATGCGTTTCTCACTGTTACATGCATTTGAATGGGAAACTCGCCTGAAACAACGTATAGGTTTTCATTATGTGAATAATTTTAAAATCTTAGCTCAAACGGCTGCAAAACCTGTTTGCCCAGCACAGGGATCTTGAGTTCTATAAGATAAAGCCATAAACATGTTTGTCTGAGTCTTCTATCAAAAGTTACAGCGATTTATATGAAGTTGTTCAAAAACGCTTTATTTCGCCAAGACAATGCGTTTCTCACTGTTACATGCATTTGAATGGGAAACTCGCCTGAAACAAAGTATAGGTTTTCATTATGTGAATAATTTTAAAATCTTAGCTCAAACGGCTGCAAAACCTGTTTGCCCAGCACGGGGATATTGAGTTCTATAAGATAAAGCCATAAACATGTTTGTCTGAGTCTTCTATCAAAAGTTACAGCGATTTATATGAAGTTGTTCAAAAACGCTTTATTTCGCCAAGACAATGCGTTTCTCACTGTTACATGCATTTGAATGGGAAACTCGCCTGAAACAACGTATAGGTTTTCATTATGTGAATAATTTTAAAATCTTAGCTCAAACGGCTGCAAAACCTGTTTGCCCAGCACGGGGATATTGAGTTCTATAAGATAAAGCCATAAACATGTTTGTCTGAGTCTTCTATCAAAAGTTACAGCGATTTATATGAAGTTGTTCAAAAACGCTTTATTTCGCCAAGACAATGCGTTTCTCACTGTTACATGCATTTGAATGGGAAACTCGCCTGAAACAACGTATAGGTTTTCATTATGTGAATAATTTTAAAATCTTAGCTCAAACGGCTGCAAAACCTGTTTGCCCAGCACGGGGATATTGAGTTCTATAAGATAAAGCCATAAACATGTTTGTCTGAGTCTTCTATCAAAAGTTACAGCGATTTATATGAAGTTGTTCAAAAACGCTTTATTTCGCCAAGACCATGCGTTTCTCACTGTTACATGCATTTGAATGGGAAACTCGCCTGAAACAAAGTATAGGTTTTCATTATGTGAATAATTTTAAAATCTTAGCTCAAACGGCTGCAAAACCTGTTCTGTTTGCCCAGCACGGGGATATTGAGTTCTATAAGATAAAGCCATAAACATGTTTGTCTGAGTCTTCTATCAAAAGTTACAGCGATTTATATGAAGTTGTTCAAAAACGCTTTATTTCGCCAAGACCATGCGTTTCTCACTGTTACATGCATTTGAATGGGAAACTCGCCTGAAACAACGTATAGGTTTTCATTATGTGAATAATTTTAAAATCTTAGCTCAAACGGCTGCAAAACCTGTTTGCCCAGCACGGGGATATTGAGTTCTATAAGATAAAGCCATAAACATGTTTGTCTGAGTCTTCTATCAAAAGTTACAGCGATTTATATGAAGTTGTTCAAAAACGCTTTATTTCGCCAAGACAATGCGTTTCTCACTGTTACATGCATTTGAATGGGAAACTCGCCTGAAACAAAGTATAGGTTTTCATTATGTGAATAATTTTAAAATCTTAGCTCAAACGGCTGCAAAACCTGTTTGCCCAGCACGGGGATATTGAGTTCTATAAGATAAAGCCATAAACATGTTTGTCTGAGTCTTCTATCAAAAGTTACAGCGATTTATATGAAGTTGTTCAAAAACGCTTTATTTCGCCAAGACAATGCGTTTCTCACTGTTACATGCATTTGAATGGGAAACTCGCCTGAAACAACGTATAGGTTTTCATTATGTGAATAATTTTAAAATCTTAGCTCAAACGGCTGCAAAACCTGTTCTGTTTGCCCAGCACGGGGATATTGAGTTCTATAAGATAAAGCCATAAACATGTTTGTCTGAGTCTTCTATCAAAAGTTACAGCGATTTATATGAAGTTGTTCAAAAACGCTTTATTTTGCCAAGACAGTGTGTTTCTCACTGTTACATGCATTTGAATGGGAAACTCGCCTGAAACAAAGTATAGGTTTTCATTATGTGAATAATTTTAAAATCTTAGCTCAAACGGCTGCAAAACCTGTTTGCCCAGCACGGGGATATTGAGTTCTATAAGATAAAGCCATAAACATGTTTGTCTGAGTCTTCTATCAAAAGTTACAGCGATTTATATGAAGTTGTTCAAAAACGCTTTATTTCGCCAAGACAATGCGTTTCTCACTGTTACATGCATTTGAATGGGAAACTCGCCTGAAACAAAGTATAGGTTTTCATTATCTGAATAATTTTAAAATCTTAGCTCAAACGGCTGCAAAACCTGTTCTGTTTGCCCAGCACGGGGATATTGAGTTCTATAAGATAAAGCCATAAACATGTTTGTCTGAGTCTTCTATCAAAAGTTACAGCGATTTATATGAAGTTGTTCAAAAACGCTTTATTTCGCCAAGACAATGCGTTTCTCACTGTTACATGCATTTGAATGGGAAACTCGCCTGAAACAACGTATAGGTTTTCATTATGTGAATAATTTTAAAATCTTAGCTCAAACGGCTGCAAAACCTGTTTGCCCAGCACGGGGATATTGAGTTCTATAAGATAAAGCCATAAACATGTTTGTCTGAGTCTTCTATCAAAAGTTACAGCGATTTATATGAAGTTGTTCAAAAACGCTTTATTTCGCCAAGACAATGCGTTTCTCACTGTTACATGCATTTGAATGGGAAACTCGCCTGAAACAAAGTATAGGTTTTCATTATCTGAATAATTTTAAAATCTTAGCTCAAACGGCTGCAAAACCTGTTTGCCCAGCACGGGGATATTGAGTTCTATAAGATAAAGCCATAAACATGTTTGTCTGAGTCTTCTATCAAAAGTTACAGCGATTTATATGAAGTTGTTCAAAAACGCTTTATTTCGCCAAGACAATGCGTTTCTCACTGTTACATGCATTTGATTGGGAAACTGGCCTGAAACAACGTATAGGTTTTCATTATGTGAATAATTTTAAAATCTTAGCTCAAACGGCTGCAAAACCTGTTCTGTTTGCCCAGCACGGGGATATTGAGTTCTATAAGATAAAGCCATAAACATGTTTGTCTGAGTCTTCTATCAAAAGTTACAGCGATTTATATGAAGTTGTTCAAAAACGCTTTATTTCGCCAAGACAATGCGTTTCTCACTGTTACATGCATTTGAATGGGAAACTCGCCTGAAACAAAGTATAGGTTTTCATTATCTGAATAATTTTAAAATCTTAGCTCAAACGGCTGCAAAACCTGTTCTGTTTGCCCAGCACGGGGATATTGAGTTCTATAAGATAAAGCCATAAACATGTTTGTCTGAGTCTTCTATCAAAAGTTACAGCGATTTATATGAAGTTGTTCAAAAACGCTTTATTTCGCCAAAACCATGCGTTTCTCACTGTTACATGCATTTGAATGGGAAACTCGCCTGAAACAACGTATAGGTTTTCATTATGTGAATAATTTTAAAATCTTAGCTCAAACGGCTGCAAAGCCTGTTCTGTTTGCCCAGCACGGGGATATTGAGTTCTATAAGATAAAGCCATAAACATGTTTGTCTGAGTCTTCTATCAAAAGTTACAGCGATTTATATGAAGTTGTTCAAAAACGCTTTATTTCGCCAAGACAATGCGTTTCTCACTGTTACATGCATTTGAATGGGAAACTCGCCTGAAACAAAGTATAGGTTTTCATTATGTGAATAATTTTAAAATCTTAGCTCAAACGGCTGCAAAACCTGTTCTGTTTGCCCAGCACGGGGATATTGAGTTCTATAAGATAAAGCCATAAACATGTTTGTCTGAGTCTTCTATCAAAAGTTAGAGCGATTTATATGAAGTTGTTCAAAAACGCTTTATTTCGCCAAGACAGTGTGTTTCTCACTGTTACATGCATTTGAATGGGAAACTCGCCTGAAACAAAGTATAGGTTTTCATTATGTGAATAATTTTAAAATCTTAGCTCAAACGGCTGCAAAACCTGTTCTGTTTGCCCAGCACGGGGATATTGAGTTCTATAAGATAAAGCCATAAACATGTTTGTCTGAGTCTTCTATCAAAAGTTACAGCGATTTATATGAAGTTGTTCAAAAACGCTTTATTTCGCCAAGACAATGCGTTTCTCACTGTTACATGCATTTGAATGGGAAACTCGCCTGAAACAAAGTATAGGTTTTCATTATGTGAATAATTTTAAAATCTTAGCTCAAACGGCTGCAAAACCTGTTCTGTTTGCCCAGCACGGGGATATTGAGTTCTATAAGATAAAGCCATAAACATGTTTGTCTGAGTCTTCTATCAAAAGTTACAGCGATTTATATGAAGTTGTTCAAAAACGCTTTATTTCGCCAAGACCATGCGTTTCTCACTGTTACATGCATTTGAATGGGAAACTCGCCTGAAACAACGTATAGGTTTTCATTATCTGAATAATTTTAAAATCTTAGCTCAAACGGCTGCAAAACCTGTTCTGTTTGCCCAGCACGGGGATATTGAGTTCTATAAGATAAAGCCATAAACATGTTTGTCTGAGTCTTCTATCAAAAGTTACAGCGATTTATATGAAGTTGTTCAAAAACGCTTTATTTCGCCAAGACAATGCGTTTCTCACTGTTACATGCATTTGAATGGGAAACTCGCCTGAAACAAAGTATAGGTTTTCATTATGTGAATAATTTTAAAATCTTAGCTCAAACGGCTGCAAAACCTGTTCTGTTTGCCCAGCACGGGGATATTGAGTTCTATAAGATAAAGCCATAAACATGTTTGTCTGAGTCTTCTATCAAAAGTTACAGCGATTTATATGAAGTTGTTCAAAAACGCTTTATTTCGCCAAGACAGTGTGTTTCTCACTGTTACATGCATTTGAATGGGAAACTCGCCTGAAACAACGTATAGGTTTTCATTATGTGAATAATTTTAAAATCTTAGCTCAAACGGCTGCAAAACCTGTTTGCCCAGCACGGGGATATTGAGTTCTATAAGATAAAGCCATAAACATGTTTGTCTGAGTCTTCTATCAAAAGTTACAGCGATTTATATGAAGTTGTTCAAAAACGCTTTATTTCGCCAAGACAATGCGTTTCTCACTGTTACATGCATTTGAATGGGAAACTCGCCTGAAACAAAGTATAGGTTTTCATTATCTGAATAATTTTAAAATCTTAGCTCAAACGGCTGCAAAACCTGTTCTGTTTGCCCAGCACGGGGATATTGAGTTCTATAAGATAAAGCCATAAACATGTTTGTCTGAGTCTTCTATCAAAAGTTACAGCGATTTATATGAAGTTGTTCAAAAAAAACTTTATTTCGCCAAGATAATGCGTTTCTCACTGTTACATGCATTTGAATGGGAAACTCGCCTGAAACAACGTATAGGTTTTCATTATGTGAATAATTTTAAAATCTTAGCTCAAACGGCTGCAAAACCTGTTTGCCCAGCACGGGGATATTGAGTTCTATAAGATAAAGCCATAAACATGTTTGTCTGAGTCTTCTATCAAAAGTTACAGCGATTTATATGAAGTTGTTCAAAAACGCTTTATTTCGCCAAGACAATGCGTTTCTCACTGTTACATGCATTTGAATGGGAAACTCGCCTGAAACAAAGTATAGGTTTTCATTATCTGAATAATTTTAAAATCTTAGCTCAAACGGCTGCAAAACCTGTTTGCCCAGCACGGGGATATTGAGTTCTATAAGATAAAGCCATAAACATGTTTGTCTGAGTCTTCTATCAAAAGTTACAGCGATTTATATGAAGTTGTTCAAAAACGCTTTATTTCGCCAAGACAATGCGTTTCTCACTGTTACATGCATTTGAATGGGAAACTCGCCTGAAACAAAGTATAGGTTTTCATTATCTGAAT
This sequence comes from Aulonocara sp. 'chitande type north' Nkhata Bay, assembly GCF_057382095.1. Taxonomy (NCBI): domain Eukaryota; kingdom Metazoa; phylum Chordata; class Actinopteri; order Cichliformes; family Cichlidae; genus Aulonocara; species Aulonocara sp. 'chitande type north' Nkhata Bay. The sequence goes on from NC_141353.1 coordinate 7,849,496, forward strand.
AATTTTAAAATCTTAGCTCAAACGGCTGCAAAACCTGTTCTGTTTGCCCAGCACGGGGATATTGAGTTCTATAAGATAAAGCCATAAACATGTTTGTCTGAGTCTTCTATCAAAAGTTACAGCGATTTATATGAAGTTGTTCAAAAAAAACTTTATTTCGCCAAGACAATGCGTTTCTCACTGTTACATGCATTTGAATGGGAAACTCGCCTGAAACAACGTATAGGTTTTCATTATGTGAATAATTTTAAAATCTTAGCTCAAACGGCTGCAAAACCTGTTCTGTTTGCCCAGCACGGGGATATTGAGTTCTATAAGATAAAGCCATAAACATGTTTGTCTGAGTCTTCTATCAAAAGTTACAGCGATTTATATGAAGTTGTTCAAAAACGCTTTATTTCGCCAAGACAATGCGTTTCTCACTGTTACATGCATTTGAATGGGAAACTCGCCTGAAACAAAGTATAGGTTTTCATTATGTGAATAATTTTAAAATCTTAGCTCAAACGGCTGCAAAACCTGTTCTGTTTGCCCAGCACGGGGATATTGAGTTCTATAAGATAAAGCCATAAACATGTTTGTCTGAGTCTTCTATCAAAAGTTACAGCGATTTATATGAAGTTGTTCAAAAACGCTTTATTTCGCCAAGACAGTGTGTTTCTCACTGTTACATGCATTTGAATGGGAAACTCGCCTGAAACAACGTATAGGTTTTCATTATGTGAATAATTTTAAAATCTTAGCTCAAACGGCTGCAAAACCTGTTTGCCCAGCACGGGGATATTGAGTTCTATAAGATAAAGCCATAAACATGTTTGTCTGAGTCTTCTATCAAAAGTTACAGCGATTTATATGAAGTTGTTCAAAAACGCTTTATTTCGCCAAGACAATGCGTTTCTCACTGTTACATGCATTTGAATGGGAAACTCGCCTGAAACAAAGTATAGGTTTTCATTATCTGAATAATTTTAAAATCTTAGCTCAAACGGCTGCAAAACCTGTTCTGTTTGCCCAGCACGGGGATATTGAGTTCTATAAGATAAAGCCATAAACATGTTTGTCTGAGTCTTCTATCAAAAGTTACAGCGATTTATATGAAGTTGTTCAAAAACGCTTTATTTCGCCAAGACAATGCGTTTCTCACTGTTACATGCATTTGAATGGGAAACTCGCCTGAAACAACGTATAGGTTTTCATTATGTGAATAATTTTAAAATCTTAGCTCAAACGGCTGCAAAACCTGTTTGCCCAGCACGGGGATATTGAGTTCTATAAGATAAAGCCATAAACATGTTTGTCTGAGTCTTCTATCAAAAGTTACAGCGATTTATATGAAGTTGTTCAAAAACGCTTTATTTCGCCAAGACAATGCGTTTCTCACTGTTACATGCATTTGAATGGGAAACTCGCCTGAAACAAAGTATAGGTTTTCATTATCTGAATAATTTTAAAATCTTAGCTCAAACGGCTGCAAAACCTGTTCTGTTTGCCCAGCACGGGGATATTGAGTTCTATAAGATAAAGCCATAAACATGTTTGTCTGAGTCTTCTATCAAAAGTTACAGCGATTTATATGAAGTTGTTCAAAAACGCTTTATTTCGCCAAGACAATGCGTTTCTCACTGTTACATGCATTTGAATGGGAAACTCGCCTGAAACAACGTATAGGTTTTCATTATGTGAATAATTTTAAAATCTTAGCTCAAACGGCTGCAAAACCTGTTTGCCCAGCACGGGGATATTGAGTTCTATAAGATAAAGCCATAAACATGTTTGTCTGAGTCTTCTATCAAAAGTTACAGCGATTTATATGAAGTTGTTCAAAAACGCTTTATTTCGCCAAGACAATGCGTTTCTCACTGTTACATGCATTTGAATGGGAAACTCGCCTGAAACAAAGTATAGGTTTTCATTATCTGAATAATTTTAAAATCTTAGCTCAAACGGCTGCAAAACCTGTTCTGTTTGCCCAGCACGGGGATATTGAGTTCTATAAGATAAAGCCATAAACATGTTTGTCTGAGTCTTCTATCAAAAGTTACAGCGATTTATATGAAGTTGTTCAAAAAAAACTTTATTTCGCCAAGACAATGCGTTTCTCACTGTTACATGCATTTGAATGGGAAACTCGCCTGAAACAACGTATAGGTTTTCATTATGTGAATAATTTTAAAATCTTAGCTCAAACGGCTGCAAAACCTGTTCTGTTTGCCCAGCACGGGGATATTGAGTTCTATAAGATAAAGCCATAAACATGTTTGTCTGAGTCTTCTATCAAAAGTTACAGCGATTTATATGAAGTTGTTCAAAAACGCTTTATTTCGCCAAGACAATGCGTTTCTCACTGTTACATGCATTTGAATGGGAAACTCGCCTGAAACAAAGTATAGGTTTTCATTATGTGAATAATTTTAAAATCTTAGCTCAAACGGCTGCAAAACCTGTTCTGTTTGCCCAGCACGGGGATATTGAGTTCTATAAGATAAAGCCATAAACATGTTTGTCTGAGTCTTCTATCAAAAGTTACAGCGATTTATATGAAGTTGTTCAAAAACGCTTTATTTCGCCAAGACAGTGTGTTTCTCACTGTTACATGCATTTGAATGGGAAACTCGCCTGAAACAACGTATAGGTTTTCATTATGTGAATAATTTTAAAATCTTAGCTCAAACGGCTGCAAAACCTGTTTGCCCAGCACGGGGATATTGAGTTCTATAAGATAAAGCCATAAACATGTTTGTCTGAGTCTTCTATCAAAAGTTACAGCGATTTATATGAAGTTGTTCAAAAACGCTTTATTTCGCCAAGACAATGCGTTTCTCACTGTTACATGCATTTGAATGGGAAACTCGCCTGAAACAAAGTATAGGTTTTCATTATCTGAATAATTTTAAAATCTTAGCTCAAACGGCTGCAAAACCTGTTCTGTTTGCCCAGCACGGGGATATTGAGTTCTATAAGATAAAGCCATAAACATGTTTGTCTGAGTCTTCTATCAAAAGTTACAGCGATTTATATGAAGTTGTTCAAAAAAACTTTATTTCGCCAAGACAATGCGTTTCTCACTGTTACATGCATTTGAATGGGAAACTCGCCTGAAACAACGTATAGGTTTTCATTATGTGAATAATTTTAAAATCTTAGCTCAAACGGCTGCAAAACCTGTTTGCCCAGCACGGGGATATTGAGTTCTATAAGATAAAGCCATAAACATGTTTGTCTGAGTCTTCTATCAAAAGTTACAGCGATTTATATGAAGTTGTTCAAAAACGCTTTATTTCGCCAAGACAATGCGTTTCTCACTGTTACATGCATTTGAATGGGAAACTCGCCTGAAACAAAGTATAGGTTTTCATTATCTGAATAATTTTAAAATCTTAGCTCAAACGGCTGCAAAACCTGTTTGCCCAGCACGGGGATATTGAGTTCTATAAGATAAAGCCATAAACATGTTTGTCTGAGTCTTCTATCAAAAGTTACAGCGATTTATATGAAGTTGTTCAAAAACGCTTTATTTCGCCAAGACAATGCGTTTCTCACTGTTACATGCATTTGAATGGGAAACTCGCCTGAAACAAAGTATAGGTTTTCATTATCTGAATAATTTTAAAATCTTAGCTCAAACGGCTGCAAAACCTGTTCTGTTTGCCCAGCACGGGGATATTGAGTTCTATAAGATAAAGCCATAAACATGTTTGTCTGAGTCTTCTATCAAAAGTTACAGCGATTTATATGAAGTTGTTCAAAAACGCTTTATTTCGCCAAGACAATGCGTTTCTCACTGTTACATGCATTTGAATGGGAAACTCGCCTGAAACAACGTATAGGTTTTCATTATGTGAATAATTTTAAAATCTTAGCTCAAACGGCTGCAAAACCTGTTTGCCCAGCACGGGGATATTGAGTTCTATAAGATAAAGCCATAAACATGTTTGTCTGAGTCTTCTATCAAAAGTTACAGCGATTTATATGAAGTTGTTCAAAAACGCTTTATTTCGCCAAGACAATGCGTTTCTCACTGTTACATGCATTTGAATGGGAAACTCGCCTGAAACAAAGTATAGGTTTTCATTATCTGAATAATTTTAAAATCTTAGCTCAAACGGCTGCAAAACCTGTTCTGTTTGCCCAGCACGGGGATATTGAGTTCTATAAGATAAAGCCATAAACATGTTTGTCTGAGTCTTCTATCAAAAGTTACAGCGATTTATATGAAGTTGTTCAAAAACGCTTTATTTCGCCAAGACAATGCGTTTCTCACTGTTACATGCATTTGAATGGGAAACTCGCCTGAAACAAAGTATAGGTTTTCATTATGTGAATAATTTTAAAATCTTAGCTCAAACGGCTGCAAAACCTGTTCTGTTTGCCCAGCACGGGGATATTGAGTTCTATAAGATAAAGCCATAAACATGTTTGTCTGAGTCTTCTATCAAAAGTTACAGCGATTTATATGAAGTTGTTCAAAAACGCTTTATTTCGCCAAGACAGTGTGTTTCTCACTGTTACATGCATTTGAATGGGAAACTCGCCTGAAACAAAGTATAGGTTTTCATTATGTGAATAATTTTAAAATCTTAGCTCAAACGGCTGCAAAACCTGTTTGCCCAGCACGGGGATATTGAGTTCTATAAGATAAAGCCATAAACATGTTTGTCTGAGTCTTCTATCAAAAGTTACAGCGATTTATATGAAGTTGTTCAAAAACGCTTTATTTCGCCAAGACAATGCGTTTCTCACTGTTACATGCATTTGAATGGGAAACTCGCCTGAAACAAAGTATAGGTTTTCATTATCTGAATAATTTTAAAATCTTAGCTCAAACGGCTGCAAAACCTGTTTGCCCAGCACAGGGATATTGAGTTCTATAAGATAAAGCCATAAACATGTTTGTCTGAGTCTTCTATCAAAAGTTACAGCGATTTATATGAAGTTGTTCAAAAACGCTTTATTTCGCCAAGACAATGCGTTTCTCACTGTTACATGCATTTGAATGGGAAACTCGCCTGAAACAAAGTATAGGTTTTCATTATCTGAATAATTTTAAAATCTTAGCTCAAACGGCTGCAAAACCTGTTTGCCCAGCACGGGGATATTGAGTTCTATAAGATAAAGCCATAAACATGTTTGTCTGAGTCTTCTATCAAAAGTTACAGCGATTTATATGAAGTTGTTCAAAAACGCTTTATTTCGCCAAGACAATGCGTTTCTCACTGTTACATGCATTTGAATGGGAAACTCGCCTGAAACAACGTATAGGTTTTCATTATGTGAATAATTTTAAAATCTTAGCTCAAACGGCTGCAAAACCTGTTCTGTTTGCCCAGCACGGGGATATTGAGTTCTATAAGATAAAGCCATAAACATGTTTGTCTGAGTCTTCTATCAAAAGTTACAGCGATTTATATGAAGTTGTTCAAAAACGCTTTATTTCGCCAAGACAATGCGTTTCTCACTGTTACATGCATTTGAATGGGAAACTCGCCTGAAACAAAGTATAGGTTTTCATTATCTGAATAATTTTAAAATCTTAGCTCAAACGGCTGCAAAACCTGTTCTGTTTGCCCAGCACGGGGATATTGAGTTCTATAAGATAAAGCCATAAACATGTTTGTCTGAGTCTTCTATCAAAAGTTACAGCGATTTATATGAAGTTGTTCAAAAACGCTTTATTTCGCCAAGACAATGCGTTTCTCACTGTTACATGCATTTGAATGGGAAACTCGCCTGAAACAACGTATAGGTTTTCATTATGTGAATAATTTTAAAATCTTAGCTCAAACGGCTGCAAAACCTGTTCTGTTTGCCCAGCACGGGGATATTGAGTTCTATAAGATAAAGCCATAAACATGTTTGTCTGAGTCTTCTATCAAAAGTTACAGCGATTTATATGAAGTTGTTCAAAAACGCTTTATTTCGCCAAGACAATGCGTTTCTCACTGTTACATGCATTTGAATGGGAAACTCGCCTGAAACAAAGTATAGGTTTTCATTATGTGAATAATTTTAAAATCTTAGCTCAAACGGCTGCAAAACCTGTTCTGTTTGCCCAGCACGGGGATATTGAGTTCTATAAGATAAAGCCATAAACATGTTTGTCTGAGTCTTCTATCAAAAGTTACAGCGATTTATATGAAGTTGTTCAAAAACGCTTTATTTCGCCAAGACAGTGTGTTTCTCACTGTTACATGCATTTGAATGGGAAACTCGCCTGAAACAAAGTATAGGTTTTCATTATGTGAATAATTTTAAAATCTTAGCTCAAACGGCTGCAAAACCTGTTCTGTTTGCCCAGCACGGGGATATTGAGTTCTATAAGATAAAGCCATAAACATGTTTGTCTGAGTCTTCTATCAAAAGTTACAGCGATTTATATGAAGTTGTTCAAAAACGCTTTATTTCGCCAAGACAATGCGTTTCTCACTGTTACATGCATTTGAATGGGAAACTCGCCTGAAACAAAGTATAGGTTTTCATTATCTGAATAATTTTAAAATCTTAGCTCAAACGGCTGCAAAACCTGTTCTGTTTGCCCAGCACGGGGATATTGAGTTCTATAAGATAAAGCCATAAACATGTTTGTCTGAGTCTTCTATCAAAAGTTACAGCGATTTATATGAAGTTGTTCAAAAACGCTTTATTTCGCCAAGACCATGCGTTTCTCACTGTTACATGCATTTGAATGGGAAACTCGCCTGAAACAACGTATAGGTTTTCATTATCTGAATAATTTTAAAATCTTAGCTCAAACGGCTGCAAAACCTGTTCTGTTTGCCCAGCACGGGGATATTGAGTTCTATAAGATAAAGCCATAAACATGTTTGTCTGAGTCTTCTATCAAAAGTTACAGCGATTTATATGAAGTTGTTCAAAAACGCTTTATTTCGCCAAGACAATGCGTTTCTCACTGTTACATGCATTTGAATGGGAAACTCGCCTGAAACAAAGTATAGGTTTTCATTATCTGAATAATTTTAAAATCTTAGCTCAAACGGCTGCAAAACCTGTTCTGTTTGCCCAGCACGGGGATATTGAGTTCTATAAGATAAAGCCATAAACATGTTTGTCTGAGTCTTCTATCAAAAGTTACAGCGATTTATATGAAGTTGTTCAAAAACGCTTTATTTCGCCAAGACAGTGTGTTTCTCACTGTTACATGCATTTGAATGGGAAACTCGCCTGAAACAACGTATAGGTTTTCATTATGTGAATAATTTTAAAATCTTAGCTCAAACGGCTGCAAAACCTGTTTGCCCAGCACGGGGATATTGAGTTCTATAAGATAAAGCCATAAACATGTTTGTCTGAGTCTTCTATCAAAAGTTACAGCGATTTATATGAAGTTGTTCAAAAACGCTTTATTTCGCCAAGACAATGCGTTTCTCACTGTTACATGCATTTGAATGGGAAACTCGCCTGAAACAAAGTATAGGTTTTCATTATCTGAATAATTTTAAAATCTTAGCTCAAACGGCTGCAAAACCTGTTCTGTTTGCCCAGCACGGGGATATTGAGTTCTATAAGATAAAGCCATAAACATGTTTGTCTGAGTCTTCTATCAAAAGTTACAGCGATTTATATGAAGTTGTTCAAAAAAACTTTATTTCGCCAAGATAATGCGTTTCTCACTGTTACATGCATTTGAATGGGAAACTCGCCTGAAACAACGTATAGGTTTTCATTATGTGAATAATTTTAAAATCTTAGCTCAAACGGCTGCAAAACCTGTTTGCCCAGCACGGGGATATTGAGTTCTATAAGATAAAGCCATAAACATGTTTGTCTGAGTCTTCTATCAAAAGTTACAGCGATTTATATGAAGTTGTTCAAAAACGCTTTATTTCGCCAAGACAATGCGTTTCTCACTGTTACATGCATTTGAATGGGAAACTCGCCTGAAACAAAGTATAGGTTTTCATTATCTGAATAATTTTAAAATCTTAGCTCAAACGGCTGCAAAACCTGTTTGCCCAGCACGGGGATATTGAGTTCTATAAGATAAAGCCATAAACATGTTTGTCTGAGTCTTCTATCAAAAGTTACAGCGATTTATATGAAGTTGTTCAAAAACGCTTTATTTCGCCAAGACAATGCGTTTCTCACTGTTACATGCATTTGAATGGGAAACTCGCCTGAAACAAAGTATAGGTTTTCATTATCTGAATAATTTTAAAATCTTAGCTCAAACGGCTGCAAAACCTGTTCTGTTTGCCCAGCACGGGGATATTGAGTTCTATAAGATAAAGCCATAAACATGTTTGTCTGAGTCTTCTATCAAAAGTTACAGCGATTTATATGAAGTTGTTCAAAAACGCTTTATTTCGCCAAGACAATGCGTTTCTCACTGTTACATGCATTTGAATGGGAAACTCGCCTGAAACAACGTATAGGTTTTCATTATGTGAATAATTTTAAAATCTTAGCTCAAACGGCTGCAAAACCTGTTTGCCCAGCACGGGGATATTGAGTTCTATAAGATAAAGCCATAAACATGTTTGTCTGAGTCTTCTATCAAAAGTTACAGCGATTTATATGAAGTTGTTCAAAAACGCTTTATTTCGCCAAGACAATGCGTTTCTCACTGTTACATGCATTTGAATGGGAAACTCGCCTGAAACAAAGTATAGGTTTTCATTATCTGAATAATTTTAAAATCTTAGCTCAAACGGCTGCAAAACCTGTTCTGTTTGCCCAGCACGGGGATATTGAGTTCTATAAGATAAAGCCATAAACATGTTTGTCTGAGTCTTCTATCAAAAGTTACAGCGATTTATATGAAGTTGTTCAAAAACGCTTTATTTCGCCAAGACAATGCGTTTCTCACTGTTACATGCATTTGAATGGGAAACTCGCCTGAAACAAAGTATAGGTTTTCATTATCTGAATAATTTTAAAATCTTAGCTCAAACGGCTGCAAAACCTGTTCTGTTTGCCCAGCACGGGGATATTGAGTTCTATAAGATAAAGCCATAAACATGTTTGTCTGAGTCTTCTATCAAAAGTTACAGCGATTTATATGAAGTTGTTCAAAAACGCTTTATTTCGCCAAGACAGTGTGTTTCTCACTGTTACATGCATTTGAATGGGAAACTCGCCTGAAACAACGTATAGGTTTTCATTATGTGAATAATTTTAAAATCTTAGCTCAAACGGCTGCAAAACCTGTTTGCCCAGCACGGGGATATTGAGTTCTATAAGATAAAGCCATAAACATGTTTGTCTGAGTCTTCTATCAAAAGTTACAGCGATTTATATGAAGTTGTTCAAAAACGCTTTATTTCGCCAAGACAATGCGTTTCTCACTGTTACATGCATTTGAATGGGAAACTCGCCTGAAACAAAGTATAGGTTTTCATTATGTGAATAATTTTAAAATCTTAGCTCAAACGGCTGCAAAACCTGTTCTGTTTGCCCAGCACGGGGATATTGAGTTCTATAAGATAAAGCCATAAACATGTTTGTCTGAGTCTTCTATCAAAAGTTACAGCGATTTATATGAAGTTGTTCAAAAACGCTTTATTTCGCCAAGACAGTGTGTTTCTCACTGTTACATGCATTTGAATGGGAAACTCGCCTGAAACAAAGTATAGGTTTTCATTATGTGAATAATTTTAAAATCTTAGCTCAAACGGCTGCAAAACCTGTTTGCCCAGCACGGGGATATTGAGTTCTATAAGATAAAGCCATAAACATGTTTGTCTGAGTCTTCTATCAAAAGTTACAGCGATTTATATGAAGTTGTTCAAAAACGCTTTATTTCGCCAAGACAATGCGTTTCTCACTGTTACATGCATTTGAATGGGAAACTCGCCTGAAACAAAGTATAGGTTTTCATTATCTGAATAATTTTAAAATCTTAGCTCAAACGGCTGCAAAACCTGTTTGCCCAGCACAGGGATATTGAGTTCTATAAGATAAAGCCATAAACATGTTTGTCTGAGTCTTCTATCAAAAGTTACAGCGATTTATATGAAGTTGTTCAAAAACGCTTTATTTCGCCAAGACAATGCGTTTCTCACTGTTACATGCATTTGAATGGGAAACTCGCCTGAAACAAAGTATAGGTTTTCATTATGTGAATAATTTTAAAATCTTAGCTCAAACGGCTGCAAAACCTGTTCTGTTTGCCCAGCACGGGGATATTGAGTTCTATAAGATAAAGCCATAAACATGTTTGTCTGAGTCTTCTATCAAAAGTTACAGCGATTTATATGAAGTTGTTCAAAAACGCTTTATTTCGCCAAGACAATGCGTTTCTCACTGTTACATGCATTTGAATGGGAAACTCGCCTGAAACAAAGTATAGGTTTTCATTATGTGAATAATTTTAAAATCTTAGCTCAAACGGCTGCAAAACCTGTTCTGTTTGCCCAGCACGGGGATATTGAGTTCTATAAGATAAAGCCATAAACATGTTTGTCTGAGTCTTCTATCAAAAGTTACAGCGATTTATATGAAGTTGTTCAAAAACGCTTTATTTCGCCAAGACAGTGTGTTTCTCACTGTTACATGCATTTGAATGGGAAACTCGCCTGAAACAAAGTATAGGTTTTCATTATGTGAATAATTTTAAAATCTTAGCTCAAACGGCTGCAAAACCTGTTTGCCCAGCACGGGGATATTGAGTTCTATAAGATAAAGCCATAAACATGTTTGTCTGAGTCTTCTATCAAAAGTTACAGCGATTTATATGAAGTTGTTCAAAAACGCTTTATTTCGCCAAGACAATGCGTTTCTCACTGTTACATGCATTTGAATGGGAAACTCGCCTGAAACAAAGTATAGGTTTTCATTATCTGAATAATTTTAAAATCTTAGCTCAAACGGCTGCAAAACCTGTTCTGTTTGCCCAGCACGGGGATATTGAGTTCTATAAGATAAAGCCATAAACATGTTTGTCTGAGTCTTCTATCAAAAGTTACAGCGATTTATATGAAGTTGTTCAAAAACGCTTTATTTCGCCAAGACAGTGTGTTTCTCACTGTTACATGCATTTGAATGGGAAACTCGCCTGAAACAAAGTATAGGTTTTCATTATGTGAATAATTTTAAAATCTTAGCTCAAACGGCTGCAAAACCTGTTTGCCCAGCACGGGGATATTGAGTTCTATAAGATAAAGCCATAAACATGTTTGTCTGAGTCTTCTATCAAAAGTTACAGCGATTTATATGAAGTTGTTCAAAAACGCTTTATTTCGCCAAGACAATGCGTTTCTCACTGTTACATGCATTTGAATGGGAAACTCGCCTGAAACAAAGTATAGGTTTTCATTATCTGAATAATTTTAAAATCTTAGCTCAAACGGCTGCAAAACCTGTTTGCCCAGCACAGGGATATTGAGTTCTATAAGATAAAGCCATAAACATGTTTGTCTGAGTCTTCTATCAAAAGTTACAGCGATTTATATGAAGTTGTTCAAAAACGCTTTATTTCGCCAAGACAATGCGTTTCTCACTGTTACATGCATTTGAATGGGAAACTCGCCTGAAACAAAGTATAGGTTTTCATTATGTGAATAATTTTAAAATCTTAGCTCAAACGGCTGCAAAACCTGTTCTGTTTGCCCAGCACGGGGATATTGAGTTCTATAAGATAAAGCCATAAACATGTTTGTCTGAGTCTTCTATCAAAAGTTACAGCGATTTATATGAAGTTGTTCAAAAACGCTTTATTTCGCCAAGACCATGCGTTTCTCACTGTTACATGCATTTGAATGGGAAACTCGCCTGAAACAACGTATAGGTTTTCATTATGTGAATAATTTTAAAATCTTAGCTCAAACGGCTGCAAAACCTGTTTGCCCAGCACGGGGATATTGAGTTCTATAAGATAAAGCCATAAACATGTTTGTCTGAGTCTTCTATCAAAAGTTACAGCGATTTATATGAAGTTGTTCAAAAACGCTTTATTTCGCCAAGACAATGCGTTTCTCACTGTTACATGCATTTGAATGGGAAACTCGCCTGAAACAAAGTATAGGTTTTCATTATCTGAATAATTTTAAAATCTTAGCTCAAACGGCTGCAAAACCTGTTCTGTTTGCCCAGCACGGGGATATTGAGTTCTATAAGATAAAGCCATAAACATGTTTGTCTGAGTCTTCTATCAAAAGTTACAGCGATTTATATGAAGTTGTTCAAAAACGCTTTATTTCGCCAAGACAATGCGTTTCTCACTGTTACATGCATTTGAATGGGAAACTCGCCTGAAACAAAGTATAGGTTTTCATTATGTGAATAATTTTAAAATCTTAGCTCAAACGGCTGCAAAACCTGTTCTATTTGCCCAGCACGGGGATATTGAGTTCTATAAGATAAAGCCATAAACATGTTTGTCTGAGTCTTCTATCAAAAGTTACAGCGATTTATATGAAGTTGTTCAAAAACGCTTTATTTCGCCAAGACAGTGTGTTTCTCACTGTTACATGCATTTGAATGGGAAACTCGCCTGAAACAAAGTATAGGTTTTCATTATGTGAATAATTTTAAAATCTTAGCTCAAACGGCTGCAAAACCTGTTTGCCCAGCACGGGGATATTGAGTTCTATAAGATAAAGCCATAAACATGTTTGTCTGAGTCTTCTATCAAAAGTTACAGCGATTTATATGAAGTTGTTCAAAAACGCTTTATTTCGCCAAGACAATGCGTTTCTCACTGTTACATGCATTTGAATGGGAAACTCGCCTGAAACAAAGTATAGGTTTTCATTATGTGAATAATTTTAAAATCTTAGCTCAAACGGCTGCAAAACCTGTTTGCCCAGCACGGGGATATTGAGTTCTATAAGATAAAGCCATAAACATGTTTGTCTGAGTCTTCTATCAAAAGTTACAGCGATTTATATGAAGTTGTTCAAAAACGCTTTATTTCGCCAAGACAATGCGTTTCTCACTGTTACATGCATTTGAATGGGAAACTCGCCTGAAACAAAGTATAGGTTTTCATTATCTGAATAATTTTAAAATCTTAGCTCAAACGGCTGCAAAACCTGTTCTGTTTGCCCAGCACGGGGATATTGAGTTCTATAAGATAAAGCCATAAACATGTTTGTCTGAGTCTTCTATCAAAAGTTACAGCGATTTATATGAAGTTGTTCAAAAACGCTTTATTTCGCCAAGACAGTGTGTTTCTCACTGTTACATGCATTTGAATGGGAAACTCGCCTGAAACAACGTATAGGTTTTCATTATGTGAATAATTTTAAAATCTTAGCTCAAACGGCTGCAAAACCTGTTTGCCCAGCACGGGGATATTGAGTTCTATAAGATAAAGCCATAAACATGTTTGTCTGAGTCTTCTATCAAAAGTTACAGCGATTTATATGAAGTTGTTCAAAAACGCTTTATTTCGCCAAGACAATGCGTTTCTCACTGTTACATGCATTTGAATGGGAAACTCGCCTGAAACAAAGTATAGGTTTTCATTATCTGAATAATTTTAAAATCTTAGCTCAAACGGCTGCAAAACCTGTTCTGTTTGCCCAGCACGGGGATATTGAGTTCTATAAGATAAAGCCATAAACATGTTTGTCTGAGTCTTCTATCAAAAGTTACAGCGATTTATATGAAGTTGTTCAAAAACGCTTTATTTCGCCAAGACAGTGTGTTTCTCACTGTTACATGCATTTGAATGGGAAACTCGCCTGAAACAAAGTATAGGTTTTCATTATGTGAATAATTTTAAAATCTTAGCTCAAACGGCTGCAAAACCTGTTTGCCCAGCACAGGGATATTGAGTTCTATAAGATAAAGCCATAAACATGTTTGTCTGAGTCTTCTATCAAAAGTTACAGCGATTTATATGAAGTTGTTCAAAAACGCTTTATTTCGCCAAGACAGTGTGTTTCTCACTGTTACATGCATTTGAATGGGAAACTCGCCTGAAACAAAGTATAGGTTTTCATTATCTGAATAATTTTAAAATCTTAGCTCAAACGGCTGCAAAACCTGTTCTGTTTGCCCAGCACGGGGATATTGAGTTCTATAAGATAAAGCCATAAACATGTTTGTCTGAGTCTTCTATCAAAAGTTACAGCGATTTATATGAAGTTGTTCAAAAACGCTTTATTTCGCCAAGACAGTGTGTTTCTCACTGTTACATGCATTTGAATGGGAAACTCGCCTGAAACAAAGTATAGGTTTTCATTATGTGAATAATTTTAAAATCTTAGCTCAAACGGCTGCAAAACCTGTTTGCCCAGCACGGGGATATTGAGTTCTATAAGATAAAGCCATAAACATGTTTGTCTGAGTCTTCTATCAAAAGTTACAGCGATTTATATGAAGTTGTTCAAAAACGCTTTATTTCGCCAAGACAATGCGTTTCTCACTGTTACATGCATTTGAATGGGAAACTCGCCTGAAACAAAGTATAGGTTTTCATTATGTGAATAATTTTAAAATCTTAGCTCAAACGGCTGCAAAACCTGTTTGCCCAGCACGGGGATATTGAGTTCTATAAGATAAAGCCATAAACATGTTTGTCTGAGTCTTCTATCAAAAGTTACAGCGATTTATATGAAGTTGTTCAAAAACGCTTTATTTCGCCAAGACAATGCGTTTCTCACTGTTACATGCATTTGAATGGGAAACTCGCCTGAAACAAAGTATAGGTTTTCATTATCTGAATAATTTTAAAATCTTAGCTCAAACGGCTGCAAAACCTGTTCTGTTTGCCCAGCACGGGGATATTGAGTTCTATAAGATAAAGCCATAAACATGTTTGTCTGAGTCTTCTATCAAAAGTTACAGCGATTTATATGAAGTTGTTCAAATACGCTTTATTTCGCCAAGACAGTGTGTTTCTCACTGTTACATGCATTTGAATGGGAAACTCGCCTGAAACAACGTATAGGTTTTCATTATGTGAATAATTTTAAAATCTTAGCTCAAACGGCTGCAAAACCTGTTTGCCCAGCACGGGGATATTGAGTTCTATAAGATAAAGCCATAAACATGTTTGTCTGAGTCTTCTATCAAAAGTTACAGCGATTTATATGAAGTTGTTCAAAAACGCTTTATTTCGCCAAGACAATGCGTTTCTCACTGTTACATGCATTTGAATGGGAAACTCGCCTGAAACAAAGTATAGGTTTTCATTATCTGAATAATTTTAAAATCTTAGCTCAAACGGCTGCAAAACCTGTTCTGTTTGCCCAGCACGGGGATATTGAGTTCTATAAGATAAAGCCATAAACATGTTTGTCTGAGTCTTCTATCAAAAGTTACAGCGATTTATATGAAGTTGTTCAAAAACGCTTTATTTCGCCAAGACAGTGTGTTTCTCACTGTTACATGCATTTGAATGGGAAACTCGCCTGAAACAAAGTATAGGTTTTCATTATGTGAATAATTTTAAAATCTTAGCTCAAACGGCTGCAAAACCTGTTTGCCCAGCACAGGGATATTGAGTTCTATAAGATAAAGCCATAAACATGTTTGTCTGAGTCTTCTATCAAAAGTTACAGCGATTTATATGAAGTTGTTCAAAAACGCTTTATTTCGCCAAGACAATGCGTTTCTCACTGTTACATGCATTTGAATGGGAAACTCGCCTGAAACAACGTATAGGTTTTCATTATGTGAATAATTTTAAAATCTTAGCTCAAACGGCTGCAAAACCTGTTTGCCCAGCACGGGGATATTGAGTTCTATAAGATAAAGCCATAAACATGTTTGTCTGAGTCTTCTATCAAAAGTTACAGCGATTTATATGAAGTTGTTCAAAAACGCTTTATTTCGCCAAGACAGTGTGTTTCTCACTGTTACATGCATTTGAATGGGAAACTCGCCTGAAACAAAGTATAGGTTTTCATTATCTGAATAATTTTAAAATCTTAGCTCAAACGGCTGCAAAACCTGTTCTGTTTGCCCAGCACGGGGATATTGAGTTCTATAAGATAAAGCCATAAACATGTTTGTCTGAGTCTTCTATCAAAAGTTACAGCGATTTATATGAAGTTGTTCAAAAACGCTTTATTTCGCCAAGACAGTGTGTTTCTCACTGTTACATGCATTTGAATGGGAAACTCGCCTGAAACAAAGTATAGGTTTTCATTATGTGAATAATTTTAAAATCTTAGCTCAAACGGCTGCAAAACCTGTTTGCCCAGCACGGGGATATTGAGTTCTATAAGATAAAGCCATAAACATGTTTGTCTGAGTCTTCTATCAAAAGTTACAGCGATTTATATGAAGTTGTTCAAAAACGCTTTATTTCGCCAAGACAATGCGTTTCTCACTGTTACATGCATTTGAATGGGAAACTCGCCTGAAACAAAGTATAGGTTTTCATTATCTGAATAATTTTAAAATCTTAGCTCAAACGGCTGCAAAACCTGTTCTGTTTGCCCAGCACGGGGATATTGAGTTCTATAAGATAAAGCCATAAACATGTTTGTCTGAGTCTTCTATCAAAAGTTACAGCGATTTATATGAAGTTGTTCAAAAACGCTTTATTTCGCCAAGACAGTGTGTTTCTCACTGTTACATGCATTTGAATGGGAAACTCGCCTGAAACAAAGTATAGGTTTTCATTATGTGAATAATTTTAAAATCTTAGCTCAAACGGCTGCAAAACCTGTTTGCCCAGCACGGGGATATTGAGTTCTATAAGATAAAGCCATAAACATGTTTGTCTGAGTCTTCTATCAAAAGTTACAGCGATTTATATGAAGTTGTTCAAAAACGCTTTATTTCGCCAAGACAATGCGTTTCTCACTGTTACATGCATTTGAATGGGAAACTCGCCTGAAACAAAGTATAGGTTTTCATTATCTGAATAATTTTAAAATCTTAGCTCAAACGGCTGCAAAACCTGTTCTGTTTGCCCAGCACGGGGATATTGAGTTCTATAAGATAAAGCCATAAACATGTTTGTCTGAGTCTTCTATCAAAAGTTACAGCGATTTATATGAAGTTGTTCAAAAAAAACTTTATTTCGCCAAGATAATGCGTTTCTCACTGTTACATGCATTTGAATGGGAAACTCGCCTGAAACAACGTATAGGTTTTCATTATGTGAATAATTTTAAAATCTTAGCTCAAACGGCTGCAAAACCTGTTTGCCCAGCACGGGGATATTGAGTTCTATAAGATAAAGCCATAAACATGTTTGTCTGAGTCTTCTATCAAAAGTTACAGCGATTTATATGAAGTTGTTCAAAAACGCTTTATTTCGCCAAGACAGTGTGTTTCTCACTGTTACATGCATTTGAATGGGAAACTCGCCTGAAACAAAGTATAGGTTTTCATTATCTGAATAATTTTAAAATCTTAGCTCAAACGGCTGCAACACCTGTTCTGTTTGCCCAGCACGGGGATATTGAGTTCTATAAGATAAAGCCATAAACATGTTTGTCTGAGTCTTCTATCAAAAGTTACAGCGATTTATATGAAGTTGTTCAAAAAAAACTTTATTTCGCCAAGATAATGCGTTTCTCACTGTTACATGCATTTGAATGGGAAACTCGCCTGAAACAACGTATAGGTTTTCATTATGTGAATAATTTTAAAATCTTAGCTCAAACGGCTGCAAAACCTGTTTGCCCAGCACGGGGATATTGAGTTCTATAAGATAAAGCCATAAACATGTTTGTCTGAGTCTTCTATCAAAAGTTACAGCGATTTATATGAAGTTGTTCAAAAACGCTTTATTTCGCCAAGACAATGCGTTTCTCACTGTTACATGCATTTGAATGGGAAACTCGCCTGAAACAAAGTATAGGTTTTCATTATCTGAATAATTTTAAAATCTTAGCTCAAACGGCTGCAAAACCTGTTCTGTTTGCCCAGCACGGGGATATTGAGTTCTATAAGATAAAGCCATAAACATGTTTGTCTGAGTCTTCTATCAAAAGTTACAGCGATTTATATGAAGTTGTTCAAAAACGCTTTATTTCGCCAAGACAATGCGTTTCTCACTGTTACATGCATTTGAATGGGAAACTCGCCTGAAACAAAGTATAGGTTTTCATTATCTGAATAATTTTAAAATCTTAGCTCAAACGGCTGCAAAACCTGTTCTGTTTGCCCAGCACGGGGATATTGAGTTCTATAAGATAAAGCCATAAACATGTTTGTCTGAGTCTTCTATCAAAAGTTACAGCGATTTATATGAAGTTGTTCAAAAACGCTTTATTTCGCCAAGACAATGCGTTTCTCACTGTTACATGCATTTGAATGGGAAACTCGCCTGAAACAAAGTATAGGTTTTCATTATGTGAATAATTTTAAAATCTTAGCTCAAACGGCTGCAAAACCTGTTCTGTTTGCCCAGCACGGGGATATTGAGTTCTATAAGATAAAGCCATAAACATGTTTGTCTGAGTCTTCTATCAAAAGTTACAGCGATTTATATGAAGTTGTTCAAAAACGCTTTATTTCGCCAAGACAGTGTGTTTCTCACTGTTACATGCATTTGAATGGGAAACTCGCCTGAAACAAAGTATAGGTTTTCATTATGTGAATAATTTTAAAATCTTAGCTCAAACGGCTGCAAAACCTGTTTGCCCAGCACAGGGATATTGAGTTCTATAAGATAAAGCCATAAACATGTTTGTCTGAGTCTTCTATCAAAAGTTACAGCGATTTATATGAAGTTGTTCAAAAACGCTTTATTTCGCCAAGACAATGCGTTTCTCACTGTTACATGCATTTGAATGGGAAACTCGCCTGAAACAAAGTATAGGTTTTCATTATGTGAATAATTTTAAAATCTTAGCTCAAACGGCTGCAAAACCTGTTTGCCCAGCACAGGGATATTGAGTTCTATAAGATAAAGCCATAAACATGTTTGTCTGAGTCTTCTATCAAAAGTTACAGCGATTTATATGAAGTTGTTCAAAAACGCTTTATTTCGCCAAGACAATGCGTTTCTCACTGTTACATGCATTTGAATGGGAAACTCGCCTGAAACAAAGTATAGGTTTTCATTATCTGAATAATTTTAAAATCTTAGCTCAAACGGCTGCAAAACCTGTTCTGTTTGCCCAGCACGGGGATATTGAGTTCTATAAGATAAAGCCATAAACATGTTTGTCTGAGTCTTCTATCAAAAGTTACAGCGATTTATATGAAGTTGTTCAAAAACGCTTTATTTCGCCAAGACAGTGTGTTTCTCACTGTTACATGCATTTGAATGGGAAACTCGCCTGAAACAACGTATAGGTTTTCATTATGTGAATAATTTTAAAATCTTAGCTCAAACGGCTGCAAAACCTGTTTGCCCAGCACGGGGATATTGAGTTCTATAAGATAAAGCCATAAACATGTTTGTCTGAGTCTTCTATCAAAAGTTACAGCGATTTATATGAAGTTGTTCAAAAACGCTTTATTTCGCCAAGACAATGCGTTTCTCACTGTTACATGCATTTGAATGGGAAACTCGCCTGAAACAAAGTATAGGTTTTCATTATGTGAATAATTTTAAAATCTTAGCTCAAACGGCTGCAAAACCTGTTCTGTTTGCCCAGCACGGGGATATTGAGTTCTATAAGATAAAGCCATAAACATGTTTGTCTGAGTCTTCTATCAAAAGTTACAGCGATTTATATGAAGTTGTTCAAAAACGCTTTATTTCGCCAAGACAATGCGTTTCTCACTGTTACATGCATTTGAATGGGAAACTCGCCTGAAACAAAGTATAGGTTTTCATTATGTGAATAATTTTAAAATCTTAGCTCAAACGGCTGCAAAACCTGTTTGCCCAGCACGGGGATATTGAGTTCTATAAGATAAAGCCATAAACATGTTTGTCTGAGTCTTCTATCAAAAGTTACAGCGATTTATATGAAGTTGTTCAAAAACGCTTTATTTCGCCAAGACAATGCGTTTCTCACTGTTACATGCATTTGAATGGGAAACTCGCCTGAAACAAAGTATAGGTTTTCATTATGTGAATAATTTTAAAATCTTAGCTCAAACGGCTGCAAAACCTGTTTGCCCAGCACGGGGATATTGAGTTCTATAAGATAAAGCCATAAACATGTTTGTCTGAGTCTTCTATCAAAAGTTACAGCGATTTATATGAAGTTGTTCAAAAACGCTTTATTTCGCCAAGACAATGCGTTTCTCACTGTTACATGCATTTGAATGGGAAACTCGCCTGAAACAACGTATAGGTTTTCATTATGTGAATAATTTTAAAATCTTAGCTCAAACGGCTGCAAAACCTGTTCTGTTTGCCCAGCACGGGGATATTGAGTTCTATAAGATAAAGCCATAAACATGTTTGTCTGAGTCTTCTATCAAAAGTTACAGCGATTTATATGAAGTTGTTCAAAAACGCTTTATTTCGCCAAGACAATGCGTTTCTCACTGTTACATGCATTTGAATGGGAAACTCGCCTGAAACAAAGTATAGGTTTTCATTATCTGAATAATTTTAAAATCTTAGCTCAAACGGCTGCAAAACCTGTTCTGTTTGCCCAGCACGGGGATATTGAGTTCTATAAGATAAAGCCATAAACATGTTTGTCTGAGTCTTCTATCAAAAGTTACAGCGATTTATATGAAGTTGTTCAAAAACGCTTTATTTCGCCAAGACAGTGTGTTTCTCACTGTTACATGCATTTGAATGGGAAACTCGCCTGAAACAAAGTATAGGTTTTCATTATGTGAATAATTTTAAAATCTTAGCTCAAACGGCTGCAAAACCTGTTTGCCCAGCACAGGGATATTGAGTTCTATAAGATAAAGCCATAAACATGTTTGTCTGAGTCTTCTATCAAAAGTTACAGCGATTTATATGAAGTTGTTCAAAAACGCTTTATTTCGCCAAGACAATGCGTTTCTCACTGTTACATGCATTTGAATGGGAAACTCGCCTGAAACAAAGTATAGGTTTTCATTATGTGAATAATTTTAAAATCTTAGCTCAAACGGCTGCAAAACCTGTTTGCCCAGCACAGGGATATTGAGTTCTATAAGATAAAGCCATAAACATGTTTGTCTGAGTCTTCTATCAAAAGTTACAGCGATTTATATGAAGTTGTTCAAAAACGCTTTATTTCGCCAAGACAATGCGTTTCTCACTGTTACATGCATTTGAATGGGAAACTCGCCTGAAACAAAGTATAGGTTTTCATTATGTGAATAATTTTAAAATCTTAGCTCAAACGGCTGCAAAACCTGTTCTGTTTGCCCAGCACGGGGATATTGAGTTCTATAAGATAAAGCCATAAACATGTTTGTCTGAGTCTTCTATCAAAAGTTACAGCGATTTATATGAAGTTGTTCAAAAACGCTTTATTTCGCCAAGACAGTGTGTTTCTCACTGTTACATGCATTTGAATGGGAAACTCGCCTGAAACAAAGTATAGGTTTTCATTATGTGAATAATTTTAAAATCTTAGCTCAAACGGCTGCAAAACCTGTTTGCCCAGCACGGGGATATTGAGTTCTATAAGATAAAGCCATAAACATGTTTGTCTGAGTCTTCTATCAAAAGTTACAGCGATTTATATGAAGTTGTTCAAAAACGCTTTATTTCGCCAAGACAATGCGTTTCTCACTGTTACATGCATTTGAATGGGAAACTCGCCTGAAACAAAGTATAGGTTTTCATTATGTGAATAATTTTAAAATCTTAGCTCAAACGGCTGCAAAACCTGTTTGCCCAGCACGGGGATATTGAGTTCTATAAGATAAAGCCATAAACATGTTTGTCTGAGTCTTCTATCAAAAGTTACAGCGATTTATATGAAGTTGTTCAAAAACGCTTTATTTCGCCAAGACAATGCGTTTCTCACTGTTACATGCATTTGAATGGGAAACTCGCCTGAAACAACGTATAGGTTTTCATTATGTGAATAATTTTAAAATCTTAGCTCAAACGGCTGCAAAACCTGTTTGCCCAGCACGGGGATATTGAGTTCTATAAGATAAAGCCATAAACATGTTTGTCTGAGTCTTCTATCAAAAGTTACAGCGATTTATATGAAGTTGTTCAAAAACGCTTTATTTCGCCAAGACAATGCGTTTCTCACTGTTACATGCATTTGAATGGGAAACTCGCCTGAAACAAAGTATAGGTTTTCATTATGTGAATAATTTTAAAATCTTAGCTCAAACGGCTGCAAAACCTGTTCTGTTTGCCCAGCACGGGGATATTGAGTTCTATAAGATAAAGCCATAAACATGTTTGTCTGAGTCTTCTATCAAAAGTTACAGCGATTTATATGAAGTTGTTCAAAAACGCTTTATTTCGCCAAGACAATGCGTTTCTCACTGTTACATGCATTTGAATGGGAAACTCGCCTGAAACAAAGTATAGGTTTTCATTATCTGAATAATTTTAAAATCTTAGCTCAAACGGCTGCAAAACCTGTTCTGTTTGCCCAGCACGGGGATATTGAGTTCTATAAGATAAAGCCATAAACATGTTTGTCTGAGTCTTCTATCAAAAGTTACAGCGATTTATATGAAGTTGTTCAAAAACGCTTTATTTCGCCAAGACAATGCGTTTCTCACTGTTACATGCATTTGAATGGGAAACTCGCCTGAAACAAAGTATAGGTTTTCATTATGTGAATAATTTTAAAATCTTAGCTCAAACGGCTGCAAAACCTGTTTGCCCAGCACGGGGATATTGAGTTCTATAAGATAAAGCCATAAACATGTTTGTCTGAGTCTTCTATCAAAAGTTACAGCGATTTATATGAAGTTGTTCAAAAACGCTTTATTTCGCCAAGACAATGCGTTTCTCACTGTTACATGCATTTGAATGGGAAACTCGCCTGAAACAAAGTATAGGTTTTCATTATGTGAATAATTTTAAAATCTTAGCTCAAACGGCTGCAAAACCTGTTTGCCCAGCACGGGGATATTGAGTTCTATAAGATAAAGCCATAAACATGTTTGTCTGAGTCTTCTATCAAAAGTTACAGCGATTTATATGAAGTTGTTCAAAAACGCTTTATTTCGCCAAGACAATGCGTTTCTCACTGTTACATGCATTTGAATGGGAAACTCGCCTGAAACAACGTATAGGTTTTCATTATGTGAATAATTTTAAAATCTTAGCTCAAACGGCTGCAAAACCTGTTTGCCCAGCACGGGGATATTGAGTTCTATAAGATAAAGCCATAAACATGTTTGTCTGAGTCTTCTATCAAAAGTTACAGCGATTTATATGAAGTTGTTCAAAAACGCTTTATTTCGCCAAGACAATGCGTTTCTCACTGTTACATGCATTTGAATGGGAAACTCGCCTGAAACAAAGTATAGGTTTTCATTATGTGAATAATTTTAAAATCTTAGCTCAAACGGCTGCAAAACCTGTTCTGTTTGCCCAGCACGGGGATATTGAGTTCTATAAGATAAAGCCATAAACATGTTTGTCTGAGTCTTCTATCAAAAGTTACAGCGATTTATATGAAGTTGTTCAAAAACGCTTTATTTCGCCAAGACAATGCGTTTCTCACTGTTACATGCATTTGAATGGGAAACTCGCCTGAAACAAAGTATAGGTTTTCATTATCTGAATAATTTTAAAATCTTAGCTCAAACGGCTGCAAAACCTGTTCTGTTTGCCCAGCACGGGGATATTGAGTTCTATAAGATAAAGCCATAAACATGTTTGTCTGAGTCTTCTATCAAAAGTTACAGCGATTTATATGAAGTTGTTCAAAAACGCTTTATTTCGCCAAGACAGTGTGTTTCTCACTGTTACATGCATTTGAATGGGAAACTCGCCTGAAACAACGTATAGGTTTTCATTATGTGAATAATTTTAAAATCTTAGCTCAAACGGCTGCAAAACCTGTTCTGTTTGCCCAGCACGGGGATATTGAGTTCTATAAGATAAAGCCATAAACATGTTTGTCTGAGTCTTCTATCAAAAGTTACAGCGATTTATATGAAGTTGTTCAAAAACGCTTTATTTCGCCAAGACAGTGTGTTTCTCACTGTTACATGCATTTGAATGGGAAACTCGCCTGAAACAAAGTATAGGTTTTCATTATGTGAATAATTTTAAAATCTTAGCTCAAACGGCTGCAAAACCTGTTTGCCCAGCACAGGGATATTGAGTTCTATAAGATAAAGCCATAAACATGTTTGTCTGAGTCTTCTATCAAAAGTTACAGCGATTTATATGAAGTTGTTCAAAAACGCTTTATTTCGCCAAGACAATGCGTTTCTCACTGTTACATGCATTTGAATGGGAAACTCGCCTGAAACAAAGTATAGGTTTTCATTATGTGAATAATTTTAAAATCTTAGCTCAAACGGCTGCAAAACCTGTTCTGTTTGCCCAGCACGGGGATATTGAGTTCTATAAGATAAAGCCATAAACATGTTTGTCTGAGTCTTCTATCAAAAGTTACAGCGATTTATATGAAGTTGTTCAAAAACGCTTTATTTCGCCAAGACAGTGTGTTTCTCACTGTTACATGCATTTGAATGGGAAACTCGCCTGAAACAAAGTATAGGTTTTCATTATGTGAATAATTTTAAAATCTTAGCTCAAACGGCTGCAAAACCTGTTTGCCCAGCACAGGGATATTGAGTTCTATAAGATAAAGCCATAAACATGTTTGTCTGAGTCTTCTATCAAAAGTTACAGCGATTTATATGAAGTTGTTCAAAAACGCTTTATTTCGCCAAGACAATGCGTTTCTCACTGTTACATGCATTTGAATGGGAAACTCGCCTGAAACAAAGTATAGGTTTTCATTATGTGAATAATTTTAAAATCTTAGCTCAAACGGCTGCAAAACCTGTTTGCCCAGCACAGGGATATTGAGTTCTATAAGATAAAGCCATAAACATGTTTGTCTGAGTCTTCTATCAAAAGTTACAGCGATTTATATGAAGTTGTTCAAAAACGCTTTATTTCGCCAAGACAATGCGTTTCTCACTGTTACATGCATTTGAATGGGAAACTCGCCTGAAACAAAGTATAGGTTTTCATTATGTGAATAATTTTAAAATCTTAGCTCAAACGGCTGCAAAACCTGTTCTGTTTGCCCAGCACAGGGATATTGAGTTCTATAAGATAAAGCCATAAACATGTTTGTCTGAGTCTTCTATCAAAAGTTACAGCGATTTATATGAAGTTGTTCAAAAACGCTTTATTTCGCCAAGACAATGCGTTTCTCACTGTTACATGCATTTGAATGGGAAACTCGCCTGAAACAAAGTATAGGTTTTCATTATGTGAATAATTTTAAAATCTTAGCTCAAACGGCTGCAAAACCTGTTCTGTTTGCCCAGCACGGGGATATTGAGTTCTATAAGATAAAGCCATAAACATGTTTGTCTGAGTCTTCTATCAAAAGTTACAGCGATTTATATGAAGTTGTTCAAAAACGCTTTATTTCGCCAAGACAATGCGTTTCTCACTGTTACATGCATTTGAATGGGAAACTCGCCTGAAACAAAGTATAGGTTTTCATTATCTGAATAATTTTAAAATCTTAGCTCAAACGGCTGCAAAACCTGTTCTGTTTGCCCAGCACGGGGATATTGAGTTCTATAAGATAAAGCCATAAACATGTTTGTCTGAGTCTTCTATCAAAAGTTACAGCGATTTATATGAAGTTGTTCAAAAACGCTTTATTTCGCCAAGACAGTGTGTTTCTCACTGTTACATGCATTTGAATGGGAAACTCGCCTGAAACAACGTATAGGTTTTCATTATGTGAATAATTTTAAAACCTTAGCTCAAACGGCTGCAAAACCTGTTTGCCCAGCACAGGGATATTGAGTTCTATAAGATAAAGCCATAAACATGTTTGTCTGAGTCTTCTATCAAAAGTTACAGCGATTTATATGAAGTTGTTCAAAAACGCTTTATTTCGCCAAGACAATGCGTTTCTCACTGTTACATGCATTTGAATGGGAAACTCGCCTGAAACAAAGTATAGGTTTTCATTATGTGAATAATTTTAAAATCTTAGCTCAAACGGCTGCAAAACCTGTTTGCCCAGCACAGGGATATTGAGTTCTATAAGATAAAGCCATAAACATGTTTGTCTGAGTCTTCTATCAAAAGTTACAGCGATTTATATGAAGTTGTTCAAAAACGCTTTATTTCGCCAAGACAATGCGTTTCTCACTGTTACATGCATTTGAATGGGAAACTCGCCTGAAACAAAGTATAGGTTTTCATTATGTGAATAATTTTAAAATCTTAGCTCAAACGGCTGCAAAACCTGTTCTGTTTGCCCAGCACGGGGATATTGAGTTCTATAAGATAAAGCCATAAACATGTTTGTCTGAGTCTTCTATCAAAAGTTACAGCGATTTATATGAAGTTGTTCAAAAACGCTTTATTTCGCCAAGACAATGCGTTTCTCACTGTTACATGCATTTGAATGGGAAACTCGCCTGAAACAAAGTATAGGTTTTCATTATCTGAATAATTTTAAAATCTTAGCTCAAACGGCTGCAAAACCTGTTCTGTTTGCCCAGCACGGGGATATTGAGTTCTATAAGATAAAGCCATAAACATGTTTGTCTGAGTCTTCTATCAAAAGTTACAGCGATTTATATGAAGTTGTTCAAAAACGCTTTATTTCGCCAAGACAGTGTGTTTCTCACTGTTACATGCATTTGAATGGGAAACTCGCCTGAAACAACGTATAGGTTTTCATTATGTGAATAATTTTAAAATCTTAGCTCAAACGGCTGCAAAACCTGTTCTGTTTGCCCAGCACGGGGATATTGAGTTCTATAAGATAAAGCCATAAACATGTTTGTCTGAGTCTTCTATCAAAAGTTACAGCGATTTATATGAAGTTGTTCAAAAACGCTTTATTTCGCCAAGACAGTGTGTTTCTCACTGTTACATGCATTTGAATGGGAAACTCGCCTGAAACAAAGTATAGGTTTTCATTATGTGAATAATTTTAAAATCTTAGCTCAAACGGCTGCAAAACCTGTTTGCCCAGCACAGGGATATTGAGTTCTATAAGATAAAGCCATAAACATGTTTGTCTGAGTCTTCTATCAAAAGTTACAGCGATTTATATGAAGTTGTTCAAAAACGCTTTATTTCGCCAAGACAATGCGTTTCTCACTGTTACATGCATTTGAATGGGAAACTCGCCTGAAACAAAGTATAGGTTTTCATTATGTGAATAATTTTAAAATCTTAGCTCAAACGGCTGCAAAACCTGTTCTGTTTGCCCAGCACGGGGATATTGAGTTCTATAAGATAAAGCCATAAACATGTTTGTCTGAGTCTTCTATCAAAAGTTACAGCGATTTATATGAAGTTGTTCAAAAACGCTTTATTTCGCCAAGACAGTGTGTTTCTCACTGTTACATGCATTTGAATGGGAAACTCGCCTGAAACAAAGTATAGGTTTTCATTATGTGAATAATTTTAAAATCTTAGCTCAAACGGCTGCAAAACCTGTTTGCCCAGCACAGGGATATTGAGTTCTATAAGATAAAGCCATAAACATGTTTGTCTGAGTCTTCTATCAAAAGTTACAGCGATTTATATGAAGTTGTTCAAAAACGCTTTATTTCGCCAAGACAATGCGTTTCTCACTGTTACATGCATTTGAATGGGAAACTCGCCTGAAACAACGTATAGGTTTTCATTATGTGAATAATTTTAAAATCTTAGCTCAAACGGCTGCAAAACCTGTTTGCCCAGCACGGGGATATTGAGTTCTATAAGATAAAGCCATAAACATGTTTGTCTGAGTCTTCTATCAAAAGTTACAGCGATTTATATGAAGTTGTTCAAAAACGCTTTATTTCGCCAAGACAGTGTGTTTCTCACTGTTACATGCATTTGAATGGGAAACTCGCCTGAAACAAAGTATAGGTTTTCATTATCTGAATAATTTTAAAATCTTAGCTCAAACGGCTGCAAAACCTGTTCTGTTTGCCCAGCACGGGGATATTGAGTTCTATAAGATAAAGCCATAAACATGTTTGTCTGAGTCTTCTATCAAAAGTTACAGCGATTTATATGAAGTTGTTCAAAAACGCTTTATTTCGCCAAGACAGTGTGTTTCTCACTGTTACATGCATTTGAATGGGAAACTCGCCTGAAACAACGTATAGGTTTTCATTATGTGAATAATTTTAAAATCTTAGCTCAAACGGCTGCAAAACCTGTTTGCCCAGCACGGGGATATTGAGTTCTATAAGATAAAGCCATAAACATGTTTGTCTGAGTCTTCTATCAAAAGTTACAGCGATTTATATGAAGTTGTTCAAAAACGCTTTATTTCGCCAAGACAATGCGTTTCTCACTGTTACATGCATTTGAATGGGAAACTCGCCTGAAACAACGTATAGGTTTTCATTATGTGAATAATTTTAAAATCTTAGCTCAAACGGCTGCAAAACCTGTTTGCCCAGCACGGGGATATTGAGTTCTATAAGATAAAGCCATAAACATGTTTGTCTGAGTCTTCTATCAAAAGTTACAGCGATTTATATGAAGTTGTTCAAAAACGCTTTATTTCGCCAAGACAATGCGTTTCTCACTGTTACATGCATTTGAATGGGAAACTCGCCTGAAACAAAGTATAGGTTTTCATTATGTGAATAATTTTAAAATCTTAGCTCAAACGGCTGCAAAACCTGTTCTGTTTGCCCAGCACGGGGATATTGAGTTCTATAAGATAAAGCCATAAACATGTTTGTCTGAGTCTTCTATCAAAAGTTACAGCGATTTATATGAAGTTGTTCAAAAACGCTTTATTTCGCCAAGACAATGCGTTTCTCACTGTTACATGCATTTGAATGGGAAACTCGCCTGAAACAAAGTATAGGTTTTCATTATGTGAATAATTTTAAAATCTTAGCTCAAACGGCTGCAAAACCTGTTTGCCCAGCACGGGGATATTGAGTTCTATAAGATAAAGCCATAAACATGTTTGTCTGAGTCTTCTATCAAAAGTTACAGCGATTTATATGAAGTTGTTCAAAAACGCTTTATTTCGCCAAGACAATGCGTTTCTCACTGTTACATGCATTTGAATGGGAAACTCGCCTGAAACAAAGTATAGGTTTTCATTATGTGAATAATTTTAAAATCTTAGCTCAAACGGCTGCAAAACCTGTTTGCCCAGCACGGGGATATTGAGTTCTATAAGATAAAGCCATAAACATGTTTGTCTGAGTCTTCTATCAAAAGTTACAGCGATTTATATGAAGTTGTTCAAAAACGCTTTATTTCGCCAAGACAATGCGTTTCTCACTGTTACATGCATTTGAATGGGAAACTCGCCTGAAACAACGTATAGGTTTTCATTATGTGAATAATTTTAAAATCTTAGCTCAAACGGCTGCAAAACCTGTTTGCCCAGCACGGGGATATTGAGTTCTATAAGATAAAGCCATAAACATGTTTGTCTGAGTCTTCTATCAAAAGTTACAGCGATTTATATGAAGTTGTTCAAAAACGCTTTATTTCGCCAAGACAATGCGTTTCTCACTGTTACATGCATTTGAATGGGAAACTCGCCTGAAACAAAGTATAGGTTTTCATTATGTGAATAATTTTAAAATCTTAGCTCAAACGGCTGCAAAACCTGTTCTGTTTGCCCAGCACGGGGATATTGAGTTCTATAAGATAAAGCCATAAACATGTTTGTCTGAGTCTTCTATCAAAAGTTACAGCGATTTATATGAAGTTGTTCAAAAACGCTTTATTTCGCCAAGACAATGCGTTTCTCACTGTTACATGCATTTGAATGGGAAACTCGCCTGAAACAAAGTATAGGTTTTCATTATCTGAATAATTTTAAAATCTTAGCTCAAACGGCTGCAAAACCTGTTCTGTTTGCCCAGCACGGGGATATTGAGTTCTATAAGATAAAGCCATAAACATGTTTGTCTGAGTCTTCTATCAAAAGTTACAGCGATTTATATGAAGTTGTTCAAAAACGCTTTATTTCGCCAAGACAGTGTGTTTCTCACTGTTACATGCATTTGAATGGGAAACTCGCCTGAAACAACGTATAGGTTTTCATTATGTGAATAATTTTAAAATCTTAGCTCAAACGGCTGCAAAACCTGTTCTGTTTGCCCAGCACGGGGATATTGAGTTCTATAAGATAAAGCCATAAACATGTTTGTCTGAGTCTTCTATCAAAAGTTACAGCGATTTATATGAAGTTGTTCAAAAACGCTTTATTTCGCCAAGACAGTGTGTTTCTCACTGTTACATGCATTTGAATGGGAAACTCGCCTGAAACAAAGTATAGGTTTTCATTATGTGAATAATTTTAAAATCTTAGCTCAAACGGCTGCAAAACCTGTTTGCCCAGCACAGGGATATTGAGTTCTATAAGATAAAGCCATAAACATGTTTGTCTGAGTCTTCTATCAAAAGTTACAGCGATTTATATGAAGTTGTTCAAAAACGCTTTATTTCGCCAAGACAATGCGTTTCTCACTGTTACATGCATTTGAATGGGAAACTCGCCTGAAACAAAGTATAGGTTTTCATTATGTGAATAATTTTAAAATCTTAGCTCAAACGGCTGCAAAACCTGTTCTGTTTGCCCAGCACGGGGATATTGAGTTCTATAAGATAAAGCCATAAACATGTTTGTCTGAGTCTTCTATCAAAAGTTACAGCGATTTATATGAAGTTGTTCAAAAACGCTTTATTTCGCCAAGACAGTGTGTTTCTCACTGTTACATGCATTTGAATGGGAAACTCGCCTGAAACAAAGTATAGGTTTTCATTATGTGAATAATTTTAAAATCTTAGCTCAAACGGCTGCAAAACCTGTTTGCCCAGCACAGGGATATTGAGTTCTATAAGATAAAGCCATAAACATGTTTGTCTGAGTCTTCTATCAAAAGTTACAGCGATTTATATGAAGTTGTTCAAAAACGCTTTATTTCGCCAAGACAATGCGTTTCTCACTGTTACATGCATTTGAATGGGAAACTCGCCTGAAACAAAGTATAGGTTTTCATTATGTGAATAATTTTAAAATCTTAGCTCAAACGGCTGCAAAACCTGTTTGCCCAGCACAGGGATATTGAGTTCTATAAGATAAAGCCATAAACATGTTTGTCTGAGTCTTCTATCAAAAGTTACAGCGATTTATATGAAGTTGTTCAAAAACGCTTTATTTCGCCAAGACAATGCGTTTCTCACTGTTACATGCATTTGAATGGGAAACTCGCCTGAAACAAAGTATAGGTTTTCATTATGTGAATAATTTTAAAATCTTAGCTCAAACGGCTGCAAAACCTGTTCTGTTTGCCCAGCACAGGGATATTGAGTTCTATAAGATAAAGCCATAAACATGTTTGTCTGAGTCTTCTATCAAAAGTTACAGCGATTTATATGAAGTTGTTCAAAAACGCTTTATTTCGCCAAGACAATGCGTTTCTCACTGTTACATGCATTTGAATGGGAAACTCGCCTGAAACAAAGTATAGGTTTTCATTATGTGAATAATTTTAAAATCTTAGCTCAAACGGCTGCAAAACCTGTTCTGTTTGCCCAGCACGGGGATATTGAGTTCTATAAGATAAAGCCATAAACATGTTTGTCTGAGTCTTCTATCAAAAGTTACAGCGATTTATATGAAGTTGTTCAAAAACGCTTTATTTCGCCAAGACAATGCGTTTCTCACTGTTACATGCATTTGAATGGGAAACTCGCCTGAAACAAAGTATAGGTTTTCATTATCTGAATAATTTTAAAATCTTAGCTCAAACGGCTGCAAAACCTGTTCTGTTTGCCCAGCACGGGGATATTGAGTTCTATAAGATAAAGCCATAAACATGTTTGTCTGAGTCTTCTATCAAAAGTTACAGCGATTTATATGAAGTTGTTCAAAAACGCTTTATTTCGCCAAGACAGTGTGTTTCTCACTGTTACATGCATTTGAATGGGAAACTCGCCTGAAACAACGTATAGGTTTTCATTATGTGAATAATTTTAAAATCTTAGCTCAAACGGCTGCAAAACCTGTTTGCCCAGCACAGGGATATTGAGTTCTATAAGATAAAGCCATAAACATGTTTGTCTGAGTCTTCTATCAAAAGTTACAGCGATTTATATGAAGTTGTTCAAAAACGCTTTATTTCGCCAAGACAATGCGTTTCTCACTGTTACATGCATTTGAATGGGAAACTCGCCTGAAACAAAGTATAGGTTTTCATTATGTGAATAATTTTAAAATCTTAGCTCAAACGGCTGCAAAACCTGTTTGCCCAGCACAGGGATATTGAGTTCTATAAGATAAAGCCATAAACATGTTTGTCTGAGTCTTCTATCAAAAGTTACAGCGATTTATATGAAGTTGTTCAAAAACGCTTTATTTCGCCAAGACAATGCGTTTCTCACTGTTACATGCATTTGAATGGGAAACTCGCCTGAAACAAAGTATAGGTTTTCATTATGTGAATAATTTTAAAATCTTAGCTCAAACGGCTGCAAAACCTGTTCTGTTTGCCCAGCACGGGGATATTGAGTTCTATAAGATAAAGCCATAAACATGTTTGTCTGAGTCTTCTATCAAAAGTTACAGCGATTTATATGAAGTTGTTCAAAAACGCTTTATTTCGCCAAGACAATGCGTTTCTCACTGTTACATGCATTTGAATGGGAAACTCGCCTGAAACAAAGTATAGGTTTTCATTATCTGAATAATTTTAAAATCTTAGCTCAAACGGCTGCAAAACCTG
This sequence comes from Aulonocara sp. 'chitande type north' Nkhata Bay, assembly GCF_057382095.1. Taxonomy (NCBI): domain Eukaryota; kingdom Metazoa; phylum Chordata; class Actinopteri; order Cichliformes; family Cichlidae; genus Aulonocara; species Aulonocara sp. 'chitande type north' Nkhata Bay. The sequence goes on from NC_141353.1 coordinate 7,882,124, forward strand.
TTCTGTTTGCCCAGCACGGGGATATTGAGTTCTATAAGATAAAGCCATAAACATGTTTGTCTGAGTCTTCTATCAAAAGTTACAGCGATTTATATGAAGTTGTTCAAAAACGCTTTATTTCGCCAAGACAGTGTGTTTCTCACTGTTACATGCATTTGAATGGGAAACTCGCCTGAAACAACGTATAGGTTTTCATTATGTGAATAATTTTAAAATCTTAGCTCAAACGGCTGCAAAACCTGTTCTGTTTGCCCAGCACGGGGATATTGAGTTCTATAAGATAAAGCCATAAACATGTTTGTCTGAGTCTTCTATCAAAAGTTACAGCGATTTATATGAAGTTGTTCAAAAACGCTTTATTTCGCCAAGACAGTGTGTTTCTCACTGTTACATGCATTTGAATGGGAAACTCGCCTGAAACAAAGTATAGGTTTTCATTATGTGAATAATTTTAAAATCTTAGCTCAAACGGCTGCAAAACCTGTTTGCCCAGCACAGGGATATTGAGTTCTATAAGATAAAGCCATAAACATGTTTGTCTGAGTCTTCTATCAAAAGTTACAGCGATTTATATGAAGTTGTTCAAAAACGCTTTATTTCGCCAAGACAATGCGTTTCTCACTGTTACATGCATTTGAATGGGAAACTCGCCTGAAACAAAGTATAGGTTTTCATTATGTGAATAATTTTAAAATCTTAGCTCAAACGGCTGCAAAACCTGTTCTGTTTGCCCAGCACGGGGATATTGAGTTCTATAAGATAAAGCCATAAACATGTTTGTCTGAGTCTTCTATCAAAAGTTACAGCGATTTATATGAAGTTGTTCAAAAACGCTTTATTTCGCCAAGACAGTGTGTTTCTCACTGTTACATGCATTTGAATGGGAAACTCGCCTGAAACAAAGTATAGGTTTTCATTATGTGAATAATTTTAAAATCTTAGCTCAAACGGCTGCAAAACCTGTTTGCCCAGCACAGGGATATTGAGTTCTATAAGATAAAGCCATAAACATGTTTGTCTGAGTCTTCTATCAAAAGTTACAGCGATTTATATGAAGTTGTTCAAAAACGCTTTATTTCGCCAAGACAATGCGTTTCTCACTGTTACATGCATTTGAATGGGAAACTCGCCTGAAACAACGTATAGGTTTTCATTATGTGAATAATTTTAAAATCTTAGCTCAAACGGCTGCAAAACCTGTTTGCCCAGCACGGGGATATTGAGTTCTATAAGATAAAGCCATAAACATGTTTGTCTGAGTCTTCTATCAAAAGTTACAGCGATTTATATGAAGTTGTTCAAAAACGCTTTATTTCGCCAAGACAGTGTGTTTCTCACTGTTACATGCATTTGAATGGGAAACTCGCCTGAAACAAAGTATAGGTTTTCATTATCTGAATAATTTTAAAATCTTAGCTCAAACGGCTGCAAAACCTGTTCTGTTTGCCCAGCACGGGGATATTGAGTTCTATAAGATAAAGCCATAAACATGTTTGTCTGAGTCTTCTATCAAAAGTTACAGCGATTTATATGAAGTTGTTCAAAAACGCTTTATTTCGCCAAGACAGTGTGTTTCTCACTGTTACATGCATTTGAATGGGAAACTCGCCTGAAACAACGTATAGGTTTTCATTATGTGAATAATTTTAAAATCTTAGCTCAAACGGCTGCAAAACCTGTTTGCCCAGCACGGGGATATTGAGTTCTATAAGATAAAGCCATAAACATGTTTGTCTGAGTCTTCTATCAAAAGTTACAGCGATTTATATGAAGTTGTTCAAAAACGCTTTATTTCGCCAAGACAATGCGTTTCTCACTGTTACATGCATTTGAATGGGAAACTCGCCTGAAACAAAGTATAGGTTTTCATTATCTGAATAATTTTAAAATCTTAGCTCAAACGGCTGCAAAACCTGTTCTGTTTGCCCAGCACGGGGATATTGAGTTCTATAAGATAAAGCCATAAACATGTTTGTCTGAGTCTTCTATCAAAAGTTACAGCGATTTATATGAAGTTGTTCAAAAACGCTTTATTTCGCCAAGACAGTGTGTTTCTCACTGTTACATGCATTTGAATGGGAAACTCGCCTGAAACAAAGTATAGGTTTTCATTATGTGAATAATTTTAAAATCTTAGCTCAAACGGCTGCAAAACCTGTTCTGTTTGCCCAGCACGGGGATATTGAGTTCTATAAGATAAAGCCATAAACATGTTTGTCTGAGTCTTCTATCAAAAGTTACAGCGATTTATATGAAGTTGTTCAAAATCGCTTTATTTCGCCAAGACAATGCGTTTCTCACTGTTACATGCATTTGAATGGGAAACTCGCCTGAAACAAAGTATAGGTTTTCATTATGTGAATAATTTTAAAATCTTAGCTCAAACGGCTGCAAAACCTGTTTGCCCAGCACGGGGATATTGAGTTCTATAAGATAAAGCCATAAACATGTTTGTCTGAGTCTTCTATCAAAAGTTACAGCGATTTATATGAAGTTGTTCAAAAACGCTTTATTTCGCCAAGACAATGCGTTTCTCACTGTTACATGCATTTGAATGGGAAACTCGCCTGAAACAACGTATAGGTTTTCATTATGTGAATAATTTTAAAATCTTAGCTCAAACGGCTGCAAAACCTGTTTGCCCAGCACGGGGATATTGAGTTCTATAAGATAAAGCCATAAACATGTTTGTCTGAGTCTTCTATCAAAAGTTACAGCGATTTATATGAAGTTGTTCAAAAACGCTTTATTTCGCCAAGACAGTGTGTTTCTCACTGTTACATGCATTTGAATGGGAAACTCGCCTGAAACAAAGTATAGGTTTTCATTATCTGAATAATTTTAAAATCTTAGCTCAAACGGCTGCAAAACCTGTTCTGTTTGCCCAGCACGGGGATATTGAGTTCTATAAGATAAAGCCATAAACATGTTTGTCTGAGTCTTCTATCAAAAGTTACAGCGATTTATATGAAGTTGTTCAAAAACGCTTTATTTCGCCAAGACAGTGTGTTTCTCACTGTTACATGCATTTGAATGGGAAACTCGCCTGAAACAACGTATAGGTTTTCATTATGTGAATAATTTTAAAATCTTAGCTCAAACGGCTGCAAAACCTGTTTGCCCAGCACGGGGATATTGAGTTCTATAAGATAAAGCCATAAACATGTTTGTCTGAGTCTTCTATCAAAAGTTACAGCGATTTATATGAAGTTGTTCAAAAACGCTTTATTTCGCCAAGACAATGCGTTTCTCACTGTTACATGCATTTGAATGGGAAACTCGCCTGAAACAAAGTATAGGTTTTCATTATCTGAATAATTTTAAAATCTTAGCTCAAACGGCTGCAAAACCTGTTCTGTTTGCCCAGCACGGGGATATTGAGTTCTATAAGATAAAGCCATAAACATGTTTGTCTGAGTCTTCTATCAAAAGTTACAGCGATTTATATGAAGTTGTTCAAAAACGCTTTATTTCGCCAAGACAGTGTGTTTCTCACTGTTACATGCATTTGAATGGGAAACTCGCCTGAAACAAAGTATAGGTTTTCATTATGTGAATAATTTTAAAATCTTAGCTCAAACGGCTGCAAAACCTGTTTGCCCAGCACAGGGATATTGAGTTCTATAAGATAAAGCCATAAACATGTTTGTCTGAGTCTTCTATCAAAAGTTACAGTGATTTATATGAAGTTGTTCAAAAACGCTTTATTTCGCCAAGACAATGCGTTTCTCACTGTTACATGCATTTGAATGGGAAACTCGCCTGAAACAAAGTATAGGTTTTCATTATGTGAATAATTTTAAAATCTTAGCTCAAACGGCTGCAAAACCTGTTTGCCCAGCACAGGGATATTGAGTTCTATAAGATAAAGCCATAAACATGTTTGTCTGAGTCTTCTATCAAAAGTTACAGCGATTTATATGAAGTTGTTCAAAAACGCTTTATTTCGCCAAGACAATGCGTTTCTCACTGTTACATGCATTTGAATGGGAAACTCGCCTGAAACAAAGTATAGGTTTTCATTATCTGAATAATTTTAAAATCTTAGCTCAAACGGCTGCAAAACCTGTTCTGTTTGCCCAGCACGGGGATATTGAGTTCTATAAGATAAATCCATAAACATGTTTGTCTGAGTCTTCTATCAAAAGTTACAGCGATTTATATGAAGTTGTTCAAAAACGCTTTATTTCGCCAAGACAATGCGTTTCTCACTGTTACATGCATTTGAATGGGAAACTCGCCTGAAACAAAGTATAGGTTTTCATTATGTGAATAATTTTAAAATCTTAGCTCAAACGGCTGCAAAACCTGTTTGCCCAGCACGGGGATATTGAGTTCTATAAGATAAAGCCATAAACATGTTTGTCTGAGTCTTCTATCAAAAGTTACAGCGATTTATATGAAGTTGTTCAAAAACGCTTTATTTCGCCAAGACAATGCGTTTCTCACTGTTACATGCATTTGAATGGGAAACTCGCCTGAAACAACGTATAGGTTTTCATTATGTGAATAATTTTAAAATCTTAGCTCAAACGGCTGCAAAACCTGTTTGCCCAGCACGGGGATATTGAGTTCTATAAGATAAAGCCATAAACATGTTTGTCTGAGTCTTCTATCAAAAGTTACAGCGATTTATATGAAGTTGTTCAAAAACGCTTTATTTCGCCAAGACAGTGTGTTTCTCACTGTTACATGCATTTGAATGGGAAACTCGCCTGAAACAACGTATAGGTTTTCATTATGTGAATAATTTTAAAATCTTAGCTCAAACGGCTGCAAAACCTGTTTGCCCAGCACGGGGATATTGAGTTCTATAAGATAAAGCCATAAACATGTTTGTCTGAGTCTTCTATCAAAAGTTACAGCGATTTATATGAAGTTGTTCAAAAACGCTTTATTTCGCCAAGACAATGCGTTTCTCACTGTTACATGCATTTGAATGGGAAACTCGCCTGAAACAAAGTATAGGTTTTCATTATGTGAATAATTTTAAAATCTTAGCTCAAACGGCTGCAAAACCTGTTTGCCCAGCACGGGGATATTGAGTTCTATAAGATAAAGCCATAAACATGTTTGTCTGAGTCTTCTATCAAAAGTTACAGCGATTTATATGAAGTTGTTCAAAAACGCTTTATTTCGCCAAGACAATGCGTTTCTCACTGTTACATGCATTTGAATGGGAAACTCGCCTGAAACAACGTATAGGTTTTCATTATGTGAATAATTTTAAAATCTTAGCTCAAACGGCTGCAAAACCTGTTCTGTTTGCCCAGCACGGGGATATTGAGTTCTATAAGATAAAGCCATAAACATGTTTGTCTGAGTCTTCTATCAAAAGTTACAGCGATTTATATGAAGTTGTTCAAAAACGCTTTATTTCGCCAAGACCATGCGTTTCTCACTGTTACATGCATTTGAATGGGAAACTCGCCTGAAACAACGTATAGGTTTTCATTATGTGAATAATTTTAAAATCTTAGCTCAAACGGCTGCAAAACCTGTTTGCCCAGCACGGGGATATTGAGTTCTATAAGATAAAGCCATAAACATGTTTGTCTGAGTCTTCTATCAAAAGTTACAGCGATTTATATGAAGTTGTTCAAAAACGCTTTATTTCGCCAAGACAATGCGTTTCTCACTGTTACATGCATTTGAATGGGAAACTCGCCTGAAACAAAGTATAGGTTTTCATTATGTGAATAATTTTAAAATCTTAGCTCAAACGGCTGCAAAACCTGTTTGCCCAGCACGGGGATATTGAGTTCTATAAGATAAAGCCATAAACATGTTTGTCTGAGTCTTCTATCAAAAGTTACAGCGATTTATATGAAGTTGTTCAAAAACGCTTTATTTCGCCAAGACAATGCGTTTCTCACTGTTACATGCATTTGAATGGGAAACTCGCCTGAAACAAAGTATAGGTTTTCATTATCTGAATAATTTTAAAATCTTAGCTCAAACGGCTGCAAAACCTGTTCTGTTTGCCCAGCACGGGGATATTGAGTTCTATAAGATAAAGCCATAAACATGTTTGTCTGAGTCTTCTATCAAAAGTTACAGCGATTTATATGAAGTTGTTCAAAAACGCTTTATTTCGCCAAGACAGTGTGTTTCTCACTGTTACATGCATTTGAATGGGAAACTCGCCTGAAACAAAGTATAGGTTTTCATTATGTGAATAATTTTAAAATCTTAGCTCAAACGGCTGCAAAACCTGTTTGCCCAGCACGGGGATATTGAGTTCTATAAGATAAAGCCATAAACATGTTTGTCTGAGTCTTCTATCAAAAGTTACAGCGATTTATATGAAGTTGTTCAAAAACGCTTTATTTCGCCAAGACAGTGTGTTTCTCACTGTTACATGCATTTGAATGGGAAACTCGCCTGAAACAAAGTATAGGTTTTCATTATGTGAATAATTTTAAAATCTTAGCTCAAACGGCTGCAAAACCTGTTTGCCCAGCACGGGGATATTGAGTTCTATAAGATAAAGCCATAAACATGTTTGTCTGAGTCTTCTATCAAAAGTTACAGCGATTTATATGAAGTTGTTCAAAAACGCTTTATTTCGCCAAGACAATGCGTTTCTCACTGTTACATGCATTTGAATGGGAAACTCGCCTGAAACAACGTATAGGTTTTCATTATGTGAATAATTTTAAAATCTTAGCTCAAACGGCTGCAAAACCTGTTCTGTTTGCCCAGCACGGGGATATTGAGTTCTATAAGATAAAGCCATAAACATGTTTGTCTGAGTCTTCTATCAAAAGTTACAGCGATTTATATGAAGTTGTTCAAAAACGCTTTATTTCGCCAAGACAGTGTGTTTCTCACTGTTACATGCATTTGAATGGGAAACTCGCCTGAAACAAAGTATAGGTTTTCATTATGTGAATAATTTTAAAATCTTAGCTCAAACGGCTGCAAAACCTGTTCTGTTTGCCCAGCACGGGGATATTGAGTTCTATAAGATAAAGCCATAAACATGTTTGTCTGAGTCTTCTATCAAAAGTTACAGCGATTTATATGAAGTTGTTCAAAAACGCTTTATTTCGCCAAGACAATGCGTTTCTCACTGTTACATGCATTTGAATGGGAAACTCGCCTGAAACAACGTATAGGTTTTCATTATGTGAATAATTTTAAAATCTTAGCTCAAACGGCTGCAAAACCTGTTCTGTTTGCCCAGCACGGGGATATTGAGTTCTATAAGATAAAGCCATAAACATGTTTGTCTGAGTCTTCTATCAAAAGTTACAGCGATTTATATGAAGTTGTTCAAAAACGCTTTATTTCGCCAAGACCATGCGTTTCTCACTGTTACATGCATTTGAATGGGAAACTCGCCTGAAACAACGTATAGGTTTTCATTATGTGAATAATTTTAAAATCTTAGCTCAAACGGCTGCAAAACCTGTTTGCCCAGCACGGGGATATTGAGTTCTATAAGATAAAGCCATAAACATGTTTGTCTGAGTCTTCTATCAAAAGTTACAGCGATTTATATGAAGTTGTTCAAAAACGCTTTATTTCGCCAAGACAATGCGTTTCTCACTGTTACATGCATTTGAATGGGAAACTCGCCTGAAACAAAGTATAGGTTTTCATTATGTGAATAATTTTAAAATCTTAGCTCAAACGGCTGCAAAACCTGTTTGCCCAGCACGGGGATATTGAGTTCTATAAGATAAAGCCATAAACATGTTTGTCTGAGTCTTCTATCAAAAGTTACAGCGATTTATATGAAGTTGTTCAAAAACGCTTTATTTCGCCAAGACAATGCGTTTCTCACTGTTACATGCATTTGAATGGGAAACTCGCCTGAAACAAAGTATAGGTTTTCATTATCTGAATAATTTTAAAATCTTAGCTCAAACGGCTGCAAAACCTGTTCTGTTTGCCCAGCACGGGGATATTGAGTTCTATAAGATAAAGCCATAAACATGTTTGTCTGAGTCTTCTATCAAAAGTTACAGCGATTTATATGAAGTTGTTCAAAAACGCTTTATTTCGCCAAGACAGTGTGTTTCTCACTGTTACATGCATTTGAATGGGAAACTCGCCTGAAACAAAGTATAGGTTTTCATTATGTGAATAATTTTAAAATCTTAGCTCAAACGGCTGCAAAACCTGTTTGCCCAGCACAGGGATATTGAGTTCTATAAGATAAAGCCATAAACATGTTTGTCTGAGTCTTCTATCAAAAGTTACAGCGATTTATATGAAGTTGTTCAAAAACGCTTTATTTCGCCAAGACAATGCGTTTCTCACTGTTACATGCATTTGAATGGGAAACTCGCCTGAAACAAAGTATAGGTTTTCATTATGTGAATAATTTTAAAATCTTAGCTCAAACGGCTGCAAAACCTGTTTGCCCAGCACAGGGATATTGAGTTCTATAAGATAAAGCCATAAACATGTTTGTCTGAGTCTTCTATCAAAAGTTACAGCGATTTATATGAAGTTGTTCAAAAACGCTTTATTTCGCCAAGACCATGCGTTTCTCACTGTTACATGCATTTGAATGGGAAACTCGCCTGAAACAACGTATAGGTTTTCATTATGTGAATAATTTAAAAAATCTTAGCTCAAACGGCTGCAAAACCTGTTTGCCCAGCACGGGGATATTGAGTTCTATAAGATAAAGCCATAAACATGTTTGTCTGAGTCTTCTATCAAAAGTTACAGCGATTTATATGAAGTTGTTCAAAAACGCTTTATTTCGCCAAGACAATGCGTTTCTCACTGTTACATGCATTTGAATGGGAAACTCGCCTGAAACAACGTATAGGTTTTCATTATCTGAATAATTTTAAAATCTTAGCTCAAACGGCTGCAAAACCTGTTTGCCCAGCACGGGGATATTGAGTTCTATAAGATAAAGCCATAAACATGTTTGTCTGAGTCTTCTATCAAAAGTTACAGCGATTTATATGAAGTTGTTCAAAAACGCTTTATTTCGCCAAGACAATGCGTTTCTCACTGTTACATGCATTTGAATGGGAAACTCGCCTGAAACAAAGTATAGGTTTTCATTATGTGAATAATTTTAAAATCTTAGCTCAAACGGCTGCAAAACCTGTTCTGTTTGCCCAGCACGGGGATATTGAGTTCTATAAGATAAAGCCATAAACATGTTTGTCTGAGTCTTCTATCAAAAGTTACAGCGATTTATATGAAGTTGTTCAAAAACGCTTTATTTCGCCAAGACCATGCGTTTCTCACTGTTACATGCATTTGAATGGGAAACTCGCCTGAAACAACGTATAGGTTTTCATTATGTGAATAATTTTAAAATCTTAGCTCAAACGGCTGCAAAACCTGTTTGCCCAGCACGGGGATATTGAGTTCTATAAGATAAAGCCATAAACATGTTTGTCTGAGTCTTCTATCAAAAGTTACAGCGATTTATATGAAGTTGTTCAAAAACGCTTTATTTCGCCAAGACAATGCGTTTCTCACTGTTACATGCATTTGAATGGGAAACTCGCCTGAAACAAAGTATAGGTTTTCATTATGTGAATAATTTTAAAATCTTAGCTCAAACGGCTGCAAAACCTGTTCTGTTTGCCCAGCACGGGGATATTGAGTTCTATAAGATAAAGCCATAAACATGTTTGTCTGAGTCTTCTATCAAAAGTTACAGCGATTTATATGAAGTTGTTCAAAAACGCTTTATTTCGCCAAGACAGTGTGTTTCTCACTGTTACATGCATTTGAATGGGAAACTCGCCTGAAACAAAGTATAGGTTTTCATTATGTGAATAATTTTAAAATCTTAGCTCAAACGGCTGCAAAACCTGTTTGCCCAGCACAGGGATATTGAGTTCTATAAGATAAAGCCATAAACATGTTTGTCTGAGTCTTCTATCAAAAGTTACAGCGATTTATATGAAGTTGTTCAAAAACGCTTTATTTCGCCAAGACAATGCGTTTCTCACTGTTACATGCATTTGAATGGGAAACTCGCCTGAAACAAAGTATAGGTTTTCATTATGTGAATAATTTTAAAATCTTAGCTCAAACGGCTGCAAAACCTGTTCTGTTTGCCCAGCACGGGGATATTGAGTTCTATAAGATAAAGCCATAAACATGTTTGTCTGAGTCTTCTATCAAAAGTTACAGCGATTTATATGAAGTTGTTCAAAAACGCTTTATTTCGCCAAGACAATGCGTTTCTCACTGTTACATGCATTTGAATGGGAAACTCGCCTGAAACAACGTATAGGTTTTCATTATGTGAATAATTTTAAAATCTTAGCTCAAACGGCTGCAAAACCTGTTTGCCCAGCACGGGGATATTGAGTTCTATAAGATAAAGCCATAAACATGTTTGTCTGAGTCTTCTATCAAAAGTTACAGCGATTTATATGAAGTTGTTCAAAAACGCTTTATTTCGCCAAGACAGTGTGTTTCTCACTGTTACATGCATTTGAATGGGAAACTCGCCTGAAACAAAGTATAGGTTTTCATTATGTGAATAATTTTAAAATCTTAGCTCAAACGGCTGCAAAACCTGTTCTGTTTGCCCAGCACGGGGATATTGAGTTCTATAAGATAAAGCCATAAACATGTTTGTCTGAGTCTTCTATCAAAAGTTACAGCGATTTATATGAAGTTGTTCAAAAACGCTTTATTTCGCCAAGACAATGCGTTTCTCACTGTTACATGCATTTGAATGGGAAACTCGCCTGAAACAAAGTATAGGTTTTCATTATGTGAATAATTTTAAAATCTTAGCTCAAACGGCTGCAAAACCTGTTCTGTTTGCCCAGCACGGGGATATTGAGTTCTATAAGATAAAGCCATAAACATGTTTGTCTGAGTCTTCTATCAAAAGTTACAGCTATTTATATGAAGTTGTTCAAAAACGCTTTATTTCGCCAAGACAATGCGTTTCTCACTGTTACATGCATTTGAATGGGAAACTCGCCTGAAACAAAGTATAGGTTTTCATTATGTGAATAATTTTAAAATCTTAGCTCAAACGGCTGCAAAACCTGTTTGCCCAGCACGGGGATATTGAGTTCTATAAGATAAAGCCATAAACATGTTTGTCTGAGTCTTCTATCAAAAGTTACAGCGATTTATATGAAGTTGTTCAAAAACGCTTTATTTCGCCAAGACAATGCGTTTCTCACTGTTACATGCATTTGAATGGGAAACTCGCCTGAAACAACGTATAGGTTTTCATTATGTGAATAATTTTAAAATCTTAGCTCAAACGGCTGCAAAACCTGTTTGCCCAGCACGGGGATATTGAGTTCTATAAGATAAAGCCATAAACATGTTTGTCTGAGTCTTCTATCAAAAGTTACAGCGATTTATATGAAGTTGTTCAAAAAAAACTTTATTTCGCCAAGATAATGCGTTTCTCACTGTTACATGCATTTGAATGGGAAACTCGCCTGAAACAACGTATAGGTTTTCATTATGTGAATAATTTTAAAATCTTAGCTCAAACGGCTGCAAAACCTGTTTGCCCAGCACGGGGATATTGAGTTCTATAAGATAAAGCCATAAACATGTTTGTCTGAGTCTTCTATCAAAAGTTACAGCGATTTATATGAAGTTGTTCAAAAACGCTTTATTTCGCCAAGACAATGCGTTTCTCACTGTTACATGCATTTGAATGGGAAACTCGCCTGAAACAAAGTATAGGTTTTCATTATCTGAATAATTTTAAAATCTTAGCTCAAACGGCTGCAAAACCTGTTCTGTTTGCCCAGCACGGGGATATTGAGTTCTATAAGATAAAGCCATAAACATGTTTGTCTGAGTCTTCTATCAAAAGTTACAGCGATTTATATGAAGTTGTTCAAAAACGCTTTATTTCGCCAAGACAATGCGTTTCTCACTGTTACATGCATTTGAATGGGAAACTCGCCTGAAACAAAGTATAGGTTTTCATTATGTGAATAATTTTAAAATCTTAGCTCAAACGGCTGCAAAACCTGTTCTGTTTGCCCAGCACGGGGATATTGAGTTCTATAAGATAAAGCCATAAACATGTTTGTCTGAGTCTTCTATCAAAAGTTACAGCGATTTATATGAAGTTGTTCAAAAACGCTTTATTTCGCCAAGACAATGCGTTTCTCACTGTTACATGCATTTGAATGGGAAACTCGCCTGAAACAAAGTATAGGTTTTCATTATCTGAATAATTTTAAAATCTTAGCTCAAACGGCTGCAAAACCTGTTCTGTTTGCCCAGCACGGGGATATTGAGTTCTATAAGATAAAGCCATAAACATGTTTGTCTGAGTCTTCTATCAAAAGTTACAGCGATTTATATGAAGTTGTTCAAAAACGCTTTATTTCGCCAAGACAGTGTGTTTCTCACTGTTACATGCATTTGAATGGGAAACTCGCCTGAAACAAAGTATAGGTTTTCATTATGTGAATAATTTTAAAATCTTAGCTCAAACGGCTGCAAAACCTGTTCTGTTTGCCCAGCACGGGGATATTGAGTTCTATAAGATAAAGCCATAAACATGTTTGTCTGAGTCTTCTATCAAAAGTTACAGCGATTTATATGAAGTTGTTCAAAAACGCTTTATTTCGCCAAGACAATGCGTTTCTCACTGTTACATGCATTTGAATGGGAAACTCGCCTGAAACAAAGTATAGGTTTTCATTATGTGAATAATTTTAAAATCTTAGCTCAAACGGCTGCAAAACCTGTTCTGTTTGCCCAGCACGGGGATATTGAGTTCTATAAGATAAAGCCATAAACATGTTTGTCTGAGTCTTCTATCAAAAGTTACAGCGATTTATATGAAGTTGTTCAAAAACGCTTTATTTCGCCAAGACAATGCGTTTCTCACTGTTACATGCATTTGAATGGGAAACTCGCCTGAAACAAAGTATAGGTTTTCATTATGTGAATAATTTTAAAATCTTAGCTCAAACGGCTGCAAAACCTGTTTGCCCAGCACAGGGATATTGAGTTCTATAAGATAAAGCCATAAACATGTTTGTCTGAGTCTTCTATCAAAAGTTACAGCGATTTATATGAAGTTGTTCAAAAACGCTTTATTTCGCCAAGACCATGCGTTTCTCACTGTTACATGCATTTGAATGGGAAACTCGCCTGAAACAACGTATAGGTTTTCATTATGTGAATAATTTTAAAATCTTAGCTCAAACGGCTGCAAAACCTGTTTGCCCAGCACGGGGATATTGAGTTCTATAAGATAAAGCCATAAACATGTTTGTCTGAGTCTTCTATCAAAAGTTACAGCGATTTATATGAAGTTGTTCAAAAACGCTTTATTTCGCCAAGACAATGCGTTTCTCACTGTTACATGCATTTGAATGGGAAACTCGCCTGAAACAACGTATAGGTTTTCATTATCTGAATAATTTTAAAATCTTAGCTCAAACGGCTGCAAAACCTGTTTGCCCAGCACGGGGATATTGAGTTCTATAAGATAAAGCCATAAACATGTTTGTCTGAGTCTTCTATCAAAAGTTACAGCGATTTATATGAAGTTGTTCAAAAACGCTTTATTTCGCCAAGACAATGCGTTTCTCACTGTTACATGCATTTGAATGGGAAACTCGCCTGAAACAAAGTATAGGTTTTCATTATCTGAATAATTTTAAAATCTTAGCTCAAACGGCTGCAAAACCTGTTCTGTTTGCCCAGCACGGGGATATTGAGTTCTATAAGATAAAGCCATAAACATGTTTGTCTGAGTCTTCTATCAAAAGTTACAGCGATTTATATGAAGTTGTTCAAAAACGCTTTATTTCGCCAAGACCATGCGTTTCTCACTGTTACATGCATTTGAATGGGAAACTCGCCTGAAACAACGTATAGGTTTTCATTATGTGAATAATTTTAAAATCTTAGCTCAAACGGCTGCAAAACCTGTTTGCCCAGCACGGGGATATTGAGTTCTATAAGATAAAGCCATAAACATGTTTGTCTGAGTCTTCTATCAAAAGTTACAGCGATTTATATGAAGTTGTTCAAAAACGCTTTATTTCGCCAAGACAATGCGTTTCTCACTGTTACATGCATTTGAATGGGAAACTCGCCTGAAACAAAGTATAGGTTTTCATTATCTGAATAATTTTAAAATCTTAGCTCAAACGGCTGCAAAACCTGTTCTGTTTGCCCAGCACGGGGATATTGAGTTCTATAAGATAAAGCCATAAACATGTTTGTCTGAGTCTTCTATCAAAAGTTACAGCGATTTATATGAAGTTGTTCAAAAACGCTTTATTTCGCCAAGACAGTGTGTTTCTCACTGTTACATGCATTTGAATGGGAAACTCGCCTGAAACAAAGTATAGGTTTTCATTATGTGAATAATTTTAAAATCTTAGCTCAAACGGCTGCAAAACCTGTTTGCCCAGCACAGGGATATTGAGTTCTATAAGATAAAGCCATAAACATGTTTGTCTGAGTCTTCTATCAAAAGTTACAGCGATTTATATGAAGTTGTTCAAAAACGCTTTATTTCGCCAAGACAATGCGTTTCTCACTGTTACATGCATTTGAATGGGAAACTCGCCTGAAACAAAGTATAGGTTTTCATTATCTGAATAATTTTAAAATCTTAGCTCAAACGGCTGCAAAACCTGTTCTGTTTGCCCAGCACGGGGATATTGAGTTCTATAAGATAAAGCCATAAACATGTTTGTCTGAGTCTTCTATCAAAAGTTACAGCGATTTATATGAAGTTGTTCAAAAACGCTTTATTTCGCCAAGACAATGCGTTTCTCACTGTTACATGCATTTGAATGGGAAACTCGCCTGAAACAACGTATAGGTTTTCATTATGTGAATAATTTTAAAATCTTAGCTCAAACGGCTGCAAAACCTGTTTGCCCAGCACGGGGATATTGAGTTCTATAAGATAAAGCCATAAACATGTTTGTCTGAGTCTTCTATCAAAAGTTACAGCGATTTATATGAAGTTGTTCAAAAACGCTTTATTTCGCCAAGACAGTGTGTTTCTCACTGTTACATGCATTTGAATGGGAAACTCGCCTGAAACAAAGTATAGGTTTTCATTATGTGAATAATTTTAAAATCTTAGCTCAAACGGCTGCAAAACCTGTTCTGTTTGCCCAGCACGGGGATATTGAGTTCTATAAGATAAAGCCATAAACATGTTTGTCTGAGTCTTCTATCAAAAGTTACAGCGATTTATATGAAGTTGTTCAAAAACGCTTTATTTCGCCAAGACAATGCGTTTCTCACTGTTACATGCATTTGAATGGGAAACTCGCCTGAAACAAAGTATAGGTTTTCATTATGTGAATAATTTTAAAATCTTAGCTCAAACGGCTGCAAAACCTGTTCTGTTTGCCCAGCACGGGGATATTGAGTTCTATAAGATAAAGCCATAAACATGTTTGTCTGAGTCTTCTATCAAAAGTTACAGCTATTTATATGAAGTTGTTCAAAAACGCTTTATTTCGCCAAGACAATGCGTTTCTCACTGTTACATGCATTTGAATGGGAAACTCGCCTGAAACAAAGTATAGGTTTTCATTATGTGAATAATTTTAAAATCTTAGCTCAAACGGCTGCAAAACCTGTTTGCCCAGCACGGGGATATTGAGTTCTATAAGATAAAGCCATAAACATGTTTGTCTGAGTCTTCTATCAAAAGTTACAGCGATTTATATGAAGTTGTTCAAAAACGCTTTATTTCGCCAAGACAATGCGTTTCTCACTGTTACATGCATTTGAATGGGAAACTCGCCTGAAACAACGTATAGGTTTTCATTATGTGAATAATTTTAAAATCTTAGCTCAAACGGCTGCAAAACCTGTTTGCCCAGCACGGGGATATTGAGTTCTATAAGATAAAGCCATAAACATGTTTGTCTGAGTCTTCTATCAAAAGTTACAGCGATTTATATGAAGTTGTTCAAAAAAAACTTTATTTCGCCAAGATAATGCGTTTCTCACTGTTACATGCATTTGAATGGGAAACTCGCCTGAAACAACGTATAGGTTTTCATTATGTGAATAATTTTAAAATCTTAGCTCAAACGGCTGCAAAACCTGTTTGCCCAGCACGGGGATATTGAGTTCTATAAGATAAAGCCATAAACATGTTTGTCTGAGTCTTCTATCAAAAGTTACAGCGATTTATATGAAGTTGTTCAAAAACGCTTTATTTCGCCAAGACAATGCGTTTCTCACTGTTACATGCATTTGAATGGGAAACTCGCCTGAAACAAAGTATAGGTTTTCATTATCTGAATAATTTTAAAATCTTAGCTCAAACGGCTGCAAAACCTGTTCTGTTTGCCCAGCACGGGGATATTGAGTTCTATAAGATAAAGCCATAAACATGTTTGTCTGAGTCTTCTATCAAAAGTTACAGCGATTTATATGAAGTTGTTCAAAAACGCTTTATTTCGCCAAGACAATGCGTTTCTCACTGTTACATGCATTTGAATGGGAAACTCGCCTGAAACAAAGTATAGGTTTTCATTATGTGAATAATTTTAAAATCTTAGCTCAAACGGCTGCAAAACCTGTTCTGTTTGCCCAGCACGGGGATATTGAGTTCTATAAGATAAAGCCATAAACATGTTTGTCTGAGTCTTCTATCAAAAGTTACAGCGATTTATATGAAGTTGTTCAAAAACGCTTTATTTCGCCAAGACAATGCGTTTCTCACTGTTACATGCATTTGAATGGGAAACTCGCCTGAAACAAAGTATAGGTTTTCATTATCTGAATAATTTTAAAATCTTAGCTCAAACGGCTGCAAAACCTGTTCTGTTTGCCCAGCACGGGGATATTGAGTTCTATAAGATAAAGCCATAAACATGTTTGTCTGAGTCTTCTATCAAAAGTTACAGCGATTTATATGAAGTTGTTCAAAAACGCTTTATTTCGCCAAGACAGTGTGTTTCTCACTGTTACATGCATTTGAATGGGAAACTCGCCTGAAACAAAGTATAGGTTTTCATTATGTGAATAATTTTAAAATCTTAGCTCAAACGGCTGCAAAACCTGTTCTGTTTGCCCAGCACGGGGATATTGAGTTCTATAAGATAAAGCCATAAACATGTTTGTCTGAGTCTTCTATCAAAAGTTACAGCGATTTATATGAAGTTGTTCAAAAACGCTTTATTTCGCCAAGACAATGCGTTTCTCACTGTTACATGCATTTGAATGGGAAACTCGCCTGAAACAAAGTATAGGTTTTCATTATGTGAATAATTTTAAAATCTTAGCTCAAACGGCTGCAAAACCTGTTCTGTTTGCCCAGCACGGGGATATTGAGTTCTATAAGATAAAGCCATAAACATGTTTGTCTGAGTCTTCTATCAAAAGTTACAGCGATTTATATGAAGTTGTTCAAAAACGCTTTATTTCGCCAAGACAATGCGTTTCTCACTGTTACATGCATTTGAATGGGAAACTCGCCTGAAACAAAGTATAGGTTTTCATTATGTGAATAATTTTAAAATCTTAGCTCAAACGGCTGCAAAACCTGTTTGCCCAGCACAGGGATATTGAGTTCTATAAGATAAAGCCATAAACATGTTTGTCTGAGTCTTCTATCAAAAGTTACAGCGATTTATATGAAGTTGTTCAAAAACGCTTTATTTCGCCAAGACCATGCGTTTCTCACTGTTACATGCATTTGAATGGGAAACTCGCCTGAAACAACGTATAGGTTTTCATTATGTGAATAATTTTAAAATCTTAGCTCAAACGGCTGCAAAACCTGTTTGCCCAGCACGGGGATATTGAGTTCTATAAGATAAAGCCATAAACATGTTTGTCTGAGTCTTCTATCAAAAGTTACAGCGATTTATATGAAGTTGTTCAAAAACGCTTTATTTCGCCAAGACAATGCGTTTCTCACTGTTACATGCATTTGAATGGGAAACTCGCCTGAAACAACGTATAGGTTTTCATTATCTGAATAATTTTAAAATCTTAGCTCAAACGGCTGCAAAACCTGTTTGCCCAGCACGGGGATATTGAGTTCTATAAGATAAAGCCATAAACATGTTTGTCTGAGTCTTCTATCAAAAGTTACAGCGATTTATATGAAGTTGTTCAAAAACGCTTTATTTCGCCAAGACAATGCGTTTCTCACTGTTACATGCATTTGAATGGGAAACTCGCCTGAAACAAAGTATAGGTTTTCATTATCTGAATAATTTTAAAATCTTAGCTCAAACGGCTGCAAAACCTGTTCTGTTTGCCCAGCACGGGGATATTGAGTTCTATAAGATAAAGCCATAAACATGTTTGTCTGAGTCTTCTATCAAAAGTTACAGCGATTTATATGAAGTTGTTCAAAAACGCTTTATTTCGCCAAGACCATGCGTTTCTCACTGTTACATGCATTTGAATGGGAAACTCGCCTGAAACAACGTATAGGTTTTCATTATGTGAATAATTTTAAAATCTTAGCTCAAACGGCTGCAAAACCTGTTTGCCCAGCACGGGGATATTGAGTTCTATAAGATAAAGCCATAAACATGTTTGTCTGAGTCTTCTATCAAAAGTTACAGCGATTTATATGAAGTTGTTCAAAAACGCTTTATTTCGCCAAGACAATGCGTTTCTCACTGTTACATGCATTTGAATGGGAAACTCGCCTGAAACAAAGTATAGGTTTTCATTATGTGAATAATTTTAAAATCTTAGCTCAAACGGCTGCAAAACCTGTTCTGTTTGCCCAGCACGGGGATATTGAGTTCTATAAGATAAAGCCATAAACATGTTTGTCTGAGTCTTCTATCAAAAGTTACAGCGATTTATATGAAGTTGTTCAAAAACGCTTTATTTCGCCAAGACAGTGTGTTTCTCACTGTTACATGCATTTGAATGGGAAACTCGCCTGAAACAAAGTATAGGTTTTCATTATGTGAATAATTTTAAAATCTTAGCTCAAACGGCTGCAAAACCTGTTTGCCCAGCACAGGGATATTGAGTTCTATAAGATAAAGCCATAAACATGTTTGTCTGAGTCTTCTATCAAAAGTTACAGCGATTTATATGAAGTTGTTCAAAAACGCTTTATTTCGCCAAGACAATGCGTTTCTCACTGTTACATGCATTTGAATGGGAAACTCGCCTGAAACAAAGTATAGGTTTTCATTATCTGAATAATTTTAAAATCTTAGCTCAAACGGCTGCAAAACCTGTTCTGTTTGCCCAGCACGGGGATATTGAGTTCTATAAGATAAAGCCATAAACATGTTTGTCTGAGTCTTCTATCAAAAGTTACAGCGATTTATATGAAGTTGTTCAAAAACGCTTTATTTCGCCAAGACAATGCGTTTCTCACTGTTACATGCATTTGAATGGGAAACTCGCCTGAAACAACGTATAGGTTTTCATTATGTGAATAATTTTAAAATCTTAGCTCAAACGGCTGCAAAACCTGTTCTGTTTGCCCAGCACGGGGATATTGAGTTCTATAAGATAAAGCCATAAACATGTTTGTCTGAGTCTTCTATCAAAAGTTACAGCGATTTATATGAAGTTGTTCAAAAACGCTTTATTTCGCCAAGACAGTGTGTTTCTCACTGTTACATGCATTTGAATGGGAAACTCGCCTGAAACAAAGTATAGGTTTTCATTATGTGAATAATTTTAAAATCTTAGCTCAAACGGCTGCAAAACCTGTTTGCCCAGCACAGGGATATTGAGTTCTATAAGATAAAGCCATAAACATGTTTGTCTGAGTCTTCTATCAAAAGTTACAGCGATTTATATGAAGTTGTTCAAAAACGCTTTATTTCGCCAAGACAATGCGTTTCTCACTGTTACATGCATTTGAATGGGAAACTCGCCTGAAACAAAGTATAGGTTTTCATTATCTGAATAATTTTAAAATCTTAGCTCAAACGGCTGCAAAACCTGTTCTGTTTGCCCAGCACGGGGATATTGAGTTCTATAAGATAAAGCCATAAACATGTTTGTCTGAGTCTTCTATCAAAAGTTACAGCGATTTATATGAAGTTGTTCAAAAACGCTTTATTTCGCCAAGACAATGCGTTTCTCACTGTTACATGCATTTGAATGGGAAACTCGCCTGAAACAAAGTATAGGTTTTCATTATGTGAATAATTTTAAAATCTTAGCTCAAACGGCTGCAAAACCTGTTTGCCCAGCACAGGGATATTGAGTTCTATAAGATAAAGCCATAAACATGTTTGTCTGAGTCTTCTATCAAAAGTTACAGCGATTTATATGAAGTTGTTCAAAAACGCTTTATTTCGCCAAGACAATGCGTTTCTCACTGTTACATGCATTTGAATGGGAAACTCGCCTGAAACAACGTATAGGTTTTCATTATGTGAATAATTTTAAAATCTTAGCTCAAACGGCTGCAAAACCTGTTTGCCCAGCACGGGGATATTGAGTTCTATAAGATAAAGCCATAAACATGTTTGTCTGAGTCTTCTATCAAAAGTTACAGCGATTTATATGAAGTTGTTCAAAAACGCTTTATTTCGCCAAGACAATGCGTTTCTCACTGTTACATGCATTTGAATGGGAAACTCGCCTGAAACAAAGTATAGGTTTTCATTATCTGAATAATTTTAAAATCTTAGCTCAAACGGCTGCAAAACCTGTTCTGTTTGCCCAGCACGGGGATATTGAGTTCTATAAGATAAAGCCATAAACATGTTTGTCTGAGTCTTCTATCAAAAGTTACAGCGATTTATATGAAGTTGTTCAAAAACGCTTTATTTCGCCAAGACCATGCGTTTCTCACTGTTACATGCATTTGAATGGGAAACTCGCCTGAAACAACGTATAGGTTTTCATTATGTGAATAATTTTAAAATCTTAGCTCAAACGGCTGCAAAACCTGTTTGCCCAGCACGGGGATATTGAGTTCTATAAGATAAAGCCATAAACATGTTTGTCTGAGTCTTCTATCAAAAGTTACAGCGATTTATATGAAGTTGTTCAAAAACGCTTTATTTCGCCAAGACAATGCGTTTCTCACTGTTACATGCATTTGAATGGGAAACTCGCCTGAAACAAAGTATAGGTTTTCATTATGTGAATAATTTTAAAATCTTAGCTCAAACGGCTGCAAAACCTGTTCTGTTTGCCCAGCACGGGGATATTGAGTTCTATAAGATAAAGCCATAAACATGTTTGTCTGAGTCTTCTATCAAAAGTTACAGCGATTTATATGAAGTTGTTCAAAAACGCTTTATTTCGCCAAGACAGTGTGTTTCTCACTGTTACATGCATTTGAATGGGAAACTCGCCTGAAACAAAGTATAGGTTTTCATTATGTGAATAATTTTAAAATCTTAGCTCAAACGGCTGCAAAACCTGTTCTGTTTGCCCAGCACGGGGATATTGAGTTCTATAAGATAAAGCCATAAACATGTTTGTCTGAGTCTTCTATCAAAAGTTACAGCGATTTATATGAAGTTGTTCAAAAACGCTTTATTTCGCCAAGACAGTGTGTTTCTCACTGTTACATGCATTTGAATGGGAAACTCGCCTGAAACAAAGTATAGGTTTTCATTATGTGAATAATTTTAAAATCTTAGCTCAAACGGCTGCAAAACCTGTTTGCCCAGCACAGGGATATTGAGTTCTATAAGATAAAGCCATAAACATGTTTGTCTGAGTCTTCTATCAAAAGTTACAGCGATTTATATGAAGTTGTTCAAAAACGCTTTATTTCGCCAAGACAATGCGTTTCTCACTGTTACATGCATTTGAATGGGAAACTCGCCTGAAACAAAGTATAGGTTTTCATTATGTGAATAATTTTAAAATCTTAGCTCAAACGGCTGCAAAACCTGTTTGCCCAGCACGGGGATATTGAGTTCTATAAGATAAAGCCATAAACATGTTTGTCTGAGTCTTCTATCAAAAGTTACAGCGATTTATATGAAGTTGTTCAAAAACGCTTTATTTCGCCAAGACAATGCGTTTCTCACTGTTACATGCATTTGAATGGGAAACTCGCCTGAAACAAAGTATAGGTTTTCATTATGTGAATAATTTTAAAATCTTAGCTCAAACGGCTGCAAAACCTGTTCTGTTTGCCCAGCACGGGGATATTGAGTTCTATAAGATAAAGCCATAAACATGTTTGTCTGAGTCTTCTATCAAAAGTTACAGCGATTTATATGAAGTTGTTCAAAAACGCTTTATTTCGCCAAGACAATGCGTTTCTCACTGTTACATGCATTTGAATGGGAAACTCGCCTGAAACAAAGTATAGGTTTTCATTATGTGAATAATTTTAAAATCTTAGCTCAAACGGCTGCAAAACCTGTTTGCCCAGCACGGGGATATTGAGTTCTATAAGATAAAGCCATAAACATGTTTGTCTGAGTCTTCTATCAAAAGTTACAGCGATTTATATGAAGTTGTTCAAAAAAAACTTTATTTCGCCAAGACAATGCGTTTCTCACTGTTACATGCATTTGAATGGGAAACTCGCCTGAAACAAAGTATAGGTTTTCATTATGTGAATAATTTTAAAATCTTAGCTCAAACGGCTGCAAAACCTGTTTGCCCAGCACGGGGATATTGAGTTCTATAAGATAAAGCCATAAACATGTTTGTCTGAGTCTTCTATCAAAAGTTACAGCGATTTATATGAAGTTGTTCAAAAACGCTTTATTTCGCCAAGACAATGCGTTTCTCACTGTTACATGCATTTGAATGGGAAACTCGCCTGAAACAAAGTATAGGTTTTCATTATGTGAATAATTTTAAAATCTTAGCTCAAACGGCTGCAAAACCTGTTTGCCCAGCACGGGGATATTGAGTTCTATAAGATAAAGCCATAAACATGTTTGTCTGAGTCTTCTATCAAAAGTTACAGCGATTTATATGAAGTTGTTCAAAAACGCTTTATTTCACCAAGACAATGCGTTTCTCACTGTTACATGCATTTGAATGGGAAACTCGCCTGAAACAAAGTATAGGTTTTCATTATGTGAATAATTTTAAAATCTTAGCTCAAACGGCTGCAAAACCTGTTCTGTTTGCCCAGCACGGGGATATTGAGTTCTATAAGATAAAGCCATAAACATGTTTGTCTGAGTCTTCTATCAAAAGTTACAGCGATTTATATGAAGTTGTTCAAAAACGCTTTATTTCGCCAAGACAATGCGTTTCTCACTGTTACATGCATTTGAATGGGAAACTCGCCTGAAACAAAGTATAGGTTTTCATTATGTGAATAATTTTAAAATCTTAGCTCAAACGGCTGCAAAACCTGTTCTGTTTGCCCAGCACGGGGATATTGAGTTCTATAAGATAAAGCCATAAACATGTTTGTCTGAGTCTTCTATCAAAAGTTACAGCGATTTATATGAAGTTGTTCAAAAACGCTTTATTTCGCCAAGACAGTGTGTTTCTCACTGTTACATGCATTTGAATGGGAAACTCGCCTGAAACAACGTATAGGTTTTCATTATGTGAATAATTTTAAAATCTTAGCTCAAACGGCTGCAAAACCTGTTTGCCCAGCACGGGGATATTGAGTTCTATAAGATAAAGCCATAAACATGTTTGTCTGAGTCTTCTATCAAAAGTTACAGCGATTTATATGAAGTTGTTCAAAAACGCTTTATTTCGCCAAGACAGTGTGTTTCTCACTGTTACATGCATTTGAATGGGAAACTCGCCTGAAACAAAGTATAGGTTTTCATTATGTGAATAATTTTAAAATCTTAGCTCAAACGGCTGCAAAACCTGTTTGCCCAGCACAGGGATATTGAGTTCTATAAGATAAAGCCATAAACATGTTTGTCTGAGTCTTCTATCAAAAGTTACAGCGATTTATATGAAGTTGTTCAAAAACGCTTTATTTCGCCAAGACAATGCGTTTCTCACTGTTACATGCATTTGAATGGGAAACTCGCCTGAAACAAAGTATAGGTTTTCATTATGTGAATAATTTTAAAATCTTAGCTCAAACGGCTGCAAAACCTGTTTGCCCAGCACAGGGATATTGAGTTCTATAAGATAAAGCCATAAACATGTTTGTCTGAGTCTTCTATCAAAAGTTACAGCGATTTATATGAAGTTGTTCAAAAACGCTTTATTTCGCCAAGACAATGCGTTTCTCACTGTTACATGCATTTGAATGGGAAACTCGCCTGAAACAAAGTATAGGTTTTCATTATGTGAATAATTTTAAAATCTTAGCTCAAACGGCTGCAAAACCTGTTCTGTTTGCCCAGCACGGGGATATTGAGTTCTATAAGATAAAGCCATAAACATGTTTGTCTGAGTCTTCTATCAAAAGTTACAGCGATTTATATGAAGTTGTTCAAAAACGCTTTATTTCGCCAAGACAGTGTGTTTCTCACTGTTACATGCATTTGAATGGGAAACTCGCCTGAAACAAAGTATAGGTTTTCATTATGTGAATAATTTTAAAATCTTAGCTCAAACGGCTGCAAAACCTGTTTGCCCAGCACAGGGATATTGAGTTCTATAAGATAAAGCCATAAACATGTTTGTCTGAGTCTTCTATCAAAAGTTACAGCGATTTATATGAAGTTGTTCAAAAACGCTTTATTTCGCCAAGACAATGCGTTTCTCACTGTTACATGCATTTGAATGGGAAACTCGCCTGAAACAAAGTATAGGTTTTCATTATGTGAATAATTTTAAAATCTTAGCTCAAACGGCTGCAAAACCTGTTTGCCCAGCACGGGGATATTGAGTTCTATAAGATAAAGCCATAAACATGTTTGTCTGAGTCTTCTATCAAAAGTTACAGCGATTTATATGAAGTTGTTCAAAAACGCTTTATTTCGCCAAGACAATGCGTTTCTCACTGTTACATGCATTTGAATGGGAAACTCGCCTGAAACAAAGTATAGGTTTTCATTATGTGAATAATTTTAAAATCTTAGCTCAAACGGCTGCAAAACCTGTTTGCCCAGCACAGGGATATTGAGTTCTATAAGATAAAGCCATAAACATGTTTGTCTGAGTCTTCTATCAAAAGTTACAGCGATTTATATGAAGTTGTTCAAAAACGCTTTATTTCGCCAAGACAATGCGTTTCTCACTGTTACATGCATTTGAATGGGAAACTCGCCTGAAACAACGTATAGGTTTTCATTATGTGAATAATTTTAAAATCTTAGCTCAAACGGCTGCAAAACCTGTTTGCCCAGCACGGGGATATTGAGTTCTATAAGATAAAGCCATAAACATGTTTGTCTGAGTCTTCTATCAAAAGTTACAGCGATTTATATGAAGTTGTTCAAAAACGCTTTATTTCGCCAAGACAGTGTGTTTCTCACTGTTACATGCATTTGAATGGGAAACTCGCCTGAAACAAAGTATAGGTTTTCATTATGTGAATAATTTTAAAATCTTAGCTCAAACGGCTGCAAAACCTGTTCTGTTTGCCCAGCACGGGGATATTGAGTTCTATAAGATAAAGCCATAAACATGTTTGTCTGAGTCTTCTATCAAAAGTTACAGCGATTTATATGAAGTTGTTCAAAAACGCTTTATTTCGCCAAGACAATGCGTTTCTCACTGTTACATGCATTTGAATGGGAAACTCGCCTGAAACAAAGTATAGGTTTTCATTATGTGAATAATTTTAAAATCTTAGCTCAAACGGCTGCAAAACCTGTTTGCCCAGCACAGGGATATTGAGTTCTATAAGATAAAGCCATAAACATGTTTGTCTGAGTCTTCTATCAAAAGTTACAGCGATTTATATGAAGTTGTTCAAAAACGCTTTATTTCGCCAAGACAATGCGTTTCTCACTGTTACATGCATTTGAATGGGAAACTCGCCTGAAACAAAGTATAGGTTTTCATTATGTGAATAATTTTAAAATCTTAGCTCAAACGGCTGCAAAACCTGTTTGCCCAGCACGGGGATATTGAGTTCTATAAGATAAAGCCATAAACATGTTTGTCTGAGTCTTCTATCAAAAGTTACAGCGATTTATATGAAGTTGTTCAAAAAAAACTTTATTTCGCCAAGATAATGCGTTTCTCACTGTTACATGCATTTGAATGGGAAACTCGCCTGAAACAACGTATAGGTTTTCATTATGTGAATAATTTTAAAATCTTAGCTCAAACGGCTGCAAAACCTGTTTGCCCAGCACGGGGATATTGAGTTCTATAAGATAAAGCCATAAACATGTTTGTCTGAGTCTTCTATCAAAAGTTACAGCGATTTATATGAAGTTGTTCAAAAACGCTTTATTTCGCCAAGACAATGCGTTTCTCACTGTTACATGCATTTGAATGGGAAACTCGCCTGAAACAAAGTATAGGTTTTCATTATGTGAATAATTTTAAAATCTTAGCTCAAACGGCTGCAAAACCTGTTCTGTTTGCCCAGCACGGGGATATTGAGTTCTATAAGATAAAGCCATAAACATGTTTGTCTGAGTCTTCTATCAAAAGTTACAGCGATTTATATGAAGTTGTTCAAAAACGCTTTATTTCACCAAGACAGTGTGTTTCTCACTGTTACATGCATTTGAATGGGAAACTCGCCTGAAACAAAGTATAGGTTTTCATTATGTGAATAATTTTAAAATCTTAGCTCAAACGGCTGCAAAACCTGTTTGCCCAGCACAGGGATATTGAGTTCTATAAGATAAAGCCATAAACATGTTTGTCTGAGTCTTCTATCAAAAGTTACAGCGATTTATATGAAGTTGTTCAAAAACGCTTTATTTCGCCAAGACAATGCGTTTCTCACTGTTACATGCATTTGAATGGGAAACTCGCCTGAAACAAAGTATAGGTTTTCATTATCTGAATAATTTTAAAATCTTAGCTCAAACGGCTGCAAAACCTGTTTGCCCAGCACAGGGATATTGAGTTCTATAAGATAAAGCCATAAACATGTTTGTCTGAGTCTTCTATCAAAAGTTACAGCGATTTATATGAAGTTGTTCAAAAACGCTTTATTTCGCCAAGACAATGCGTTTCTCACTGTTACATGCATTTGAATGGGAAACTCGCCTGAAACAACGTATAGGTTTTCATTATGTGAATAATTTTAAAATCTTAGCTCAAACGGCTGCAAAACCTGTTTGCCCAGCACGGGGATATTGAGTTCTATAAGATAAAGCCATAAACATGTTTGTCTGAGTCTTCTATCAAAAGTTACAGCGATTTATATGAAGTTGTTCAAAAACGCTTTATTTCGCCAAGACAATGCGTTTCTCACTGTTACATGCATTTGAATGGGAAACTCGCCTGAAACAAAGTATAGGTTTTCATTATCTGAATAATTTTAAAATCTTAGCTCAAACGGCTGCAAAACCTGTTCTGTTTGCCCAGCACGGGGATATTGAGTTCTATAAGATAAAGCCATAAACATGTTTGTCTGAGTCTTCTATCAAAAGTTACAGCGATTTATATGAAGTTGTTCAAAAACGCTTTATTTCGCCAAGACCATGCGTTTCTCACTGTTACATGCATTTGAATGGGAAACTCGCCTGAAACAACGTATAGGTTTTCATTATGTGAATAATTTTAAAATCTTAGCTCAAACGGCTGCAAAACCTGTTTGCCCAGCACGGGGATATTGAGTTCTATAAGATAAAGCCATAAACATGTTTGTCTGAGTCTTCTATCAAAAGTTACAGCGATTTATATGAAGTTGTTCAAAAACGCTTTATTTCGCCAAGACAATGCGTTTCTCACTGTTACATGCATTTGAATGGGAAACTCGCCTGAAACAAAGTATAGGTTTTCATTATCTGAATAATTTTAAAATCTTAGCTCAAACGGCTGCAAAACCTGTTCTGTTTGCCCAGCACGGGGATATTGAGTTCTATAAGATAAAGCCATAAACATGTTTGTCTGAGTCTTCTATCAAAAGTTACAGCGATTTATATGAAGTTGTTCAAAAACGCTTTATTTCGCCAAGACAGTGTGTTTCTCACTGTTACATGCATTTGAATGGGAAACTCGCCTGAAACAAAGTATAGGTTTTCATTATGTGAATAATTTTAAAATCTTAGCTCAAACGGCTGCAAAACCTGTTCTGTTTGCCCAGCACGGGGATATTGAGTTCTATAAGTATAGGTTTTCATTATGTGAATAATTTTAAAATCTTAGCTCAAACGGCTGCAAAACCTGTTTGCCCAGCACGGGGATATTGAGTTCTATAAGATAAAGCCATAAACATGTTTGTCTGAGTCTTCTATCAAAAGTTACAGCGATTTATATGAAGTTGTTCAAAAACGCTTTATTTCGCCAAGACAATGCGTTTCTCACTGTTACATGCATTTGAATGGGAAACTCGCCTGAAACAAAGTATAGGTTTTCATTATGTGAATAATTTTAAAATCTTAGCTCAAACGGCTGCAAAACCTGTTTGCCCAGCACGGGGATATTGAGTTCTATAAGATAAAGCCATAAACATGTTTGTCTGAGTCTTCTATCAAAAGTTACAGCGATTTATATGAAGTTGTTCAAAAACGCTTTATTTCGCCAAGACAATGCGTTTCTCACTGTTACATGCATTTGAATGGGAAACTCGCCTGAAACAAAGTATAGGTTTTCATTATCTGAATAATTTTAAAATCTTAGCTCAAACGGCTGCAAAACCTGTTCTGTTTGCCCAGCACGGGGATATTGAGTTCTATAAGATAAAGCCATAAACATGTTTGTCTGAGTCTTCTATCAAAAGTTACAGCGATTTATATGAAGTTGTTCAAAAACGCTTTATTTCGCCAAGACAATGCGTTTCTCACTGTTACATGCATTTGAATGGGAAACTCGCCTGAAACAAAGTATAGGTTTTCATTATCTGAATAATTTTAAAATCTTAGCTCAAACGGCTGCAAAACCTGTTCTGTTTGCCCAGCACGGGGATATTGAGTTCTATAAGATAAAGCCATAAACATGTTTGTCTGAGTCTTCTATCAAAAGTTACAGCGATTTATATGAAGTTGTTCAAAAACGCTTTATTTCGCCAAGACAATGCGTTTCTCACTGTTACATGCATTTGAATGGGAAACTCGCCTGAAACAAAGTATAGGTTTTCATTATGTGAATAATTTTAAAATCTTAGCTCAAACGGCTGCAAAACCTGTTTGCCCAGCACAGGGATATTGAG
The DNA here is from genome assembly GCF_057382095.1 of Aulonocara sp. 'chitande type north' Nkhata Bay. Lineage (NCBI taxonomy): Eukaryota > Metazoa > Chordata > Actinopteri > Cichliformes > Cichlidae > Aulonocara > Aulonocara sp. 'chitande type north' Nkhata Bay. The sequence goes on from NC_141353.1 coordinate 7,911,192, forward strand.
TTCTATAAGATAAAGCCATAAACATGTTTGTCTGAGTCTTCTATCAAAAGTTACAGCGATTTATATGAAGTTGTTCAAAAACGCTTTATTTCGCCAAGACAATGCGTTTCTCACTGTTACATGCATTTGAATGGGAAACTCGCCTGAAACAACGTATAGGTTTTCATTATGTGAATAATTTTAAAATCTTAGCTCAAACGGCTGCAAAACCTGTTTGCCCAGCACGGGGATATTGAGTTCTATAAGATAAAGCCATAAACATGTTTGTCTGAGTCTTCTATCAAAAGTTACAGCGATTTATATGAAGTTGTTCAAAAACGCTTTATTTCGCCAAGACAATGCGTTTCTCACTGTTACATGCATTTGAATGGGAAACTCGCCTGAAACAAAGTATAGGTTTTCATTATCTGAATAATTTTAAAATCTTAGCTCAAACGGCTGCAAAACCTGTTCTGTTTGCCCAGCACGGGGATATTGAGTTCTATAAGATAAAGCCATAAACATGTTTGTCTGAGTCTTCTATCAAAAGTTACAGCGATTTATATGAAGTTGTTCAAAAACGCTTTATTTCGCCAAGACCATGCGTTTCTCACTGTTACATGCATTTGAATGGGAAACTCGCCTGAAACAACGTATAGGTTTTCATTATGTGAATAATTTTAAAATCTTAGCTCAAACGGCTGCAAAACCTGTTTGCCCAGCACGGGGATATTGAGTTCTATAAGATAAAGCCATAAACATGTTTGTCTGAGTCTTCTATCAAAAGTTACAGCGATTTATATGAAGTTGTTCAAAAACGCTTTATTTCGCCAAGACAATGCGTTTCTCACTGTTACATGCATTTGAATGGGAAACTCGCCTGAAACAAAGTATAGGTTTTCATTATGTGAATAATTTTAAAATCTTAGCTCAAACGGCTGCAAAACCTGTTCTGTTTGCCCAGCACGGGGATATTGAGTTCTATAAGATAAAGCCATAAACATGTTTGTCTGAGTCTTCTATCAAAAGTTACAGCGATTTATATGAAGTTGTTCAAAAACGCTTTATTTCGCCAAGACAGTGTGTTTCTCACTGTTACATGCATTTGAATGGGAAACTCGCCTGAAACAAAGTATAGGTTTTCATTATGTGAATAATTTTAAAATCTTAGCTCAAACGGCTGCAAAACCTGTTCTGTTTGCCCAGCACGGGGATATTGAGTTCTATAAGATAAAGCCATAAACATGTTTGTCTGAGTCTTCTATCAAAAGTTACAGCGATTTATATGAAGTTGTTCAAAAACGCTTTATTTCGCCAAGACAGTGTGTTTCTCACTGTTACATGCATTTGAATGGGAAACTCGCCTGAAACAAAGTATAGGTTTTCATTATGTGAATAATTTTAAAATCTTAGCTCAAACGGCTGCAAAACCTGTTTGCCCAGCACAGGGATATTGAGTTCTATAAGATAAAGCCATAAACATGTTTGTCTGAGTCTTCTATCAAAAGTTACAGCGATTTATATGAAGTTGTTCAAAAACGCTTTATTTCGCCAAGACAATGCGTTTCTCACTGTTACATGCATTTGAATGGGAAACTCGCCTGAAACAAAGTATAGGTTTTCATTATCTGAATAATTTTAAAATCTTAGCTCAAACGGCTGCAAAACCTGTTCTGTTTGCCCAGCACGGGGATATTGAGTTCTATAAGATAAAGCCATAAACATGTTTGTCTGAGTCTTCTATCAAAAGTTACAGCGATTTATATGAAGTTGTTCAAAAACGCTTTATTTCGCCAAGACAGTGTGTTTCTCACTGTTACATGCATTTGAATGGGAAACTCGCCTGAAACAAAGTATAGGTTTTCATTATGTGAATAATTTTAAAATCTTAGCTCAAACGGCTGCAAAACCTGTTTGCCCAGCACAGGGATATTGAGTTCTATAAGATAAAGCCATAAACATGTTTGTCTGAGTCTTCTATCAAAAGTTACAGCGATTTATATGAAGTTGTTCAAAAACGCTTTATTTCGCCAAGACAATGCGTTTCTCACTGTTACATGCATTTGAATGGGAAACTCGCCTGAAACAAAGTATAGGTTTTCATTATGTGAATAATTTTAAAATCTTAGCTCAAACGGCTGCAAAACCTGTTTGCCCAGCACGGGGATATTGAGTTCTATAAGATAAAGCCATAAACATGTTTGTCTGAGTCTTCTATCAAAAGTTACAGCGATTTATATGAAGTTGTTCAAAAACGCTTTATTTCGCCAAGACAATGCGTTTCTCACTGTTACATGCATTTGAATGGGAAACTCGCCTGAAACAAAGTATAGGTTTTCATTATGTGAATAATTTTAAAATCTTAGCTCAAACGGCTGCAAAACCTGTTCTGTTTGCCCAGCACGGGGATATTGAGTTCTATAAGATAAAGCCATAAACATGTTTGTCTGAGTCTTCTATCAAAAGTTACAGCGATTTATATGAAGTTGTTCAAAAACGCTTTATTTCGCCAAGACAATGCGTTTCTCACTGTTACATGCATTTGAATGGGAAACTCGCCTGAAACAAAGTATAGGTTTTCATTATGTGAATAATTTTAAAATCTTAGCTCAAACGGCTGCAAAACCTGTTTGCCCAGCACAGGGATATTGAGTTCTATAAGATAAAGCCATAAACATGTTTGTCTGAGTCTTCTATCAAAAGTTACAGCGATTTATATGAAGTTGTTCAAAAACGCTTTATTTCGCCAAGACAATGCGTTTCTCACTGTTACATGCATTTGAATGGGAAACTCGCCTGAAACAACGTATAGGTTTTCATTATGTGAATAATTTTAAAATCTTAGCTCAAACGGCTGCAAAACCTGTTTGCCCAGCACGGGGATATTGAGTTCTATAAGATAAAGCCATAAACATGTTTGTCTGAGTCTTCTATCAAAAGTTACAGCGATTTATATGAAGTTGTTCAAAAACGCTTTATTTCGCCAAGACAATGCGTTTCTCACTGTTACATGCATTTGAATGGGAAACTCGCCTGAAACAAAGTATAGGTTTTCATTATGTGAATAATTTTAAAATCTTAGCTCAAACGGCTGCAAAACCTGTTCTGTTTGCCCAGCACGGGGATATTGAGTTCTATAAGATAAAGCCATAAACATGTTTGTCTGAGTCTTCTATCAAAAGTTACAGCGATTTATATGAAGTTGTTCAAAAACGCTTTATTTCACCAAGACAGTGTGTTTCTCACTGTTACATGCATTTGAATGGGAAACTCGCCTGAAACAAAGTATAGGTTTTCATTATGTGAATAATTTTAAAATCTTAGCTCAAACGGCTGCAAAACCTGTTTGCCCAGCACAGGGATATTGAGTTCTATAAGATAAAGCCATAAACATGTTTGTCTGAGTCTTCTATCAAAAGTTACAGCGATTTATATGAAGTTGTTCAAAAACGCTTTATTTCGCCAAGACAATGCGTTTCTCACTGTTACATGCATTTGAATGGGAAACTCGCCTGAAACAAAGTATAGGTTTTCATTATCTGAATAATTTTAAAATCTTAGCTCAAACGGCTGCAAAACCTGTTTGCCCAGCACAGGGATATTGAGTTCTATAAGATAAAGCCATAAACATGTTTGTCTGAGTCTTCTATCAAAAGTTACAGCGATTTATATGAAGTTGTTCAAAAACGCTTTATTTCGCCAAGACAATGCGTTTCTCACTGTTACATGCATTTGAATGGGAAACTCGCCTGAAACAACGTATAGGTTTTCATTATGTGAATAATTTTAAAATCTTAGCTCAAACGGCTGCAAAACCTGTTTGCCCAGCACGGGGATATTGAGTTCTATAAGATAAAGCCATAAACATGTTTGTCTGAGTCTTCTATCAAAAGTTACAGCGATTTATATGAAGTTGTTCAAAAACGCTTTATTTCGCCAAGACAATGCGTTTCTCACTGTTACATGCATTTGAATGGGAAACTCGCCTGAAACAAAGTATAGGTTTTCATTATCTGAATAATTTTAAAATCTTAGCTCAAACGGCTGCAAAACCTGTTCTGTTTGCCCAGCACGGGGATATTGAGTTCTATAAGATAAAGCCATAAACATGTTTGTCTGAGTCTTCTATCAAAAGTTACAGCGATTTATATGAAGTTGTTCAAAAACGCTTTATTTCGCCAAGACCATGCGTTTCTCACTGTTACATGCATTTGAATGGGAAACTCGCCTGAAACAACGTATAGGTTTTCATTATGTGAATAATTTTAAAATCTTAGCTCAAACGGCTGCAAAACCTGTTTGCCCAGCACGGGGATATTGAGTTCTATAAGATAAAGCCATAAACATGTTTGTCTGAGTCTTCTATCAAAAGTTACAGCGATTTATATGAAGTTGTTCAAAAACGCTTTATTTCGCCAAGACAATGCGTTTCTCACTGTTACATGCATTTGAATGGGAAACTCGCCTGAAACAAAGTATAGGTTTTCATTATCTGAATAATTTTAAAATCTTAGCTCAAACGGCTGCAAAACCTGTTCTGTTTGCCCAGCACGGGGATATTGAGTTCTATAAGATAAAGCCATAAACATGTTTGTCTGAGTCTTCTATCAAAAGTTACAGCGATTTATATGAAGTTGTTCAAAAACGCTTTATTTCGCCAAGACAGTGTGTTTCTCACTGTTACATGCATTTGAATGGGAAACTCGCCTGAAACAAAGTATAGGTTTTCATTATGTGAATAATTTTAAAATCTTAGCTCAAACGGCTGCAAAACCTGTTCTGTTTGCCCAGCACGGGGATATTGAGTTCTATAAGTATAGGTTTTCATTATGTGAATAATTTTAAAATCTTAGCTCAAACGGCTGCAAAACCTGTTTGCCCAGCACGGGGATATTGAGTTCTATAAGATAAAGCCATAAACATGTTTGTCTGAGTCTTCTATCAAAAGTTACAGCGATTTATATGAAGTTGTTCAAAAACGCTTTATTTCGCCAAGACAATGCGTTTCTCACTGTTACATGCATTTGAATGGGAAACTCGCCTGAAACAAAGTATAGGTTTTCATTATGTGAATAATTTTAAAATCTTAGCTCAAACGGCTGCAAAACCTGTTTCCCCAGCACAGGGATATTGAGTTCTATAAGATAAAGCCATAAACATGTTTGTCTGAGTCTTCTATCAAAAGTTACAGCGATTTATATGAAGTTGTTCAAAAACGCTTTATTTCGCCAAGACAATGCGTTTCTCACTGTTACATGCATTTGAATGGGAAACTCGCCTGAAACAAAGTATAGGTTTTCATTATGTGAATAATTTTAAAATCTTAGCTCAAACGGCTGCAAAACCTGTTTGCCCAGCACGGGGATATTGAGTTCTATAAGATAAAGCCATAAACATGTTTGTCTGAGTCTTCTATCAAAAGTTACAGCGATTTATATGAAGTTGTTCAAAAACGCTTTATTTCGCCAAGACAATGCGTTTCTCACTGTTACATGCATTTGAATGGGAAACTCGCCTGAAACAAAGTATAGGTTTTCATTATCTGAATAATTTTAAAATCTTAGCTCAAACGGCTGCAAAACCTGTTCTGTTTGCCCAGCACGGGGATATTGAGTTCTATAAGATAAAGCCATAAACATGTTTGTCTGAGTCTTCTATCAAAAGTTACAGCGATTTATATGAAGTTGTTCAAAAACGCTTTATTTCGCCAAGACAATGCGTTTCTCACTGTTACATGCATTTGAATGGGAAACTCGCCTGAAACAAAGTATAGGTTTTCATTATCTGAATAATTTTAAAATCTTAGCTCAAACGGCTGCAAAACCTGTTCTGTTTGCCCAGCACGGGGATATTGAGTTCTATAAGATAAAGCCATAAACATGTTTGTCTGAGTCTTCTATCAAAAGTTACAGCGATTTATATGAAGTTGTTCAAAAACGCTTTATTTCGCCAAGACCATGCGTTTCTCACTGTTACATGCATTTGAATGGGAAACTCGCCTGAAACAAAGTATAGGTTTTCATTATGTGAATAATTTTAAAATCTTAGCTCAAACGGCTGCAAAACCTGTTCTGTTTGCCCAGCACGGGGATATTGAGTTCTATAAGATAAAGCCATAAACATGTTTGTCTGAGTCTTCTATCAAAAGTTACAGCGATTTATATGAAGTTGTTCAAAAACGCTTTATTTCGCCAAGACAATGCGTTTCTCACTGTTACATGCATTTGAATGGGAAACTCGCCTGAAACAAAGTATAGGTTTTCATTATCTGAATAATTTTAAAATCTTAGCTCAAACGGCTGCAAAACCTGTTCTGTTTGCCCAGCACGGGGATATTGAGTTCTATAAGATAAAGCCATAAACATGTTTGTCTGAGTCTTCTATCAAAAGTTACAGCGATTTATATGAAGTTGTTCAAAAACGCTTTATTTCGCCAAGACAATGCGTTTCTCACTGTTACATGCATTTGAATGGGAAACTCGCCTGAAACAAAGTATAGGTTTTCATTATGTGAATAATTTTAAAATCTTAGCTCAAACGGCTGCAAAACCTGTTTGCCCAGCACGGGGATATTGAGTTCTATAAGATAAAGCCATAAACATGTTTGTCTGAGTCTTCTATCAAAAGTTACAGCGATTTATATGAAGTTGTTCAAAAACGCTTTATTTCGCCAAGACAATGCGTTTCTCACTGTTACATGCATTTGAATGGGAAACTCGCCTGAAACAAAGTATAGGTTTTCATTATGTGAATAATTTTAAAATCTTAGCTCAAACGGCTGCAAAACCTGTTTCCCCAGCACAGGGATATTGAGTTCTATAAGATAAAGCCATAAACATGTTTGTCTGAGTCTTCTATCAAAAGTTACAGCGATTTATATGAAGTTGTTCAAAAACGCTTTATTTCGCCAAGACAATGCGTTTCTCACTGTTACATGCATTTGAATGGGAAACTCGCCTGAAACAACGTATAGGTTTTCATTATGTGAATAATTTTAAAATCTTAGCTCAAACGGCTGCAAAACCTGTTTGCCCAGCACGGGGATATTGAGTTCTATAAGATAAAGCCATAAACATGTTTGTCTGAGTCTTCTATCAAAAGTTACAGCGATTTATATGAAGTTGTTCAAAAACGCTTTATTTCGCCAAGACAGTGTGTTTCTCACTGTTACATGCATTTGAATGGGAAACTCGCCTGAAACAAAGTATAGGTTTTCATTATGTGAATAATTTTAAAATCTTAGCTCAAACGGCTGCAAAACCTGTTCTGTTTGCCCAGCACGGGGATATTGAGTTCTATAAGATAAAGCCATAAACATGTTTGTCTGAGTCTTCTATCAAAAGTTACAGCGATTTATATGAAGTTGTTCAAAAACGCTTTATTTCGCCAAGACAATGCGTTTCTCACTGTTACATGCATTTGAATGGGAAACTCGCCTGAAACAAAGTATAGGTTTTCATTATGTGAATAATTTTAAAATCTTAGCTCAAACGGCTGCAAAACCTGTTTGCCCAGCACGGGGATATTGAGTTCTATAAGATAAAGCCATAAACATGTTTGTCTGAGTCTTCTATCAAAAGTTACAGCGATTTATATGAAGTTGTTCAAAAACGCTTTATTTCGCCAAGACAATGCGTTTCTCACTGTTACATGCATTTGAATGGGAAACTCGCCTGAAACAAAGTATAGGTTTTCATTATCTGAATAATTTTAAAATCTTAGCTCAAACGGCTGCAAAACCTGTTCTGTTTGCCCAGCACGGGGATATTGAGTTCTATAAGATAAAGCCATAAACATGTTTGTCTGAGTCTTCTATCAAAAGTTACAGCGATTTATATGAAGTTGTTCAAAAACGCTTTATTTCGCCAAGACCATGCGTTTCTCACTGTTACATGCATTTGAATGGGAAACTCGCCTGAAACAACGTATAGGTTTTCATTATGTGAATAATTTTAAAATCTTAGCTCAAACGGCTGCAAAACCTGTTTGCCCAGCACGGGGATATTGAGTTCTATAAGATAAAGCCATAAACATGTTTGTCTGAGTCTTCTATCAAAAGTTACAGCGATTTATATGAAGTTGTTCAAAAACGCTTTATTTCGCCAAGACAATGCGTTTCTCACTGTTACATGCATTTGAATGGGAAACTCGCCTGAAACAAAGTATAGGTTTTCATTATCTGAATAATTTTAAAATCTTAGCTCAAACGGCTGCAAAACCTGTTCTGTTTGCCCAGCACGGGGATATTGAGTTCTATAAGATAAAGCCATAAACATGTTTGTCTGAGTCTTCTATCAAAAGTTACAGCGATTTATATGAAGTTGTTCAAAAACGCTTTATTTCGCCAAGACAGTGTGTTTCTCACTGTTACATGCATTTGAATGGGAAACTCGCCTGAAACAAAGTATAGGTTTTCATTATGTGAATAATTTTAAAATCTTAGCTCAAACGGCTGCAAAACCTGTTCTGTTTGCCCAGCACGGGGATATTGAGTTCTATAAGATAAAGCCATAAACATGTTTGTCTGAGTCTTCTATCAAAAGTTACAGCGATTTATATGAAGTTGTTCAAAAACGCTTTATTTCGCCAAGACAGTGTGTTTCTCACTGTTACATGCATTTGAATGGGAAACTCGCCTGAAACAAAGTATAGGTTTTCATTATGTGAATAATTTTAAAATCTTAGCTCAAACGGCTGCAAAACCTGTTTGCCCAGCACAGGGATATTGAGTTCTATAAGATAAAGCCATAAACATGTTTGTCTGAGTCTTCTATCAAAAGTTACAGCGATTTATATGAAGTTGTTCAAAAACGCTTTATTTCGCCAAGACAATGCGTTTCTCACTGTTACATGCATTTGAATGGGAAACTCGCCTGAAACAAAGTATAGGTTTTCATTATGTGAATAATTTTAAAATCTTAGCTCAAACGGCTGCAAAACCTGTTTGCCCAGCACGGGGATATTGAGTTCTATAAGATAAAGCCATAAACATGTTTGTCTGAGTCTTCTATCAAAAGTTACAGCGATTTATATGAAGTTGTTCAAAAACGCTTTATTTCGCCAAGACAATGCGTTTCTCACTGTTACATGCATTTGAATGGGAAACTCGCCTGAAACAAAGTATAGGTTTTCATTATGTGAATAATTTTAAAATCTTAGCTCAAACGGCTGCAAAACCTGTTTCCCCAGCACAGGGATATTGAGTTCTATAAGATAAAGCCATAAACATGTTTGTCTGAGTCTTCTATCAAAAGTTACAGCGATTTATATGAAGTTGTTCAAAAACGCTTTATTTCGCCAAGACAATGCGTTTCTCACTGTTACATGCATTTGAATGGGAAACTCGCCTGAAACAACGTATAGGTTTTCATTATGTGAATAATTTTAAAATCTTAGCTCAAACGGCTGCAAAACCTGTTTGCCCAGCACGGGGATATTGAGTTCTATAAGATAAAGCCATAAACATGTTTGTCTGAGTCTTCTATCAAAAGTTACAGCGATTTATATGAAGTTGTTCAAAAACGCTTTATTTCGCCAAGACAGTGTGTTTCTCACTGTTACATGCATTTGAATGGGAAACTCGCCTGAAACAAAGTATAGGTTTTCATTATGTGAATAATTTTAAAATCTTAGCTCAAACGGCTGCAAAACCTGTTCTGTTTGCCCAGCACGGGGATATTGAGTTCTATAAGATAAAGCCATAAACATGTTTGTCTGAGTCTTCTATCAAAAGTTACAGCGATTTATATGAAGTTGTTCAAAAACGCTTTATTTCGCCAAGACAATGCGTTTCTCACTGTTACATGCATTTGAATGGGAAACTCGCCTGAAACAAAGTATAGGTTTTCATTATGTGAATAATTTTAAAATCTTAGCTCAAACGGCTGCAAAACCTGTTTGCCCAGCACGGGGATATTGAGTTCTATAAGATAAAGCCATAAACATGTTTGTCTGAGTCTTCTATCAAAAGTTACAGCGATTTATATGAAGTTGTTCAAAAACGCTTTATTTCGCCAAGACAATGCGTTTCTCACTGTTACATGCATTTGAATGGGAAACTCGCCTGAAACAAAGTATAGGTTTTCATTATGTGAATAATTTTAAAATCTTAGCTCAAACGGCTGCAAAACCTGTTTGCCCAGCACGGGGATATTGAGTTCTATAAGATAAAGCCATAAACATGTTTGTCTGAGTCTTCTATCAAAAGTTACAGCGATTTATATGAAGTTGTTCAAAAACGCTTTATTTCGCCAAGACAATGCGTTTCTCACTGTTACATGCATTTGAATGGGAAACTCGCCTGAAACAAAGTATAGGTTTTCATTATGTGAATAATTTTAAAATCTTAGCTCAAACGGCTGCAAAACCTGTTTGCCCAGCACAGGGATATTGAGTTCTATAAGATAAAGCCATAAACATGTTTGTCTGAGTCTTCTATCAAAAGTTACAGCGATTTATATGAAGTTGTTCAAAAACGCTTTATTTCGCCAAGACAATGCGTTTCTCACTGTTACATGCATTTGAATGGGAAACTCGCCTGAAACAACGTATAGGTTTTCATTATGTGAATAATTTTAAAATCTTAGCTCAAACGGCTGCAAAACCTGTTTGCCCAGCACGGGGATATTGAGTTCTATAAGATAAAGCCATAAACATGTTTGTCTGAGTCTTCTATCAAAAGTTACAGCGATTTATATGAAGTTGTTCAAAAAAAACTTTATTTCGCCAAGATAATGCGTTTCTCACTGTTACATGCATTTGAATGGGAAACTCGCCTGAAACAACGTATAGGTTTTCATTATGTGAATAATTTTAAAATCTTAGCTCAAACGGCTGCAAAACCTGTTTGCCCAGCACGGGGATATTGAGTTCTATAAGATAAAGCCATAAACATGTTTGTCTGAGTCTTCTATCAAAAGTTACAGCGATTTATATGAAGTTGTTCAAAAACGCTTTATTTCGCCAAGACAATGCGTTTCTCACTGTTACATGCATTTGAATGGGAAACTCGCCTGAAACAAAGTATAGGTTTTCATTATGTGAATAATTTTAAAATCTTAGCTCAAACGGCTGCAAAACCTGTTCTGTTTGCCCAGCACGGGGATATTGAGTTCTATAAGATAAAGCCATAAACATGTTTGTCTGAGTCTTCTATCAAAAGTTACAGCGATTTATATGAAGTTGTTCAAAAACGCTTTATTTCGCCAAGACAGTGTGTTTCTCACTGTTACATGCATTTGAATGGGAAACTCGCCTGAAACAAAGTATAGGTTTTCATTATGTGAATAATTTTAAAATCTTAGCTCAAACGGCTGCAAAACCTGTTTGCCCAGCACAGGGATATTGAGTTCTATAAGATAAAGCCATAAACATGTTTGTCTGAGTCTTCTATCAAAAGTTACAGCGATTTATATGAAGTTGTTCAAAAACGCTTTATTTCGCCAAGACAATGCGTTTCTCACTGTTACATGCATTTGAATGGGAAACTCGCCTGAAACAAAGTATAGGTTTTCATTATGTGAATAATTTTAAAATCTTAGCTCAAACGGCTGCAAAACCTGTTTGCCCAGCACAGGGATATTGAGTTCTATAAGATAAAGCCATAAACATGTTTGTCTGAGTCTTCTATCAAAAGTTACAGCGATTTATATGAAGTTGTTCAAAAACGCTTTATTTCGCCAAGACAATGCGTTTCTCACTGTTACATGCATTTGAATGGGAAACTCGCCTGAAACAACGTATAGGTTTTCATTATGTGAATAATTTTAAAATCTTAGCTCAAACGGCTGCAAAACCTGTTTGCCCAGCACGGGGATATTGAGTTCTATAAGATAAAGCCATAAACATGTTTGTCTGAGTCTTCTATCAAAAGTTACAGCGATTTATATGAAGTTGTTCAAAAACGCTTTATTTCGCCAAGACAATGCGTTTCTCACTGTTACATGCATTTGAATGGGAAACTCGCCTGAAACAAAGTATAGGTTTTCATTATCTGAATAATTTTAAAATCTTAGCTCAAACGGCTGCAAAACCTGTTCTGTTTGCCCAGCACGGGGATATTGAGTTCTATAAGATAAAGCCATAAACATGTTTGTCTGAGTCTTCTATCAAAAGTTACAGCGATTTATATGAAGTTGTTCAAAAACGCTTTATTTCGCCAAGACAGTGTGTTTCTCACTGTTACATGCATTTGAATGGGAAACTCGCCTGAAACAAAGTATAGGTTTTCATTATGTGAATAATTTTAAAATCTTAGCTCAAACGGCTGCAAAACCTGTTCTGTTTGCCCAGCACGGGGATATTGAGTTCTATAAGATAAAGCCATAAACATGTTTGTCTGAGTCTTCTATCAAAAGTTACAGCGATTTATATGAAGTTGTTCAAAAACGCTTTATTTCGCCAAGACAGTGTGTTTCTCACTGTTACATGCATTTGAATGGGAAACTCGCCTGAAACAAAGTATAGGTTTTCATTATGTGAATAATTTTAAAATCTTAGCTCAAACGGCTGCAAAACCTGTTTGCCCAGCACAGGGATATTGAGTTCTATAAGATAAAGCCATAAACATGTTTGTCTGAGTCTTCTATCAAAAGTTACAGCGATTTATATGAAGTTGTTCAAAAACGCTTTATTTCGCCAAGACAATGCGTTTCTCACTGTTACATGCATTTGAATGGGAAACTCGCCTGAAACAAAGTATAGGTTTTCATTATGTGAATAATTTTAAAATCTTAGCTCAAACGGCTGCAAAACCTGTTTGCCCAGCACAGGGATATTGAGTTCTATAAGATAAAGCCATAAACATGTTTGTCTGAGTCTTCTATCAAAAGTTACAGCGATTTATATGAAGTTGTTCAAAAACGCTTTATTTCGCCAAGACAATGCGTTTCTCACTGTTACATGCATTTGAATGGGAAACTCGCCTGAAACAACGTATAGGTTTTCATTATGTGAATAATTTTAAAATCTTAGCTCAAACGGCTGCAAAACCTGTTTGCCCAGCACGGGGATATTGAGTTCTATAAGATAAAGCCATAAACATGTTTGTCTGAGTCTTCTATCAAAAGTTACAGCGATTTATATGAAGTTGTTCAAAAATGCTTTATTTCGCCAAGACAATGCGTTTCTCACTGTTACATGCATTTGAATGGGAAACTCGCCTGAAACAACGTATAGGTTTTCATTATGTGAATAATTTTAAAATCTTAGCTCAAACGGCTGCAAAACCTGTTTGCCCAGCACAGGGATATTGAGTTCTATAAGATAAAGCCATAAACATGTTTGTCTGAGTCTTCTATCAAAAGTTACAGCGATTTATATGAAGTTGTTCAAAAACGCTTTATTTCGCCAAGACAATGCGTTTCTCACTGTTACATGCATTTGAATGGGAAACTCGCCTGAAACAACGTATAGGTTTTCATTATGTGAATAATTTTAAAATCGTAGCTCAAACGGCTGCAAAACCTGTTTGCCCAGCACGGGGATATTGAGTTCTATAAGATAAAGCCATAAACATGTTTGTCTGAGTCTTCTATCAAAAGTTACAGCGATTTATATGAAGTTGTTCAAAAACGCTTTATTTCGCCAAGACAATGCGTTTCTCACTGTTACATGCATTTGAATGGGAAACTCGCCTGAAACAAAGTATAGGTTTTCATTATCTGAATAATTTTAAAATCTTAGCTCAAACGGCTGCAAAACCTGTTCTGTTTGCCCAGCACGGGGATATTGAGTTCTATAAGATAAAGCCATAAACATGTTTGTCTGAGTCTTCTATCAAAAGTTACAGCGATTTATATGAAGTTGTTCAAAAACGCTTTATTTCGCCAAGACCATGCGTTTCTCACTGTTACATGCATTTGAATGGGAAACTCGCCTGAAACAACGTATAGGTTTTCATTATGTGAATAATTTTAAAATCTTAGCTCAAACGGCTGCAAAACCTGTTTGCCCAGCACGGGGATATTGAGTTCTATAAGATAAAGCCATAAACATGTTTGTCTGAGTCTTCTATCAAAAGTTACAGCGATTTATATGAAGTTGTTCAAAAACGCTTTATTTCGCCAAGACAATGCGTTTCTCACTGTTACATGCATTTGAATGGGAAACTCGCCTGAAACAAAGTATAGGTTTTCATTATGTGAATAATTTTAAAATCTTAGCTCAAACGGCTGCAAAACCTGTTCTGTTTGCCCAGCACGGGGATATTGAGTTCTATAAGATAAAGCCATAAACATGTTTGTCTGAGTCTTCTATCAAAAGTTACAGCGATTTATATGAAGTTGTTCAAAAACGCTTTATTTCGCCAAGACAATGCGTTTCTCACTGTTACATGCATTTGAATGGGAAACTCGCCTGAAACAAAGTATAGGTTTTCATTATGTGAATAATTTTAAAATCTTAGCTCAAACGGCTGCAAAACCTGTTTGCCCAGCACGGGGATATTGAGTTCTATAAGATAAAGCCATAAACATGTTTGTCTGAGTCTTCTATCAAAAGTTACAGCGATTTATATGAAGTTGTTCAAAAACGCTTTATTTCGCCAAGACAATGCGTTTCTCACTGTTACATGCATTTGAATGGGAAACTCGCCTGAAACAAAGTATAGGTTTTCATTATGTGAATAATTTTAAAATCTTAGCTCAAACGGCTGCAAAACCTGTTTGCCCAGCACGGGGATATTGAGTTCTATAAGATAAAGCCATAAACATGTTTGTCTGAGTCTTCTATCAAAAGTTACAGCGATTTATATGAAGTTGTTCAAAAACGCTTTATTTCGCCAAGACAATGCGTTTCTCACTGTTACATGCATTTGAATGGGAAACTCGCCTGAAACAAAGTATAGGTTTTCATTATGTGAATAATTTTAAAATCTTAGCTCAAACGGCTGCAAAACCTGTTTGCCCAGCACGGGGATATTGAGTTCTATAAGATAAAGCCATAAACATGTTTGTCTGAGTCTTCTATCAAAAGTTACAGCGATTTATATGAAGTTGTTCAAAAACGCTTTATTTCACCAAGACAATGCGTTTCTCACTGTTACATGCATTTGAATGGGAAACTCGCCTGAAACAACGTATAGGTTTTCATTATGTGAATAATTTTAAAATCTTAGCTCAAACGGCTGCAAAACCTGTTTGCCCAGCACGGGGATATTGAGTTCTATAAGATAAAGCCATAAACATGTTTGTCTGAGTCTTCTATCAAAAGTTACAGCGATTTATATGAAGTTGTTCAAAAACGCTTTATTTCGCCAAGACAATGCGTTTCTCACTGTTACATGCATTTGAATGGGAAACTCGCCTGAAACAAAGTATAGGTTTTCATTATGTGAATAATTTTAAAATCTTAGCTCAAACGGCTGCAAAACCTGTTCTGTTTGCCCAGCACGGGGATATTGAGTTCTATAAGATAAAGCCATAAACATGTTTGTCTGAGTCTTCTATCAAAAGTTACAGCGATTTATATGAAGTTGTTCAAAAACGCTTTATTTCGCCAAGACAATGCGTTTCTCACTGTTACATGCATTTGAATGGGAAACTCGCCTGAAACAAAGTATAGGTTTTCATTATCTGAATAATTTTAAAATCTTAGCTCAAACGGCTGCAAAACCTGTTCTGTTTGCCCAGCACGGGGATATTGAGTTCTATAAGATAAAGCCATAAACATGTTTGTCTGAGTCTTCTATCAAAAGTTACAGCGATTTATATGAAGTTGTTCAAAAACGCTTTATTTCGCCAAGACAGTGTGTTTCTCACTGTTACATGCATTTGAATGGGAAACTCGCCTGAAACAACGTATAGGTTTTCATTATGTGAATAATTTTAAAATCTTAGCTCAAACGGCTGCAAAACCTGTTTGCCCAGCACGGGGATATTGAGTTCTATAAGATAAAGCCATAAACATGTTTGTCTGAGTCTTCTATCAAAAGTTACAGCGATTTATATGAAGTTGTTCAAAAACGCTTTATTTCGCCAAGACAGTGTGTTTCTCACTGTTACATGCATTTGAATGGGAAACTCGCCTGAAACAAAGTATAGGTTTTCATTATGTGAATAATTTTAAAATCTTAGCTCAAACGGCTGCAAAACCTGTTTGCCCAGCACAGGGATATTGAGTTCTATAAGATAAAGCCATAAACATGTTTGTCTGAGTCTTCTATCAAAAGTTACAGCGATTTATATGAAGTTGTTCAAAAACGCTTTATTTCGCCAAGACAATGCGTTTCTCACTGTTACATGCATTTGAATGGGAAACTCGCCTGAAACAAAGTATAGGTTTTCATTATGTGAATAATTTTAAAATCTTAGCTCAAACGGCTGCAAAACCTGTTTGCCCAGCACAGGGATATTGAGTTCTATAAGATAAAGCCATAAACATGTTTGTCTGAGTCTTCTATCAAAAGTTACAGCGATTTATATGAAGTTGTTCAAAAACGCTTTATTTCGCCAAGACAATGCGTTTCTCACTGTTACATGCATTTGAATGGGAAACTCGCCTGAAACAAAGTATAGGTTTTCATTATGTGAATAATTTTAAAATCTTAGCTCAAACGGCTGCAAAACCTGTTCTGTTTGCCCAGCACGGGGATATTGAGTTCTATAAGATAAAGCCATAAACATGTTTGTCTGAGTCTTCTATCAAAAGTTACAGCGATTTATATGAAGTTGTTCAAAAACGCTTTATTTCGCCAAGACAGTGTGTTTCTCACTGTTACATGCATTTGAATGGGAAACTCGCCTGAAACAAAGTATAGGTTTTCATTATGTGAATAATTTTAAAATCTTAGCTCAAACGGCTGCAAAACCTGTTTGCCCAGCACAGGGATATTGAGTTCTATAAGATAAAGCCATAAACATGTTTGTCTGAGTCTTCTATCAAAAGTTACAGCGATTTATATGAAGTTGTTCAAAAACGCTTTATTTCGCCAAGACAATGCGTTTCTCACTGTTACATGCATTTGAATGGGAAACTCGCCTGAAACAAAGTATAGGTTTTCATTATGTGAATAATTTTAAAATCTTAGCTCAAACGGCTGCAAAACCTGTTTGCCCAGCACGGGGATATTGAGTTCTATAAGATAAAGCCATAAACATGTTTGTCTGAGTCTTCTATCAAAAGTTACAGCGATTTATATGAAGTTGTTCAAAAACGCTTTATTTCGCCAAGACAATGCGTTTCTCACTGTTACATGCATTTGAATGGGAAACTCGCCTGAAACAAAGTATAGGTTTTCATTATGTGAATAATTTTAAAATCTTAGCTCAAACGGCTGCAAAACCTGTTTGCCCAGCACAGGGATATTGAGTTCTATAAGATAAAGCCATAAACATGTTTGTCTGAGTCTTCTATCAAAAGTTACAGCGATTTATATGAAGTTGTTCAAAAACGCTTTATTTCGCCAAGACAATGCGTTTCTCACTGTTACATGCATTTGAATGGGAAACTCGCCTGAAACAAAGTATAGGTTTTCATTATGTGAATAATTTTAAAATCTTAGCTCAAACGGCTGCAAAACCTGTTCTGTTTGCCCAGCACGGGGATATTGAGTTCTATAAGATAAAGCCATAAACATGTTTGTCTGAGTCTTCTATCAAAAGTTACAGCGATTTATATGAAGTTGTTCAAAAACGCTTTATTTCGCCAAGACAATGCGTTTCTCACTGTTACATGCATTTGAATGGGAAACTCGCCTGAAACAAAGTATAGGTTTTCATTATGTGAATAATTTTAAAATCTTAGCTCAAACGGCTGCAAAACCTGTTTGCCCAGCACAGGGATATTGAGTTCTATAAGATAAAGCCATAAACATGTTTGTCTGAGTCTTCTATCAAAAGTTACAGCGATTTATATGAAGTTGTTCAAAAAAAACTTTATTTCGCCAAGATAATGCGTTTCTCACTGTTACATGCATTTGAATGGGAAACTCGCCTGAAACAACGTATAGGTTTTCATTATGTGAATAATTTTAAAATCTTAGCTCAAACGGCTGCAAAACCTGTTTGCCCAGCACGGGGATATTGAGTTCTATAAGATAAAGCCATAAACATGTTTGTCTGAGTCTTCTATCAAAAGTTACAGCGATTTATATGAAGTTGTTCAAAAACGCTTTATTTCGCCAAGACAATGCGTTTCTCACTGTTACATGCATTTGAATGGGAAACTCGCCTGAAACAAAGTATAGGTTTTCATTATCTGAATAATTTTAAAATCTTAGCTCAAACGGCTGCAAAACCTGTTCTGTTTGCCCAGCACGGGGATATTGAGTTCTATAAGATAAAGCCATAAACATGTTTGTCTGAGTCTTCTATCAAAAGTTACAGCGATTTATATGAAGTTGTTCAAAAACGCTTTATTTCGCCAAGACAATGCGTTTCTCACTGTTACATGCATTTGAATGGGAAACTCGCCTGAAACAAAGTATAGGTTTTCATTATGTGAATAATTTTAAAATCTTAGCTCAAACGGCTGCAAAACCTGTTCTGTTTGCCCAGCACGGGGATATTGAGTTCTATAAGATAAAGCCATAAACATGTTTGTCTGAGTCTTCTATCAAAAGTTACAGCGATTTATATGAAGTTGTTCAAAAACGCTTTATTTCGCCAAGACAGTGTGTTTCTCACTGTTACATGCATTTGAATGGGAAACTCGCCTGAAACAAAGTATAGGTTTTCATTATGTGAATAATTTTAAAATCTTAGCTCAAACGGCTGCAAAACCTGTTTGCCCAGCACAGGGATATTGAGTTCTATAAGATAAAGCCATAAACATGTTTGTCTGAGTCTTCTATCAAAAGTTACAGCGATTTATATGAAGTTGTTCAAAAACGCTTTATTTCGCCAAGACAATGCGTTTCTCACTGTTACATGCATTTGAATGGGAAACTCGCCTGAAACAAAGTATAGGTTTTCATTATGTGAATAATTTTAAAATCTTAGCTCAAACGGCTGCAAAACCTGTTTGCCCAGCACAGGGATATTGAGTTCTATAAGATAAAGCCATAAACATGTTTGTCTGAGTCTTCTATCAAAAGTTACAGCGATTTATATGAAGTTGTTCAAAAACGCTTTATTTCGCCAAGACAATGCGTTTCTCACTGTTACATGCATTTGAATGGGAAACTCGCCTGAAACAACGTATAGGTTTTCATTATGTGAATAATTTTAAAATCTTAGCTCAAACGGCTGCAAAACCTGTTTGCCCAGCACGGGGATATTGAGTTCTATAAGATAAAGCCATAAACATGTTTGTCTGAGTCTTCTATCAAAAGTTACAGCGATTTATATGAAGTTGTTCAAAAACGCTTTATTTCGCCAAGACAATGCGTTTCTCACTGTTACATGCATTTGAATGGGAAACTCGCCTGAAACAAAGTATAGGTTTTCATTATCTGAATAATTTTAAAATCTTAGCTCAAACGGCTGCAAAACCTGTTCTGTTTGCCCAGCACGGGGATATTGAGTTCTATAAGATAAAGCCATAAACATGTTTGTCTGAGTCTTCTATCAAAAGTTACAGCGATTTATATGAAGTTGTTCAAAAACGCTTTATTTCGCCAAGACAGTGTGTTTCTCACTGTTACATGCATTTGAATGGGAAACTCGCCTGAAACAAAGTATAGGTTTTCATTATGTGAATAATTTTAAAATCTTAGCTCAAACGGCTGCAAAACCTGTTCTGTTTGCCCAGCACGGGGATATTGAGTTCTATAAGATAAAGCCATAAACATGTTTGTCTGAGTCTTCTATCAAAAGTTACAGCGATTTATATGAAGTTGTTCAAAAACGCTTTATTTCGCCAAGACAGTGTGTTTCTCACTGTTACATGCATTTGAATGGGAAACTCGCCTGAAACAAAGTATAGGTTTTCATTATGTGAATAATTTTAAAATCTTAGCTCAAACGGCTGCAAAACCTGTTTGCCCAGCACAGGGATATTGAGTTCTATAAGATAAAGCCATAAACATGTTTGTCTGAGTCTTCTATCAAAAGTTACAGCGATTTATATGAAGTTGTTCAAAAACGCTTTATTTCGCCAAGACAATGCGTTTCTCACTGTTACATGCATTTGAATGGGAAACTCGCCTGAAACAAAGTATAGGTTTTCATTATGTGAATAATTTTAAAATCTTAGCTCAAACGGCTGCAAAACCTGTTTGCCCAGCACAGGGATATTGAGTTCTATAAGATAAAGCCATAAACATGTTTGTCTGAGTCTTCTATCAAAAGTTACAGCGATTTATATGAAGTTGTTCAAAAACGCTTTATTTCGCCAAGACAATGCGTTTCTCACTGTTACATGCATTTGAATGGGAAACTCGCCTGAAACAACGTATAGGTTTTCATTATGTGAATAATTTTAAAATCTTAGCTCAAACGGCTGCAAAACCTGTTTGCCCAGCACGGGGATATTGAGTTCTATAAGATAAAGCCATAAACATGTTTGTCTGAGTCTTCTATCAAAAGTTACAGCGATTTATATGAAGTTGTTCAAAAATGCTTTATTTCGCCAAGACAATGCGTTTCTCACTGTTACATGCATTTGAATGGGAAACTCGCCTGAAACAACGTATAGGTTTTCATTATGTGAATAATTTTAAAATCTTAGCTCAAACGGCTGCAAAACCTGTTTGCCCAGCACAGGGATATTGAGTTCTATAAGATAAAGCCATAAACATGTTTGTCTGAGTCTTCTATCAAAAGTTACAGCGATTTATATGAAGTTGTTCAAAAACGCTTTATTTCGCCAAGACAATGCGTTTCTCACTGTTACATGCATTTGAATGGGAAACTCGCCTGAAACAACGTATAGGTTTTCATTATGTGAATAATTTTAAAATCGTAGCTCAAACGGCTGCAAAACCTGTTTGCCCAGCACGGGGATATTGAGTTCTATAAGATAAAGCCATAAACATGTTTGTCTGAGTCTTCTATCAAAAGTTACAGCGATTTATATGAAGTTGTTCAAAAACGCTTTATTTCGCCAAGACAATGCGTTTCTCACTGTTACATGCATTTGAATGGGAAACTCGCCTGAAACAAAGTATAGGTTTTCATTATCTGAATAATTTTAAAATCTTAGCTCAAACGGCTGCAAAACCTGTTCTGTTTGCCCAGCACGGGGATATTGAGTTCTATAAGATAAAGCCATAAACATGTTTGTCTGAGTCTTCTATCAAAAGTTACAGCGATTTATATGAAGTTGTTCAAAAACGCTTTATTTCGCCAAGACCATGCGTTTCTCACTGTTACATGCATTTGAATGGGAAACTCGCCTGAAACAACGTATAGGTTTTCATTATGTGAATAATTTTAAAATCTTAGCTCAAACGGCTGCAAAACCTGTTTGCCCAGCACGGGGATATTGAGTTCTATAAGATAAAGCCATAAACATGTTTGTCTGAGTCTTCTATCAAAAGTTACAGCGATTTATATGAAGTTGTTCAAAAACGCTTTATTTCGCCAAGACAATGCGTTTCTCACTGTTACATGCATTTGAATGGGAAACTCGCCTGAAACAAAGTATAGGTTTTCATTATGTGAATAATTTTAAAATCTTAGCTCAAACGGCTGCAAAACCTGTTCTGTTTGCCCAGCACGGGGATATTGAGTTCTATAAGATAAAGCCATAAACA
Organism: Aulonocara sp. 'chitande type north' Nkhata Bay; assembly: GCF_057382095.1. Lineage (NCBI taxonomy): Eukaryota > Metazoa > Chordata > Actinopteri > Cichliformes > Cichlidae > Aulonocara > Aulonocara sp. 'chitande type north' Nkhata Bay. Next base: position 7,932,805 of record NC_141353.1, read on the forward strand.
TGTTTGTCTGAGTCTTCTATCAAAAGTTACAGCGATTTATATGAAGTTGTTCAAAAACGCTTTATTTCGCCAAGACAATGCGTTTCTCACTGTTACATGCATTTGAATGGGAAACTCGCCTGAAACAAAGTATAGGTTTTCATTATGTGAATAATTTTAAAATCTTAGCTCAAACGGCTGCAAAACCTGTTTGCCCAGCACGGGGATATTGAGTTCTATAAGATAAAGCCATAAACATGTTTGTCTGAGTCTTCTATCAAAAGTTACAGCGATTTATATGAAGTTGTTCAAAAACGCTTTATTTCGCCAAGACAATGCGTTTCTCACTGTTACATGCATTTGAATGGGAAACTCGCCTGAAACAAAGTATAGGTTTTCATTATGTGAATAATTTTAAAATCTTAGCTCAAACGGCTGCAAAACCTGTTTGCCCAGCACGGGGATATTGAGTTCTATAAGATAAAGCCATAAACATGTTTGTCTGAGTCTTCTATCAAAAGTTACAGCGATTTATATGAAGTTGTTCAAAAACGCTTTATTTCGCCAAGACAATGCGTTTCTCACTGTTACATGCATTTGAATGGGAAACTCGCCTGAAACAAAGTATAGGTTTTCATTATGTGAATAATTTTAAAATCTTAGCTCAAACGGCTGCAAAACCTGTTTGCCCAGCACGGGGATATTGAGTTCTATAAGATAAAGCCATAAACATGTTTGTCTGAGTCTTCTATCAAAAGTTACAGCGATTTATATGAAGTTGTTCAAAAACGCTTTATTTCACCAAGACAATGCGTTTCTCACTGTTACATGCATTTGAATGGGAAACTCGCCTGAAACAACGTATAGGTTTTCATTATGTGAATAATTTTAAAATCTTAGCTCAAACGGCTGCAAAACCTGTTTGCCCAGCACGGGGATATTGAGTTCTATAAGATAAAGCCATAAACATGTTTGTCTGAGTCTTCTATCAAAAGTTACAGCGATTTATATGAAGTTGTTCAAAAACGCTTTATTTCGCCAAGACAGTGTGTTTCTCACTGTTACATGCATTTGAATGGGAAACTCGCCTGAAACAAAGTATAGGTTTTCATTATGTGAATAATTTTAAAATCTTAGCTCAAACGGCTGCAAAACCTGTTTGCCCAGCACAGGGATATTGAGTTCTATAAGATAAAGCCATAAACATGTTTGTCTGAGTCTTCTATCAAAAGTTACAGCGATTTATATGAAGTTGTTCAAAAACGCTTTATTTCGCCAAGACAATGCGTTTCTCACTGTTACATGCATTTGAATGGGAAACTCGCCTGAAACAAAGTATAGGTTTTCATTATGTGAATAATTTTAAAATCTTAGCTCAAACGGCTGCAAAACCTGTTTGCCCAGCACGGGGATATTGAGTTCTATAAGATAAAGCCATAAACATGTTTGTCTGAGTCTTCTATCAAAAGTTACAGCGATTTATATGAAGTTGTTCAAAAACGCTTTATTTCGCCAAGACAATGCGTTTCTCACTGTTACATGCATTTGAATGGGAAACTCGCCTGAAACAAAGTATAGGTTTTCATTATGTGAATAATTTTAAAATCTTAGCTCAAACGGCTGCAAAACCTGTTTGCCCAGCACAGGGATATTGAGTTCTATAAGATAAAGCCATAAACATGTTTGTCTGAGTCTTCTATCAAAAGTTACAGCGATTTATATGAAGTTGTTCAAAAACGCTTTATTTCGCCAAGACAATGCGTTTCTCACTGTTACATGCATTTGAATGGGAAACTCGCCTGAAACAAAGTATAGGTTTTCATTATGTGAATAATTTTAAAATCTTAGCTCAAACGGCTGCAAAACCTGTTCTGTTTGCCCAGCACGGGGATATTGAGTTCTATAAGATAAAGCCATAAACATGTTTGTCTGAGTCTTCTATCAAAAGTTACAGCGATTTATATGAAGTTGTTCAAAAACGCTTTATTTCGCCAAGACAATGCGTTTCTCACTGTTACATGCATTTGAATGGGAAACTCGCCTGAAACAAAGTATAGGTTTTCATTATGTGAATAATTTTAAAATCTTAGCTCAAACGGCTGCAAAACCTGTTTGCCCAGCACAGGGATATTGAGTTCTATAAGATAAAGCCATAAACATGTTTGTCTGAGTCTTCTATCAAAAGTTACAGCGATTTATATGAAGTTGTTCAAAAAAAACTTTATTTCGCCAAGATAATGCGTTTCTCACTGTTACATGCATTTGAATGGGAAACTCGCCTGAAACAACGTATAGGTTTTCATTATGTGAATAATTTTAAAATCTTAGCTCAAACGGCTGCAAAACCTGTTTGCCCAGCACGGGGATATTGAGTTCTATAAGATAAAGCCATAAACATGTTTGTCTGAGTCTTCTATCAAAAGTTACAGCGATTTATATGAAGTTGTTCAAAAACGCTTTATTTCGCCAAGACAATGCGTTTCTCACTGTTACATGCATTTGAATGGGAAACTCGCCTGAAACAAAGTATAGGTTTTCATTATCTGAATAATTTTAAAATCTTAGCTCAAACGGCTGCAAAACCTGTTCTGTTTGCCCAGCACGGGGATATTGAGTTCTATAAGATAAAGCCATAAACATGTTTGTCTGAGTCTTCTATCAAAAGTTACAGCGATTTATATGAAGTTGTTCAAAAACGCTTTATTTCGCCAAGACAATGCGTTTCTCACTGTTACATGCATTTGAATGGGAAACTCGCCTGAAACAAAGTATAGGTTTTCATTATGTGAATAATTTTAAAATCTTAGCTCAAACGGCTGCAAAACCTGTTCTGTTTGCCCAGCACGGGGATATTGAGTTCTATAAGATAAAGCCATAAACATGTTTGTCTGAGTCTTCTATCAAAAGTTACAGCGATTTATATGAAGTTGTTCAAAAACGCTTTATTTCGCCAAGACAGTGTGTTTCTCACTGTTACATGCATTTGAATGGGAAACTCGCCTGAAACAAAGTATAGGTTTTCATTATGTGAATAATTTTAAAATCTTAGCTCAAACGGCTGCAAAACCTGTTTGCCCAGCACAGGGATATTGAGTTCTATAAGATAAAGCCATAAACATGTTTGTCTGAGTCTTCTATCAAAAGTTACAGCGATTTATATGAAGTTGTTCAAAAACGCTTTATTTCGCCAAGACAATGCGTTTCTCACTGTTACATGCATTTGAATGGGAAACTCGCCTGAAACAAAGTATAGGTTTTCATTATGTGAATAATTTTAAAATCTTAGCTCAAACGGCTGCAAAACCTGTTTGCCCAGCACAGGGATATTGAGTTCTATAAGATAAAGCCATAAACATGTTTGTCTGAGTCTTCTATCAAAAGTTACAGCGATTTATATGAAGTTGTTCAAAAACGCTTTATTTCGCCAAGACAATGCGTTTCTCACTGTTACATGCATTTGAATGGGAAACTCGCCTGAAACAACGTATAGGTTTTCATTATGTGAATAATTTTAAAATCTTAGCTCAAACGGCTGCAAAACCTGTTTGCCCAGCACGGGGATATTGAGTTCTATAAGATAAAGCCATAAACATGTTTGTCTGAGTCTTCTATCAAAAGTTACAGCGATTTATATGAAGTTGTTCAAAAACGCTTTATTTCGCCAAGACAATGCGTTTCTCACTGTTACATGCATTTGAATGGGAAACTCGCCTGAAACAAAGTATAGGTTTTCATTATCTGAATAATTTTAAAATCTTAGCTCAAACGGCTGCAAAACCTGTTCTGTTTGCCCAGCACGGGGATATTGAGTTCTATAAGATAAAGCCATAAACATGTTTGTCTGAGTCTTCTATCAAAAGTTACAGCGATTTATATGAAGTTGTTCAAAAACGCTTTATTTCGCCAAGACAGTGTGTTTCTCACTGTTACATGCATTTGAATGGGAAACTCGCCTGAAACAAAGTATAGGTTTTCATTATGTGAATAATTTTAAAATCTTAGCTCAAACGGCTGCAAAACCTGTTCTGTTTGCCCAGCACGGGGATATTGAGTTCTATAAGATAAAGCCATAAACATGTTTGTCTGAGTCTTCTATCAAAAGTTACAGCGATTTATATGAAGTTGTTCAAAAACGCTTTATTTCGCCAAGACAGTGTGTTTCTCACTGTTACATGCATTTGAATGGGAAACTCGCCTGAAACAAAGTATAGGTTTTCATTATGTGAATAATTTTAAAATCTTAGCTCAAACGGCTGCAAAACCTGTTTGCCCAGCACAGGGATATTGAGTTCTATAAGATAAAGCCATAAACATGTTTGTCTGAGTCTTCTATCAAAAGTTACAGCGATTTATATGAAGTTGTTCAAAAACGCTTTATTTCGCCAAGACAATGCGTTTCTCACTGTTACATGCATTTGAATGGGAAACTCGCCTGAAACAAAGTATAGGTTTTCATTATGTGAATAATTTTAAAATCTTAGCTCAAACGGCTGCAAAACCTGTTTGCCCAGCACAGGGATATTGAGTTCTATAAGATAAAGCCATAAACATGTTTGTCTGAGTCTTCTATCAAAAGTTACAGCGATTTATATGAAGTTGTTCAAAAACGCTTTATTTCGCCAAGACAATGCGTTTCTCACTGTTACATGCATTTGAATGGGAAACTCGCCTGAAACAACGTATAGGTTTTCATTATGTGAATAATTTTAAAATCTTAGCTCAAACGGCTGCAAAACCTGTTTGCCCAGCACGGGGATATTGAGTTCTATAAGATAAAGCCATAAACATGTTTGTCTGAGTCTTCTATCAAAAGTTACAGCGATTTATATGAAGTTGTTCAAAAATGCTTTATTTCGCCAAGACAATGCGTTTCTCACTGTTACATGCATTTGAATGGGAAACTCGCCTGAAACAACGTATAGGTTTTCATTATGTGAATAATTTTAAAATCTTAGCTCAAACGGCTGCAAAACCTGTTTGCCCAGCACAGGGATATTGAGTTCTATAAGATAAAGCCATAAACATGTTTGTCTGAGTCTTCTATCAAAAGTTACAGCGATTTATATGAAGTTGTTCAAAAACGCTTTATTTCGCCAAGACAATGCTTTTCTCACTGTTACATGCATTTGAATGGGAAACTCGCCTGAAACAACGTATAGGTTTTCATTATGTGAATAATTTTAAAATCGTAGCTCAAACGGCTGCAAAACCTGTTTGCCCAGCACGGGGATATTGAGTTCTATAAGATAAAGCCATAAACATGTTTGTCTGAGTCTTCTATCAAAAGTTACAGCGATTTATATGAAGTTGTTCAAAAACGCTTTATTTCGCCAAGACAATGCGTTTCTCACTGTTACATGCATTTGAATGGGAAACTCGCCTGAAACAAAGTATAGGTTTTCATTATCTGAATAATTTTAAAATCTTAGCTCAAACGGCTGCAAAACCTGTTCTGTTTGCCCAGCACGGGGATATTGAGTTCTATAAGATAAAGCCATAAACATGTTTGTCTGAGTCTTCTATCAAAAGTTACAGCGATTTATATGAAGTTGTTCAAAAACGCTTTATTTCGCCAAGACCATGCGTTTCTCACTGTTACATGCATTTGAATGGGAAACTCGCCTGAAACAACGTATAGGTTTTCATTATGTGAATAATTTTAAAATCTTAGCTCAAACGGCTGCAAAACCTGTTTGCCCAGCACGGGGATATTGAGTTCTATAAGATAAAGCCATAAACATGTTTGTCTGAGTCTTCTATCAAAAGTTACAGCGATTTATATGAAGTTGTTCAAAAACGCTTTATTTCGCCAAGACAATGCGTTTCTCACTGTTACATGCATTTGAATGGGAAACTCGCCTGAAACAAAGTATAGGTTTTCATTATGTGAATAATTTTAAAATCTTAGCTCAAACGGCTGCAAAACCTGTTCTGTTTGCCCAGCACGGGGATATTGAGTTCTATAAGATAAAGCCATAAACATGTTTGTCTGAGTCTTCTATCAAAAGTTACAGCGATTTATATGAAGTTGTTCAAAAACGCTTTATTTCGCCAAGACAATGCGTTTCTCACTGTTACATGCATTTGAATGGGAAACTCGCCTGAAACAAAGTATAGGTTTTCATTATGTGAATAATTTTAAAATCTTAGCTCAAACGGCTGCAAAACCTGTTTGCCCAGCACGGGGATATTGAGTTCTATAAGATAAAGCCATAAACATGTTTGTCTGAGTCTTCTATCAAAAGTTACAGCGATTTATATGAAGTTGTTCAAAAACGCTTTATTTCGCCAAGACAATGCGTTTCTCACTGTTACATGCATTTGAATGGGAAACTCGCCTGAAACAAAGTATAGGTTTTCATTATGTGAATAATTTTAAAATCTTAGCTCAAACGGCTGCAAAACCTGTTTGCCCAGCACGGGGATATTGAGTTCTATAAGATAAAGCCATAAACATGTTTGTCTGAGTCTTCTATCAAAAGTTACAGCGATTTATATGAAGTTGTTCAAAAACGCTTTATTTCGCCAAGACAATGCGTTTCTCACTGTTACATGCATTTGAATGGGAAACTCGCCTGAAACAAAGTATAGGTTTTCATTATGTGAATAATTTTAAAATCTTAGCTCAAACGGCTGCAAAACCTGTTTGCCCAGCACGGGGATATTGAGTTCTATAAGATAAAGCCATAAACATGTTTGTCTGAGTCTTCTATCAAAAGTTACAGCGATTTATATGAAGTTGTTCAAAAACGCTTTATTTCACCAAGACAATGCGTTTCTCACTGTTACATGCATTTGAATGGGAAACTCGCCTGAAACAACGTATAGGTTTTCATTATGTGAATAATTTTAAAATCTTAGCTCAAACGGCTGCAAAACCTGTTTGCCCAGCACGGGGATATTGAGTTCTATAAGATAAAGCCATAAACATGTTTGTCTGAGTCTTCTATCAAAAGTTACAGCGATTTATATGAAGTTGTTCAAAAACGCTTTATTTCGCCAAGACAATGCGTTTCTCACTGTTACATGCATTTGAATGGGAAACTCGCCTGAAACAAAGTATAGGTTTTCATTATGTGAATAATTTTAAAATCTTAGCTCAAACGGCTGCAAAACCTGTTCTGTTTGCCCAGCACGGGGATATTGAGTTCTATAAGATAAAGCCATAAACATGTTTGTCTGAGTCTTCTATCAAAAGTTACAGCGATTTATATGAAGTTGTTCAAAAACGCTTTATTTCGCCAAGACAATGCGTTTCTCACTGTTACATGCATTTGAATGGGAAACTCGCCTGAAACAAAGTATAGGTTTTCATTATCTGAATAATTTTAAAATCTTAGCTCAAACGGCTGCAAAACCTGTTCTGTTTGCCCAGCACGGGGATATTGAGTTCTATAAGATAAAGCCATAAACATGTTTGTCTGAGTCTTCTATCAAAAGTTACAGCGATTTATATGAAGTTGTTCAAAAACGCTTTATTTCGCCAAGACAGTGTGTTTCTCACTGTTACATGCATTTGAATGGGAAACTCGCCTGAAACAACGTATAGGTTTTCATTATGTGAATAATTTTAAAATCTTAGCTCAAACGGCTGCAAAACCTGTTTGCCCAGCACGGGGATATTGAGTTCTATAAGATAAAGCCATAAACATGTTTGTCTGAGTCTTCTATCAAAAGTTACAGCGATTTATATGAAGTTGTTCAAAAACGCTTTATTTCGCCAAGACAGTGTGTTTCTCACTGTTACATGCATTTGAATGGGAAACTCGCCTGAAACAAAGTATAGGTTTTCATTATGTGAATAATTTTAAAATCTTAGCTCAAACGGCTGCAAAACCTGTTTGCCCAGCACAGGGATATTGAGTTCTATAAGATAAAGCCATAAACATGTTTGTCTGAGTCTTCTATCAAAAGTTACAGCGATTTATATGAAGTTGTTCAAAAACGCTTTATTTCGCCAAGACAATGCGTTTCTCACTGTTACATGCATTTGAATGGGAAACTCGCCTGAAACAAAGTATAGGTTTTCATTATGTGAATAATTTTAAAATCTTAGCTCAAACGGCTGCAAAACCTGTTTGCCCAGCACAGGGATATTGAGTTCTATAAGATAAAGCCATAAACATGTTTGTCTGAGTCTTCTATCAAAAGTTACAGCGATTTATATGAAGTTGTTCAAAAACGCTTTATTTCGCCAAGACAATGCGTTTCTCACTGTTACATGCATTTGAATGGGAAACTCGCCTGAAACAAAGTATAGGTTTTCATTATGTGAATAATTTTAAAATCTTAGCTCAAACGGCTGCAAAACCTGTTCTGTTTGCCCAGCACGGGGATATTGAGTTCTATAAGATAAAGCCATAAACATGTTTGTCTGAGTCTTCTATCAAAAGTTACAGCGATTTATATGAAGTTGTTCAAAAACGCTTTATTTCGCCAAGACAGTGTGTTTCTCACTGTTACATGCATTTGAATGGGAAACTCGCCTGAAACAAAGTATAGGTTTTCATTATGTGAATAATTTTAAAATCTTAGCTCAAACGGCTGCAAAACCTGTTTGCCCAGCACAGGGATATTGAGTTCTATAAGATAAAGCCATAAACATGTTTGTCTGAGTCTTCTATCAAAAGTTACAGCGATTTATATGAAGTTGTTCAAAAACGCTTTATTTCGCCAAGACAATGCGTTTCTCACTGTTACATGCATTTGAATGGGAAACTCGCCTGAAACAAAGTATAGGTTTTCATTATGTGAATAATTTTAAAATCTTAGCTCAAACGGCTGCAAAACCTGTTTGCCCAGCACGGGGATATTGAGTTCTATAAGATAAAGCCATAAACATGTTTGTCTGAGTCTTCTATCAAAAGTTACAGCGATTTATATGAAGTTGTTCAAAAACGCTTTATTTCGCCAAGACAATGCGTTTCTCACTGTTACATGCATTTGAATGGGAAACTCGCCTGAAACAAAGTATAGGTTTTCATTATGTGAATAATTTTAAAATCTTAGCTCAAACGGCTGCAAAACCTGTTTGCCCAGCACAGGGATATTGAGTTCTATAAGATAAAGCCATAAACATGTTTGTCTGAGTCTTCTATCAAAAGTTACAGCGATTTATATGAAGTTGTTCAAAAACGCTTTATTTCGCCAAGACAATGCGTTTCTCACTGTTACATGCATTTGAATGGGAAACTCGCCTGAAACAAAGTATAGGTTTTCATTATGTGAATAATTTTAAAATCTTAGCTCAAACGGCTGCAAAACCTGTTCTGTTTGCCCAGCACGGGGATATTGAGTTCTATAAGATAAAGCCATAAACATGTTTGTCTGAGTCTTCTATCAAAAGTTACAGCGATTTATATGAAGTTGTTCAAAAACGCTTTATTTCGCCAAGACAATGCGTTTCTCACTGTTACATGCATTTGAATGGGAAACTCGCCTGAAACAAAGTATAGGTTTTCATTATGTGAATAATTTTAAAATCTTAGCTCAAACGGCTGCAAAACCTGTTTGCCCAGCACAGGGATATTGAGTTCTATAAGATAAAGCCATAAACATGTTTGTCTGAGTCTTCTATCAAAAGTTACAGCGATTTATATGAAGTTGTTCAAAAACGCTTTATTTCGCCAAGACAATGCGTTTCTCACTGTTACATGCATTTGAATGGGAAACTCGCCTGAAACAAAGTATAGGTTTTCATTATGTGAATAATTTTAAAATCTTAGCTCAAACGGCTGCAAAACCTGTTTGCCCAGCACGGGGATATTGAGTTCTATAAGATAAAGCCATAAACATGTTTGTCTGAGTCTTCTATCAAAAGTTACAGCGATTTATATGAAGTTGTTCAAAAACGCTTTATTTCGCCAAGACAGTGTGTTTCTCACTGTTACATGCATTTGAATGGGAAACTCGCCTGAAACAAAGTATAGGTTTTCATTATCTGAATAATTTTAAAATCTTAGCTCAAACGGCTGCAAAACCTGTTCTGTTTGCCCAGCACGGGGATATTGAGTTCTATAAGATAAAGCCATAAACATGTTTGTCTGAGTCTTCTATCAAAAGTTACAGCGATTTATATGAAGTTGTTCAAAAACGCTTTATTTCGCCAAGACAGTGTGTTTCTCACTGTTACATGCATTTGAATGGGAAACTCGCCTGAAACAAAGTATAGGTTTTCATTATGTGAATAATTTTAAAATCTTAGCTCAAACGGCTGCAAAACCTGTTTGCCCAGCACAGGGATATTGAGTTCTATAAGATAAAGCCATAAACATGTTTGTCTGAGTCTTCTATCAAAAGTTACAGCGATTTATATGAAGTTGTTCAAAAACGCTTTATTTCGCCAAGACAATGCGTTTCTCACTGTTACATGCATTTGAATGGGAAACTCGCCTGAAACAAAGTATAGGTTTTCATTATGTGAATAATTTTAAAATCTTAGCTCAAACGGCTGCAAAACCTGTTCTGTTTGCCCAGCACGCGGATATTGAGTTCTATAAGATAAAGCCATAAACATGTTTGTCTGAGTCTTCTATCAAAAGTTACAGCGATTTATATGGTTGTTAAAAAAAACGCTTTATTTCGCCAAGACAATGCGTTTCTCACTGTTACATGCATTTGAATGGGAAACTCGCCTGAAACAAAGTATAGGTTTTCATTATGTGAATAATTTTAAAATCTTAGCTCAAACGGCTGCAAAACCTGTTTGCCCAGCACAGGGATATTGAGTTCTATAAGATAAAGCCATAAACATGTTTGTCTGAGTCTTCTATCAAAAGTTACAGCGATTTATATGAAGTTGTTCAAAAACGCTTTATTTCGCCAAGACAATGCGTTTCTCACTGTTACATGCATTTGAATGGGAAACTCGCCTGAAACAAAGTATAGGTTTTCATTATGTGAATAATTTTAAAATCTTAGCTCAAACGGCTGCAAAACCTGTTTGCCCAGCACGGGGATATTGAGTTCTATAAGATAAAGCCATAAACATGTTTGTCTGAGTCTTCTATCAAAAGTTACAGCGATTTATATGAAGTTGTTCAAAAACGCTTTATTTCGCCAAGACAATGCGTTTCTCACTGTTACATGCATTTGAATGGGAAACTCGCCTGAAACAAAGTATAGGTTTTCATTATGTGAATAATTTTAAAATCTTAGCTCAAACGGCTGCAAAACCTGTTTGCCCAGCACAGGGATATTGAGTTCTATAAGATAAAGCCATAAACATGTTTGTCTGAGTCTTCTATCAAAAGTTACAGCGATTTATATGAAGTTGTTCAAAAACGCTTTATTTCGCCAAGACAATGCGTTTCTCACTGTTACATGCATTTGAATGGGAAACTCGCCTGAAACAAAGTATAGGTTTTCATTATGTGAATAATTTTAAAATCTTAGCTCAAACGGCTGCAAAACCTGTTCTGTTTGCCCAGCACGGGGATATTGAGTTCTATAAGATAAAGCCATAAACATGTTTGTCTGAGTCTTCTATCAAAAGTTACAGCGATTTATATGAAGTTGTTCAAAAACGCTTTATTTCGCCAAGACAGTGTGTTTCTCACTGTTACATGCATTTGAATGGGAAACTCGCCTGAAACAAAGTATAGGTTTTCATTATGTGAATAATTTTAAAATCTTAGCTCAAACGGCTGCAAAACCTGTTTGCCCAGCACAGGGATATTGAGTTCTATAAGATAAAGCCATAAACATGTTTGTCTGAGTCTTCTATCAAAAGTTACAGCGATTTATATGAAGTTGTTCAAAAACGCTTTATTTCGCCAAGACAATGCGTTTCTCACTGTTACATGCATTTGAATGGGAAACTCGCCTGAAACAAAGTATAGGTTTTCATTATGTGAATAATTTTAAAATCTTAGCTCAAACGGCTGCAAAACCTGTTTGCCCAGCACAGGGATATTGAGTTCTATAAGATAAAGCCATAAACATGTTTGTCTGAGTCTTCTATCAAAAGTTACAGCGATTTATATGAAGTTGTTCAAAAACGCTTTATTTCGCCAAGACAATGCGTTTCTCACTGTTACATGCATTTGAATGGGAAACTCGCCTGAAACAAAGTATAGGTTTTCATTATGTGAATAATTTTAAAATCTTAGCTCAAACGGCTGCAAAACCTGTTTGCCCAGCACGGGGATATTGAGTTCTATAAGATAAAGCCATAAACATGTTTGTCTGAGTCTTCTATCAAAAGTTACAGCGATTTATATGAAGTTGTTCAAAAACGCTTTATTTCGCCAAGACAGTGTGTTTCTCACTGTTACATGCATTTGAATGGGAAACTCGCCTGAAACAAAGTATAGGTTTTCATTATCTGAATAATTTTAAAATCTTAGCTCAAACGGCTGCAAAACCTGTTTGCCCAGCACAGGGATATTGAGTTCTATAAGATAAAGCCATAAACATGTTTGTCTGAGTCTTCTATCAAAAGTTACAGCGATTTATATGAAGTTGTTCAAAAACGCTTTATTTCGCCAAGACAGTGTGTTTCTCACTGTTACATGCATTTGAATGGGAAACTCGCCTGAAACAAAGTATAGGTTTTCATTATCTGAATAATTTTAAAATCTTAGCTCAAACGGCTGCAAAACCTGTTCTGTTTGCCCAGCACGGGGATATTGAGTTCTATAAGATAAAGCCATAAACATGTTTGTCTGAGTCTTCTATCAAAAGTTACAGCGATTTATATGAAGTTGTTCAAAAACGCTTTATTTCGCCAAGACAGTGTGTTTCTCACTGTTACATGCATTTGAATGGGAAACTCGCCTGAAACAACGTATAGGTTTTCATTATGTGAATAATTTTAAAATCTTAGCTCAAACGGCTGCAAAACCTGTTTGCCCAGCACAGGGATATTGAGTTCTATAAGATAAAGCCATAAACATGTTTGTCTGAGTCTTCTATCAAAAGTTACAGCGATTTATATGAAGTTGTTCAAAAACGCTTTATTTCGCCAAGACAATGCGTTTCTCACTGTTACATGCATTTGAATGGGAAACTCGCCTGAAACAAAGTATAGGTTTTCATTATGTGAATAATTTTAAAATCTTAGCTCAAACGGCTGCAAAACCTGTTCTGTTTGCCCAGCACGGGGATATTGAGTTCTATAAGATAAAGCCATAAACATGTTTGTCTGAGTCTTCTATCAAAAGTTACAGCGATTTATATGAAGTTGTTCAAAAACGCTTTATTTCGCCAAGACAATGCTTTTCTCACTGTTACATGCATTTGAATGGGAAACTCGCCTGAAACAAAGTATAGGTTTTCATTATGTGAATAATTTTAAAATCTTAGCTCAAACGGCTGCAAAACCTGTTTGCCCAGCACAGGGATATTGAGTTCTATAAGATAAAGCCATAAACATGTTTGTCTGAGTCTTCTATCAAAAGTTACAGCGATTTATATGAAGTTGTTCAAAAACGCTTTATTTCGCCAAGACAATGCGTTTCTCACTGTTACATGCATTTGAATGGGAAACTCGCCTGAAACAAAGTATAGGTTTTCATTATCTGAATAATTTTAAAATCTTAGCTCAAACGGCTGCAAAACCTGTTCTGTTTGCCCAGCACGGGGATATTGAGTTCTATAAGATAAAGCCATAAACATGTTTGTCTGAGTCTTCTATCAAAAGTTACAGCGATTTATATGAAGTTGTTCAAAAACGCTTTATTTCGCCAAGACAGTGTGTTTCTCACTGTTACATGCATTTGAATGGGAAACTCGCCTGAAACAACGTATAGGTTTTCATTATGTGAATAATTTTAAAATCTTAGCTCAAACGGCTGCAAAACCTGTTCTGTTTGCCCAGCACGGGGATATTGAGTTCTATAAGATAAAGCCATAAACATGTTTGTCTGAGTCTTCTATCAAAAGTTACAGCGATTTATATGAAGTTGTTCAAAAACGCTTTATTTCGCCAAGACAATGCGTTTCTCACTGTTACATGCATTTGAATGGGAAACTCGCCTGAAACAAAGTATAGGTTTTCATTATGTGAATAATTTTAAAATCTTAGCTCAAACGGCTGCAAAACCTGTTCTGTTTGCCCAGCACGCGGATATTGAGTTCTATAAGATAAAGCCATAAACATGTTTGTCTGAGTCTTCTATCAAAAGTTACAGCGATTTATATGGTTGTTAAAAAAAACGCTTTATTTCGCCAAGACAATGCGTTTCTCACTGTTACATGCATTTGAATGGGAAACTCGCCTGAAACAAAGTATAGGTTTTCATTATGTGAATAATTTTAAAATCTTAGCTCAAACGGCTGCAAAACCTGTTCTGTTTGCCCAGCACGGGGATATTGAGTTCTATAAGATAAAGCCATAAACATGTTTGTCTGAGTCTTCTATCAAAAGTTACAGCGATTTATATGAAGTTGTTCAAAAACGCTTTATTTCGCCAAGACAGTGTGTTTCTCACTGTTACATGCATTTGAATGGGAAACTCGCCTGAAACAAAGTATAGGTTTTCATTATGTGAATAATTTTAAAATCTTAGCTCAAACGGCTGCAAAACCTGTTTGCCCAGCACAGGGATATTGAGTTCTATAAGATAAAGCCATAAACATGTTTGTCTGAGTCTTCTATCAAAAGTTACAGCGATTTATATGAAGTTGTTCAAAAACGCTTTATTTCGCCAAGACAATGCGTTTCTCACTGTTACATGCATTTGAATGGGAAACTCGCCTGAAACAAAGTATAGGTTTTCATTATGTGAATAATTTTAAAATCTTAGCTCAAACGGCTGCAAAACCTGTTTGCCCAGCACGGGGATATTGAGTTCTATAAGATAAAGCCATAAACATGTTTGTCTGAGTCTTCTATCAAAAGTTACAGCGATTTATATGAAGTTGTTCAAAAACGCTTTATTTCGCCAAGACAGTGTGTTTCTCACTGTTACATGCATTTGAATGGGAAACTCGCCTGAAACAAAGTATAGGTTTTCATTATCTGAATAATTTTAAAATCTTAGCTCAAACGGCTGCAAAACCTGTTTGCCCAGCACAGGGATATTGAGTTCTATAAGATAAAGCCATAAACATGTTTGTCTGAGTCTTCTATCAAAAGTTACAGCGATTTATATGAAGTTGTTCAAAAACGCTTTATTTCGCCAAGACAGTGTGTTTCTCACTGTTACATGCATTTGAATGGGAAACTCGCCTGAAACAAAGTATAGGTTTTCATTATGTGAATAATTTTAAAATCTTAGCTCAAACGGCTGCAAAACCTGTTTGCCCAGCACGGGGATATTGAGTTCTATAAGATAAAGCCATAAACATGTTTGTCTGAGTCTTCTATCAAAAGTTACAGCGATTTATATGAAGTTGTTCAAAAACGCTTTATTTCGCCAAGACAGTGTGTTTCTCACTGTTACATGCATTTGAATGGGAAACTCGCCTGAAACAAAGTATAGGTTTTCATTATCTGAATAATTTTAAAATCTTAGCTCAAACGGCTGCAAAACCTGTTCTGTTTGCCCAGCACGGGGATATTGAGTTCTATAAGATAAAGCCATAAACATGTTTGTCTGAGTCTTCTATCAAAAGTTACAGCGATTTATATGAAGTTGTTCAAAAACGCTTTATTTCGCCAAGACAGTGTGTTTCTCACTGTTACATGCATTTGAATGGGAAACTCGCCTGAAACAAAGTATAGGTTTTCATTATCTGAATAATTTTAAAATCTTAGCTCAAACGGCTGCAAAACCTGTTTGCCCAGCACAGGGATATTGAGTTCTATAAGATAAAGCCATAAACATGTTTGTCTGAGTCTTCTATCAAAAGTTACAGCGATTTATATGAAGTTGTTCAAAAACGCTTTATTTCGCCAAGACAATGCGTTTCTCACTGTTACATGCATTTGAATGGGAAACTCGCCTGAAACAAAGTATAGGTTTTCATTATGTGAATAATTTTAAAATCTTAGCTCAAACGGCTGCAAAACCTGTTTGCCCAGCACAGGGATATTGAGTTCTATAAGATAAAGCCATAAACATGTTTGTCTGAGTCTTCTATCAAAAGTTACAGCGATTTATATGAAGTTGTTCAAAAACGCTTTATTTCGCCAAGACAGTGTGTTTCTCACTGTTACATGCATTTGAATGGGAAACTCGCCTGAAACAAAGTATAGGTTTTCATTATGTGAATAATTTTAAAATCTTAGCTCAAACGGCTGCAAAACCTGTTTGCCCAGCACGGGGATATTGAGTTCTATAAGATAAAGCCATAAACATGTTTGTCTGAGTCTTCTATCAAAAGTTACAGCGATTTATATGAAGTTGTTCAAAAACGCTTTATTTCGCCAAGACAGTGTGTTTCTCACTGTTACATGCATTTGAATGGGAAACTCGCCTGAAACAAAGTATAGGTTTTCATTATCTGAATAATTTTAAAATCTTAGCTCAAACGGCTGCAAAACCTGTTCTGTTTGCCCAGCACGGGGATATTGAGTTCTATAAGATAAAGCCATAAACATGTTTGTCTGAGTCTTCTATCAAAAGTTACAGCGATTTATATGAAGTTGTTCAAAAACGCTTTATTTCGCCAAGACAGTGTGTTTCTCACTGTTACATGCATTTGAATGGGAAACTCGCCTGAAACAACGTATAGGTTTTCATTATGTGAATAATTTTAAAATCTTAGCTCAAACGGCTGCAAAACCTGTTTGCCCAGCACAGGGATATTGAGTTCTATAAGATAAAGCCATAAACATGTTTGTCTGAGTCTTCTATCAAAAGTTACAGCGATTTATATGAAGTTGTTCAAAAACGCTTTATTTCGCCAAGACAATGCGTTTCTCACTGTTACATGCATTTGAATGGGAAACTCGCCTGAAACAAAGTATAGGTTTTCATTATGTGAATAATTTTAAAATCTTAGCTCAAACGGCTGCAAAACCTGTTCTGTTTGCCCAGCACGGGGATATTGAGTTCTATAAGATAAAGCCATAAACATGTTTGTCTGAGTCTTCTATCAAAAGTTACAGCGATTTATATGAAGTTGTTCAAAAACGCTTTATTTCGCCAAGACAATGCGTTTCTCACTGTTACATGCATTTGAATGGGAAACTCGCCTGAAACAAAGTATAGGTTTTCATTATGTGAATAATTTTAAAATCTTAGCTCAAACGGCTGCAAAACCTGTTTGCCCAGCACAGGGATATTGAGTTCTATAAGATAAAGCCATAAACATGTTTGTCTGAGTCTTCTATCAAAAGTTACAGCGATTTATATGAAGTTGTTCAAAAACGCTTTATTTCGCCAAGACAATGCGTTTCTCACTGTTACATGCATTTGAATGGGAAACTCGCCTGAAACAAAGTATAGGTTTTCATTATCTGAATAATTTTAAAATCTTAGCTCAAACGGCTGCAAAACCTGTTCTGTTTGCCCAGCACGGGGATATTGAGTTCTATAAGATAAAGCCATAAACATGTTTGTCTGAGTCTTCTATCAAAAGTTACAGCGATTTATATGAAGTTGTTCAAAAACGCTTTATTTCGCCAAGACAGTGTGTTTCTCACTGTTACATGCATTTGAATGGGAAACTCGCCTGAAACAACGTATAGGTTTTCATTATGTGAATAATTTTAAAATCTTAGCTCAAACGGCTGCAAAACCTGTTTGCCCAGCACGGGGATATTGAGTTCTATAAGATAAAGCCATAAACATGTTTGTCTGAGTCTTCTATCAAAAGTTACAGCGATTTATATGAAGTTGTTCAAAAACGCTTTATTTCGCCAAGACAATGCGTTTCTCACTGTTACATGCATTTGAATGGGAAACTCGCCTGAAACAAAGTATAGGTTTTCATTATGTGAATAATTTTAAAATCTTAGCTCAAACGGCTGCAAAACCTGTTTGCCCAGCACAGGGATATTGAGTTCTATAAGATAAAGCCATAAACATGTTTGTCTGAGTCTTCTATCAAAAGTTACAGCGATTTATATGAAGTTGTTCAAAAACGCTTTATTTCGCCAAGACAATGCGTTTCTCACTGTTACATGCATTTGAATGGGAAACTCGCCTGAAACAAAGTATAGGTTTTCATTATCTGAATAATTTTAAAATCTTAGCTCAAACGGCTGCAAAACCTGTTCTGTTTGCCCAGCACGGGGATATTGAGTTCTATAAGATAAAGCCATAAACATGTTTGTCTGAGTCTTCTATCAAAAGTTACAGCGATTTATATGAAGTTGTTCAAAAACGCTTTATTTCGCCAAGACAGTGTGTTTCTCACTGTTACATGCATTTGAATGGGAAACTCGCCTGAAACAACGTATAGGTTTTCATTATGTGAATAATTTTAAAATCTTAGCTCAAACGGCTGCAAAACCTGTTCTGTTTGCCCAGCACGGGGATATTGAGTTCTATAAGATAAAGCCATAAACATGTTTGTCTGAGTCTTCTATCAAAAGTTACAGCGATTTATATGAAGTTGTTCAAAAACGCTTTATTTCGCCAAGACAATGCGTTTCTCACTGTTACATGCATTTGAATGGGAAACTCGCCTGAAACAAAGTATAGGTTTTCATTATGTGAATAATTTTAAAATCTTAGCTCAAACGGCTGCAAAACCTGTTCTGTTTGCCCAGCACGCGGATATTGAGTTCTATAAGATAAAGCCATAAACATGTTTGTCTGAGTCTTCTATCAAAAGTTACAGCGATTTATATGGTTGTTAAAAAAAACGCTTTATTTCGCCAAGACAATGCGTTTCTCACTGTTACATGCATTTGAATGGGAAACTCGCCTGAAACAAAGTATAGGTTTTCATTATGTGAATAATTTTAAAATCTTAGCTCAAACGGCTGCAAAACCTGTTTGCCCAGCACAGGGATATTGAGTTCTATAAGATAAAGCCATAAACATGTTTGTCTGAGTCTTCTATCAAAAGTTACAGCGATTTATATGAAGTTGTTCAAAAACGCTTTATTTCGCCAAGACAATGCGTTTCTCACTGTTACATGCATTTGAATGGGAAACTCGCCTGAAACAAAGTATAGGTTTTCATTATGTGAATAATTTTAAAATCTTAGCTCAAACGGCTGCAAAACCTGTTTGCCCAGCACGGGGATATTGAGTTCTATAAGATAAAGCCATAAACATGTTTGTCTGAGTCTTCTATCAAAAGTTACAGCGATTTATATGAAGTTGTTCAAAAACGCTTTATTTCGCCAAGACAATGCGTTTCTCACTGTTACATGCATTTGAATGGGAAACTCGCCTGAAACAAAGTATAGGTTTTCATTATGTGAATAATTTTAAAATCTTAGCTCAAACGGCTGCAAAACCTGTTTGCCCAGCACAGGGATATTGAGTTCTATAAGATAAAGCCATAAACATGTTTGTCTGAGTCTTCTATCAAAAGTTACAGCGATTTATATGAAGTTGTTCAAAAACGCTTTATTTCGCCAAGACAATGCGTTTCTCACTGTTACATGCATTTGAATGGGAAACTCGCCTGAAACAAAGTATAGGTTTTCATTATGTGAATAATTTTAAAATCTTAGCTCAAACGGCTGCAAAACCTGTTCTGTTTGCCCAGCACGGGGATATTGAGTTCTATAAGATAAAGCCATAAACATGTTTGTCTGAGTCTTCTATCAAAAGTTACAGCGATTTATATGAAGTTGTTCAAAAACGCTTTATTTCGCCAAGACAGTGTGTTTCTCACTGTTACATGCATTTGAATGGGAAACTCGCCTGAAACAAAGTATAGGTTTTCATTATGTGAATAATTTTAAAATCTTAGCTCAAACGGCTGCAAAACCTGTTTGCCCAGCACAGGGATATTGAGTTCTATAAGATAAAGCCATAAACATGTTTGTCTGAGTCTTCTATCAAAAGTTACAGCGATTTATATGAAGTTGTTCAAAAACGCTTTATTTCGCCAAGACAATGCGTTTCTCACTGTTACATGCATTTGAATGGGAAACTCGCCTGAAACAAAGTATAGGTTTTCATTATGTGAATAATTTTAAAATCTTAGCTCAAACGGCTGCAAAACCTGTTTGCCCAGCACAGGGATATTGAGTTCTATAAGATAAAGCCATAAACATGTTTGTCTGAGTCTTCTATCAAAAGTTACAGCGATTTATATGAAGTTGTTCAAAAACGCTTTATTTCGCCAAGACAATGCGTTTCTCACTGTTACATGCATTTGAATGGGAAACTCGCCTGAAACAAAGTATAGGTTTTCATTATGTGAATAATTTTAAAATCTTAGCTCAAACGGCTGCAAAACCTGTTTGCCCAGCACGGGGATATTGAGTTCTATAAGATAAAGCCATAAACATGTTTGTCTGAGTCTTCTATCAAAAGTTACAGCGATTTATATGAAGTTGTTCAAAAACGCTTTATTTCGCCAAGACAGTGTGTTTCTCACTGTTACATGCATTTGAATGGGAAACTCGCCTGAAACAAAGTATAGGTTTTCATTATCTGAATAATTTTAAAATCTTAGCTCAAACGGCTGCAAAACCTGTTTGCCCAGCACAGGGATATTGAGTTCTATAAGATAAAGCCATAAACATGTTTGTCTGAGTCTTCTATCAAAAGTTACAGCGATTTATATGAAGTTGTTCAAAAACGCTTTATTTCGCCAAGACAGTGTGTTTCTCACTGTTACATGCATTTGAATGGGAAACTCGCCTGAAACAAAGTATAGGTTTTCATTATGTGAATAATTTTAAAATCTTAGCTCAAACGGCTGCAAAACCTGTTTGCCCAGCACGGGGATATTGAGTTCTATAAGATAAAGCCATAAACATGTTTGTCTGAGTCTTCTATCAAAAGTTACAGCGATTTATATGAAGTTGTTCAAAAACGCTTTATTTCGCCAAGACAGTGTGTTTCTCACTGTTACATGCATTTGAATGGGAAACTCGCCTGAAACAAAGTATAGGTTTTCATTATCTGAATAATTTTAAAATCTTAGCTCAAACGGCTGCAAAACCTGTTTGCCCAGCACGGGGATATTGAGTTCTATAAGATAAAGCCATAAACATGTTTGTCTGAGTCTTCTATCAAAAGTTACAGCGATTTATATGAAGTTGTTCAAAAACGCTTTATTTCGCCAAGACAGTGTGTTTCTCACTGTTACATGCATTTGAATGGGAAACTCGCCTGAAACAAAGTATAGGTTTTCATTATGTGAATAATTTTAAAATCTTAGCTCAAACGGCTGCAAAACCTGTTTGCCCAGCACAGGGATATTGAGTTCTATAAGATAAAGCCATAAACATGTTTGTCTGAGTCTTCTATCAAAAGTTACAGCGATTTATATGAAGTTGTTCAAAAACGCTTTATTTCGCCAAGACAATGCGTTTCTCACTGTTACATGCATTTGAATGGGAAACTCGCCTGAAACAAAGTATAGGTTTTCATTATGTGAATAATTTTAAAATCTTAGCTCAAACGGCTGCAAAACCTGTTTGCCCAGCACAGGGATATTGAGTTCTATAAGATAAAGCCATAAACATGTTTGTCTGAGTCTTCTATCAAAAGTTACAGCGATTTATATGAAGTTGTTCAAAAACGCTTTATTTCGCCAAGACAGTGTGTTTCTCACTGTTACATGCATTTGAATGGGAAACTCGCCTGAAACAAAGTATAGGTTTTCATTATGTGAATAATTTTAAAATCTTAGCTCAAACGGCTGCAAAACCTGTTTGCCCAGCACGGGGATATTGAGTTCTATAAGATAAAGCCATAAACATGTTTGTCTGAGTCTTCTATCAAAAGTTACAGCGATTTATATGAAGTTGTTCAAAAACGCTTTATTTCGCCAAGACAGTGTGTTTCTCACTGTTACATGCATTTGAATGGGAAACTCGCCTGAAACAAAGTATAGGTTTTCATTATCTGAATAATTTTAAAATCTTAGCTCAAACGGCTGCAAAACCTGTTCTGTTTGCCCAGCACGGGGATATTGAGTTCTATAAGATAAAGCCATAAACATGTTTGTCTGAGTCTTCTATCAAAAGTTACAGCGATTTATATGAAGTTGTTCAAAAACGCTTTATTTCGCCAAGACAGTGTGTTTCTCACTGTTACATGCATTTGAATGGGAAACTCGCCTGAAACAACGTATAGGTTTTCATTATGTGAATAATTTTAAAATCTTAGCTCAAACGGCTGCAAAACCTGTTTGCCCAGCACAGGGATATTGAGTTCTATAAGATAAAGCCATAAACATGTTTGTCTGAGTCTTCTATCAAAAGTTACAGCGATTTATATGAAGTTGTTCAAAAACGCTTTATTTCGCCAAGACAATGCGTTTCTCACTGTTACATGCATTTGAATGGGAAACTCGCCTGAAACAAAGTATAGGTTTTCATTATGTGAATAATTTTAAAATCTTAGCTCAAACGGCTGCAAAACCTGTTCTGTTTGCCCAGCACGGGGATATTGAGTTCTATAAGATAAAGCCATAAACATGTTTGTCTGAGTCTTCTATCAAAAGTTACAGCGATTTATATGAAGTTGTTCAAAAACGCTTTATTTCGCCAAGACAATGCGTTTCTCACTGTTACATGCATTTGAATGGGAAACTCGCCTGAAACAAAGTATAGGTTTTCATTATGTGAATAATTTTAAAATCTTAGCTCAAACGGCTGCAAAACCTGTTTGCCCAGCACAGGGATATTGAGTTCTATAAGATAAAGCCATAAACATGTTTGTCTGAGTCTTCTATCAAAAGTTACAGCGATTTATATGAAGTTGTTCAAAAACGCTTTATTTCGCCAAGACAATGCGTTTCTCACTGTTACATGCATTTGAATGGGAAACTCGCCTGAAACAAAGTATAGGTTTTCATTATCTGAATAATTTTAAAATCTTAGCTCAAACGGCTGCAAAACCTGTTCTGTTTGCCCAGCACGGGGATATTGAGTTCTATAAGATAAAGCCATAAACATGTTTGTCTGAGTCTTCTATCAAAAGTTACAGCGATTTATATGAAGTTGTTCAAAAACGCTTTATTTCGCCAAGACAGTGTGTTTCTCACTGTTACATGCATTTGAATGGGAAACTCGCCTGAAACAACGTATAGGTTTTCATTATGTGAATAATTTTAAAATCTTAGCTCAAACGGCTGCAAAACCTGTTTGCCCAGCACGGGGATATTGAGTTCTATAAGATAAATCCATAAACATGTTTGTCTGAGTCTTCTATCAAAAGTTACAGCGATTTATATGAAGTTGTTCAAAAACGCTTTATTTCGCCAAGACAATGCGTTTCTCACTGTTACATGCATTTGAATGGGAAACTCGCCTGAAACAAAGTATAGGTTTTCATTATGTGAATAATTTTAAAATCTTAGCTCAAACGGCTGCAAAACCTGTTTGCCCAGCACGGGGATATTGAGTTCTATAAGATAAAGCCATAAACATGTTTGTCTGAGTCTTCTATCAAAAGTTACAGCGATTTATATGAAGTTGTTCAAAAACGCTTTATTTCGCCAAGACAATGCGTTTCTCACTGTTACATGCATTTGAATGGGAAACTCGCCTGAAACAACGTATAGGTTTTCATTATGTGAATAATTTTAAAATCTTAGCTCAAACGGCTGCAAAACCTGTTTGCCCAGCACGGGGATATTGAGTTCTATAAGATAAAGCCATAAACATGTTTGTCTGAGTCTTCTATCAAAAGTTACAGCGATTTATATGAAGTTGTTCAAAAACGCTTTATTTCGCCAAGACAGTGTGTTTCTCACTGTTACATGCATTTGAATGGGAAACTCGCCTGAAACAACGTATAGGTTTTCATTATGTGAATAATTTTAAAATCTTAGCTCAAATGGCTGCAAAACCTGTTTGCCCAGCACGGGGATATTGAGTTCTATAAGATAAAGCCATAAACATGTTTGTCTGAGTCTTCTATCAAAAGTTACAGCGATTTATATGAAGTTGTTCAAAAACGCTTTATTTCGCCAAGACAATGCGTTTCTCACTGTTACATGCATTTGAATGGGAAACTCGCCTGAAACAAAGTATAGGTTTTCATTATGTGAATAATTTTAAAATCTTAGCTCAAACGGCTGCAAAACCTGTTTGCCCAGCACAGGGATATTGAGTTCTATAAGATAAAGCCATAAACATGTTTGTCTGAGTCTTCTATCAAAAGTTACAGCGATTTATATGAAGTTGTTCAAAAACGCTTTATTTCGCCAAGACAGTGTGTTTCTCACTGTTACATGCATTTGAATGGGAAACTCGCCTGAAACAACGTATAGGTTTTCATTATGTGAATAATTTTAAAATCTTAGCTCAAACGGCTGCAAAACCTGTTTGCCCAGCACGGGGATATTGAGTTCTATAAGATAAAGCCATAAACATGTTTGTCTGAGTCTTCTATCAAAAGTTACAGCGATTTATATGAAGTTGTTCAAAAACGCTTTATTTCGCCAAGACAGTGTGTTTCTCACTGTTACATGCATTTGAATGGGAAACTCGCCTGAAACAACGTATAGGTTTTCATTATGTGAATAATTTTAAAATCTTAGCTCAAACGGCTGCAAAACCTGTTTGCCCAGCACGGGGATATTGAGTTCTATAAGATAAATCCATAAACATGTTTGTCTGAGTCTTCTATCAAAAGTTACAGCGATTTATATGAAGTTGTTCAAAAACGCTTTATTTCGCCAAGACAGTGTGTTTCTCACTGTTACATGCATTTGAATGGGAAACTCGCCTGAAACAACGTATAGGTTTTCATTATGTGAATAATTTTAAAATCTTAGCTCAAACGGCTGCAAAACCTGTTTGCCCAGCACGGGGATATTGAGTTCTATAAGATAAATCCATAAACATGTTTGTCTGAGTCTTCTATCAAAAGTTACAGCGATTTATATGAAGTTGTTCAAAAACGCTTTATTTCGCCAAGACAATGCGTTTCTCACTGTTACATGCATTTGAATGGGAAACTCGCCTGAAACAAAGTATAGGTTTTCATTATGTGAATAATTTTAAAATCTTAGCTCAAACGGCTGCAAAACCTGTTTGCCCAGCACGGGGATATTGAGTTCTATAAGATAAAGCCATAAACATGTTTGTCTGAGTCTTCTATCAAAAGTTACAGCGATTTATATGAAGTTGTTCAAAAACGCTTTATTTCGCCAAGACAATGCGTTTCTCACTGTTACATGCATTTGAATGGGAAACTCGCCTGAAACAACGTATAGGTTTTCATTATGTGAATAATTTTAAAATCTTAGCTCAAACGGCTGCAAAACCTGTTTGCCCAGCACGGGGATATTGAGTTCTATAAGATAAAGCCATAAACATGTTTGTCTGAGTCTTCTATCAAAAGTTACAGCGATTTATATGAAGTTGTTCAAAAACGCTTTATTTCGCCAAGACAGTGTGTTTCTCACTGTTACATGCATTTGAATGGGAAACTCGCCTGAAACAACGTATAGGTTTTCATTATGTGAATAATTTTAAAATCTTAGCTCAAATGGCTGCAAAACCTGTTTGCCCAGCACGGGGATATTGAGTTCTATAAGATAAAGCCATAAACATGTTTGTCTGAGTCTTCTATCAAAAGTTACAGCGATTTATATGAAGTTGTTCAAAAACGCTTTATTTCGCCAAGACAATGCGTTTCTCACTGTTACATGCATTTGAATGGGAAACTCGCCTGAAACAAAGTATAGGTTTTCATTATGTGAATAATTTTAAAATCTTAGCTCAAACGGCTGCAAAACCTGTTTGCCCAGCACAGGGATATTGAGTTCTATAAGATAAAGCCATAAACATGTTTGTCTGAGTCTTCTATCAAAAGTTACAGCGATTTATATGAAGTTGTTCAAAAACGCTTTATTTCGCCAAGACAGTGTGTTTCTCACTGTTACATGCATTTGAATGGGAAACTCGCCTGAAACAACGTATAGGTTTTCATTATGTGAATAATTTTAAAATCTTAGCTCAAACGGCTGCAAAACCTGTTTGCCCAGCACGGGGATATTGAGTTCTATAAGATAAAGCCATAAACATGTTTGTCTGAGTCTTCTATCAAAAGTTACAGCGATTTATATGAAGTTGTTCAAAAACGCTTTATTTCGCCAAGACAATGCGTTTCTCACTGTTACATGCATTTGAATGGGAAACTCGCCTGAAACAACGTATAGGTTTTCATTATGTGAATAATTTTAAAATCTTAGCTCAAACGGCTGCAAAACCTGTTTGCCCAGCACGGGGATATTGAGTTCTATAAGATAAAGCCATAAACATGTTTGTCTGAGTCTTCTATCAAAAGTTACAGCGATTTATATGAAGTTGTTCAAAAACGCTTTATTTCGCCAAGACAGTGTGTTTCTCACTGTTACATGCATTTGAATGGGAAACTCGCCTGAAACAAAGTATAGGTTTTCATTATGTGAATAATTTTACAATCTTAGCTCAAACGGCTGCAAAACCTGTTTGCCCAGCACGGGGATATTGAGTTCTATAAGATAAAGCCATAAACATGTTTGTCTGAGTCTTCTATCAAAAGTTACAGCGATTTATATGAAGTTGTTCAAAAACGCTTTATTTCGCCAAGACAATGCGTTTCTCACTGTTACATGCATTTGAATGGGAAACTCGCCTGAAACAACGTATAGGTTTTCATTATGTGAATAATTTTAAAATCTTAGCTCAAACGGCTGCAAAACCTGTTCTGTTTGCCCAGCACGGGGATATTGAGTTCTATAAGATAAAGCCATAAACATGTTTGTCTGAGTCTTCTATCAAAAGTTACAGCGATTTATATGAAGTTGTTCAAAAACGCTTTATTTCGCCAAGACAGTGTGTTTCTCACTGTTACATGCATTTGAATGGGAAACTCGCCTGAAACAACGTATAGGTTTTCATTATGTGAATAATTTTAAAATCTTAGCTCAAACGGCTGCAAAACCTGTTTGCCCAGCACGGGGATATTGAGTTCTATAAGATAAAGCCATAAACATGTTTGTCTGAGTCTTCTATCAAAAGTTACAGCGATTTATATGAAGTTGTTCAAAAACGCTTTATTTCGCCAAGACAATGCGTTTCTCACTGTTACATGCATTTGAATGGGAAACTCGCCTGAAACAAAGTATAGGTTTTCATTATCTGAATAATTTTAAAATCTTAGCTCAAACGGCTGCAAAACCTGTTTGCCCAGCACGGGGATATTGAGTTCTATAAGATAAAGCCATAAACATGTTTGTCTGAGTCTTCTATCAAAAGTTACAGCGATTTATATGAAGTTGTTCAAAAACGCTTTATTTCGCCAAGACAATGCGTTTCTCACTGTTACATGCATTTGAATGGGAAACTCGCCTGAAACAAAGTATAGGTTTTCATTATGTGAATAATTTTAAAATCTTAGCTCAAACGGCTGCAAAACCTGTTCTGTTTGCCCAGCACGGGGATATTGAGTTCTATAAGATAAAGCCATAAACATGTTTGTCTGAGTCTTCTATCAAAAGTTACAGCGATTTATATGAAGTTGTTCAAAAACGCTTTATTTCGCCAAGACAATGCGTTTCTCACTGTTACATGCATTTGAATGGGAAACTCGCCTGAAACAAAGTATAGGTTTTCATTATCTGAATAATTTTAAAATCTTAGCTCAAACGG
Organism: Aulonocara sp. 'chitande type north' Nkhata Bay; assembly: GCF_057382095.1. Taxonomy (NCBI): domain Eukaryota; kingdom Metazoa; phylum Chordata; class Actinopteri; order Cichliformes; family Cichlidae; genus Aulonocara; species Aulonocara sp. 'chitande type north' Nkhata Bay. The sequence continues at coordinate 7,960,403 of NC_141353.1, forward strand.
CTGCAAAACCTGTTCTGTTTGCCCAGCACGGGGATATTGAGTTCTATAAGATAAAGCCATAAACATGTTTGTCTGAGTCTTCTATCAAAAGTTACAGCGATTTATATGAAGTTGTTCAAAAACGCTTTATTTCGCCAAGACAGTGTGTTTCTCACTGTTACATGCATTTGAATGGGAAACTCGCCTGAAACAACGTATAGGTTTTCATTATGTGAATAATTTTAAAATCTTAGCTCAAACGGCTGCAAAACCTGTTTGCCCAGCACGGGGATATTGAGTTCTATAAGATAAAGCCATAAACATGTTTGTCTGAGTCTTCTATCAAAAGTTACAGCGATTTATATGAAGTTGTTCAAAAACGCTTTATTTCGCCAAGACAATGCGTTTCTCACTGTTACATGCATTTGAATGGGAAACTCGCCTGAAACAAAGTATAGGTTTTCATTATGTGAATAATTTTAAAATCTTAGCTCAAACGGCTGCAAAACCTGTTCTGTTTGCCCAGCACGGGGATATTGAGTTCTATAAGATAAAGCCATAAACATGTTTGTCTGAGTCTTCTATCAAAAGTTACAGCGATTTATATGAAGTTGTTCAAAAACGCTTTATTTCGCCAAGACAGTGTGTTTCTCACTGTTACATGCATTTGAATGGGAAACTCGCCTGAAACAAAGTATAGGTTTTCATTATGTGAATAATTTTAAAATCTTAGCTCAAACGGCTGCAAAACCTGTTTGCCCAGCACAGGGATATTGAGTTCTATAAGATAAAGCCATAAACATGTTTGTCTGAGTCTTCTATCAAAAGTTACAGCGATTTATATGAAGTTGTTCAAAAACGCTTTATTTCGCCAAGACAATGCGTTTCTCACTGTTACATGCATTTGAATGGGAAACTCGCCTGAAACAAAGTATAGGTTTTCATTATGTGAATAATTTTAAAATCTTAGCTCAAACGGCTGCAAAACCTGTTTGCCCAGCACGGGGATATTGAGTTCTATAAGATAAAGCCATAAACGTGTTTGTCTGAGTCTTCTATCAAAAGTTACAGCGATTTATATGAAGTTGTTCAAAAACGCTTTATTTCGCCAAGACAATGCGTTTCTCACTGTTACATGCATTTGAATGGGAAACTCGCCTGAAACAAAGTATAGGTTTTCATTATGTGAATAATTTTAAAATCTTAGCTCAAACGGCTGCAAAACCTGTTTGCCCAGCACAGGGATATTGAGTTCTATAAGATAAAGCCATAAACATGTTTGTCTGAGTCTTCTATCAAAAGTTACAGCGATTTATATGAAGTTGTTCAAAAACGCTTTATTTCGCCAAGACAATGCGTTTCTCACTGTTACATGCATTTGAATGGGAAACTCGCCTGAAACAAAGTATAGGTTTTCATTATGTGAATAATTTTAAAATCTTAGCTCAAACGGCTGCAAAACCTGTTCTGTTTGCCCAGCACGGGGATATTGAGTTCTATAAGATAAAGCCATAAACATGTTTGTCTGAGTCTTCTATCAAAAGTTACAGCGATTTATATGAAGTTGTTCAAAAACGCTTTATTTCGCCAAGACAGTGTGTTTCTCACTGTTACATGCATTTGAATGGGAAACTCGCCTGAAACAAAGTATAGGTTTTCATTATGTGAATAATTTTAAAATCTTAGCTCAAACGGCTGCAAAACCTGTTTGCCCAGCACAGGGATATTGAGTTCTATAAGATAAAGCCATAAACATGTTTGTCTGAGTCTTCTATCAAAAGTTACAGCGATTTATATGAAGTTGTTCAAAAACGCTTTATTTCGCCAAGACAATGCGTTTCTCACTGTTACATGCATTTGAATGGGAAACTCGCCTGAAACAAAGTATAGGTTTTCATTATGTGAATAATTTTAAAATCTTAGCTCAAACGGCTGCAAAACCTGTTTGCCCAGCACAGGGATATTGAGTTCTATAAGATAAAGCCATAAACATGTTTGTCTGAGTCTTCTATCAAAAGTTACAGCGATTTATATGAAGTTGTTCAAAAACGCTTTATTTCGCCAAGACAATGCGTTTCTCACTGTTACATGCATTTGAATGGGAAACTCGCCTGAAACAAAGTATAGGTTTTCATTATCTGAATAATTTTAAAATCTTAGCTCAAACGGCTGCAAAACCTGTTCTGTTTGCCCAGCACGGGGATATTGAGTTCTATAAGATAAAGCCATAAACATGTTTGTCTGAGTCTTCTATCAAAAGTTACAGCGATTTATATGAAGTTGTTCAAAAACGCTTTATTTCGCCAAGACAGTGTGTTTCTCACTGTTACATGCATTTGAATGGGAAACTCGCCTGAAACAAAGTATAGGTTTTCATTATGTGAATAATTTTAAAATCTTAGCTCAAACGGCTGCAAAACCTGTTTGCCCAGCACAGGGATATTGAGTTCTATAAGATAAAGCCATAAACATGTTTGTCTGAGTCTTCTATCAAAAGTTACAGCGATTTATATGAAGTTGTTCAAAAACGCTTTATTTCGCCAAGACAATGCGTTTCTCACTGTTACATGCATTTGAATGGGAAACTCGCCTGAAACAAAGTATAGGTTTTCATTATGTGAATAATTTTAAAATCTTAGCTCAAACGGCTGCAAAACCTGTTCTGTTTGCCCAGCACGGGGATATTGAGTTCTATAAGATAAAGCCATAAACATGTTTGTCTGAGTCTTCTATCAAAAGTTACAGCGATTTATATGAAGTTGTTCAAAAACGCTTTATTTCGCCAAGACAGTGTGTTTCTCACTGTTACATGCATTTGAATGGGAAACTCGCCTGAAACAACGTATAGGTTTTCATTATGTGAATAATTTTAAAATCTTAGCTCAAACGGCTGCAAAACCTGTTCTGTTTGCCCAGCACGGGGATATTGAGTTCTATAAGATAAAGCCATAAACATGTTTGTCTGAGTCTTCTATCAAAAGTTACAGCGATTTATATGAAGTTGTTCAAAAACGCTTTATTTCGCCAAGACAATGCGTTTCTCACTGTTACATGCATTTGAATGGGAAACTCGCCTGAAACAAAGTATAGGTTTTCATTATGTGAATAATTTTAAAATCTTAGCTCAAACGGCTGCAAAACCTGTTCTGTTTGCCCAGCACGGGGATATTGAGTTCTATAAGATAAAGCCATAAACATGTTTGTCTGAGTCTTCTATCAAAAGTTACAGCGATTTATATGAAGTTGTTCAAAAACGCTTTATTTCGCCAAGACAGTGTGTTTCTCACTGTTACATGCATTTGAATGGGAAACTCGCCTGAAACAAAGTATAGGTTTTCATTATGTGAATAATTTTAAAATCTTAGCTCAAACGGCTGCAAAACCTGTTTGCCCAGCACAGGGATATTGAGTTCTATAAGATAAAGCCATAAACATGTTTGTCTGAGTCTTCTATCAAAAGTTACAGCGATTTATATGAAGTTGTTCAAAAACGCTTTATTTCGCCAAGACAATGCGTTTCTCACTGTTACATGCATTTGAATGGGAAACTCGCCTGAAACAAAGTATAGGTTTTCATTATGTGAATAATTTTAAAATCTTAGCTCAAACGGCTGCAAAACCTGTTTGCCCAGCACGGGGATATTGAGTTCTATAAGATAAAGCCATAAACATGTTTGTCTGAGTCTTCTATCAAAAGTTACAGCGATTTATATGAAGTTGTTCAAAAACGCTTTATTTCGCCAAGACAATGCGTTTCTCACTGTTACATGCATTTGAATGGGAAACTCGCCTGAAACAAAGTATAGGTTTTCATTATGTGAATAATTTTAAAATCTTAGCTCAAACGGCTGCAAAACCTGTTTGCCCAGCACAGGGATATTGAGTTCTATAAGATAAAGCCATAAACATGTTTGTCTGAGTCTTCTATCAAAAGTTACAGCGATTTATATGAAGTTGTTCAAAAACGCTTTATTTCGCCAAGACAATGCGTTTCTCACTGTTACATGCATTTGAATGGGAAACTCGCCTGAAACAAAGTATAGGTTTTCATTATGTGAATAATTTTAAAATCTTAGCTCAAACGGCTGCAAAACCTGTTCTGTTTGCCCAGCACGGGGATATTGAGTTCTATAAGATAAAGCCATAAACATGTTTGTCTGAGTCTTCTATCAAAAGTTACAGCGATTTATATGAAGTTGTTCAAAAACGCTTTATTTCGCCAAGACAGTGTGTTTCTCACTGTTACATGCATTTGAATGGGAAACTCGCCTGAAACAAAGTATAGGTTTTCATTATGTGAATAATTTTAAAATCTTAGCTCAAACGGCTGCAAAACCTGTTTGCCCAGCACGGGGATATTGAGTTCTATAAGATAAAGCCATAAACATGTTTGTCTGAGTCTTCTATCAAAAGTTACAGCGATTTATATGAAGTTGTTCAAAAACGCTTTATTTCGCCAAGACAATGCGTTTCTCACTGTTACATGCATTTGAATGGGAAACTCGCCTGAAACAAAGTATAGGTTTTCATTATGTGAATAATTTTAAAATCTTAGCTCAAACGGCTGCAAAACCTGTTTGCCCAGCACAGGGATATTGAGTTCTATAAGATAAAGCCATAAACATGTTTGTCTGAGTCTTCTATCAAAAGTTACAGCGATTTATATGAAGTTGTTCAAAAACGCTTTATTTCGCCAAGACAATGCGTTTCTCACTGTTACATGCATTTGAATGGGAAACTCGCCTGAAACAAAGTATAGGTTTTCATTATGTGAATAATTTTAAAATCTTAGCTCAAACGGCTGCAAAACCTGTTCTGTTTGCCCAGCACGGGGATATTGAGTTCTATAAGATAAAGCCATAAACATGTTTGTCTGAGTCTTCTATCAAAAGTTACAGCGATTTATATGAAGTTGTTCAAAAACGCTTTATTTCGCCAAGACAGTGTGTTTCTCACTGTTACATGCATTTGAATGGGAAACTCGCCTGAAACAAAGTATAGGTTTTCATTATGTGAATAATTTTAAAATCTTAGCTCAAACGGCTGCAAAACCTGTTTGCCCAGCACAGGGATATTGAGTTCTATAAGATAAAGCCATAAACATGTTTGTCTGAGTCTTCTATCAAAAGTTACAGCGATTTATATGAAGTTGTTCAAAAACGCTTTATTTCGCCAAGACAATGCGTTTCTCACTGTTACATGCATTTGAATGGGAAACTCGCCTGAAACAAAGTATAGGTTTTCATTATGTGAATAATTTTAAAATCTTAGCTCAAACGGCTGCAAAACCTGTTTGCCCAGCACAGGGATATTGAGTTCTATAAGATAAAGCCATAAACATGTTTGTCTGAGTCTTCTATCAAAAGTTACAGCGATTTATATGAAGTTGTTCAAAAACGCTTTATTTCGCCAAGACAATGCGTTTCTCACTGTTACATGCATTTGAATGGGAAACTCGCCTGAAACAAAGTATAGGTTTTCATTATCTGAATAATTTTAAAATCTTAGCTCAAACGGCTGCAAAACCTGTTCTGTTTGCCCAGCACGGGGATATTGAGTTCTATAAGATAAAGCCATAAACATGTTTGTCTGAGTCTTCTATCAAAAGTTACAGCGATTTATATGAAGTTGTTCAAAAACGCTTTATTTCGCCAAGACAGTGTGTTTCTCACTGTTACATGCATTTGAATGGGAAACTCGCCTGAAACAAAGTATAGGTTTTCATTATGTGAATAATTTTAAAATCTTAGCTCAAACGGCTGCAAAACCTGTTTGCCCAGCACAGGGATATTGAGTTCTATAAGATAAAGCCATAAACATGTTTGTCTGAGTCTTCTATCAAAAGTTACAGCGATTTATATGAAGTTGTTCAAAAACGCTTTATTTCGCCAAGACAATGCGTTTCTCACTGTTACATGCATTTGAATGGGAAACTCGCCTGAAACAAAGTATAGGTTTTCATTATCTGAATAATTTTAAAATCTTAGCTCAAACGGCTGCAAAACCTGTTTGCCCAGCACGGGGATATTGAGTTCTATAAGATAAAGCCATAAACATGTTTGTCTGAGTCTTCTATCAAAAGTTACAGCGATTTATATGAAGTTGTTCAAAAACGCTTTATTTCGCCAAGACAGTGTGTTTCTCACTGTTACATGCATTTGAATGGGAAACTCGCCTGAAACAAAGTATAGGTTTTCATTATCTGAATAATTTTAAAATCTTAGCTCAAACGGCTGCAAAACCTGTTCTGTTTGCCCAGCACGGGGATATTGAGTTCTATAAGATAAAGCCATAAACATGTTTGTCTGAGTCTTCTATCAAAAGTTACAGCGATTTATATGAAGTTGTTCAAAAACGCTTTATTTCGCCAAGACAGTGTGTTTCTCACTGTTACATGCATTTGAATGGGAAACTCGCCTGAAACAACGTATAGGTTTTCATTATGTGAATAATTTTAAAATCTTAGCTCAAACGGCTGCAAAACCTGTTTGCCCAGCACAGGGATATTGAGTTCTATAAGATAAAGCCATAAACATGTTTGTCTGAGTCTTCTATCAAAAGTTACAGCGATTTATATGAAGTTGTTCAAAAACGCTTTATTTCGCCAAGACAATGCGTTTCTCACTGTTACATGCATTTGAATGGGAAACTCGCCTGAAACAAAGTATAGGTTTTCATTATGTGAATAATTTTAAAATCTTAGCTCAAACGGCTGCAAAACCTGTTTGCCCAGCACGGGGATATTGAGTTCTATAAGATAAAGCCATAAACATGTTTGTCTGAGTCTTCTATCAAAAGTTACAGCGATTTATATGAAGTTGTTCAAAAACGCTTTATTTCGCCAAGACAATGCGTTTCTCACTGTTACATGCATTTGAATGGGAAACTCGCCTGAAACAAAGTATAGGTTTTCATTATCTGAATAATTTTAAAATCTTAGCTCAAACGGCTGCAAAACCTGTTCTGTTTGCCCAGCACGGGGATATTGAGTTCTATAAGATAAAGCCATAAACATGTTTGTCTGAGTCTTCTATCAAAAGTTACAGCGATTTATATGAAGTTGTTCAAAAACGCTTTATTTCGCCAAGACAGTGTGTTTCTCACTGTTACATGCATTTGAATGGGAAACTCGCCTGAAACAACGTATAGGTTTTCATTATGTGAATAATTTTAAAATCTTAGCTCAAACGGCTGCAAAACCTGTTTGCCCAGCACGGGGATATTGAGTTCTATAAGATAAATCCATAAACATGTTTGTCTGAGTCTTCTATCAAAAGTTACAGCGATTTATATGAAGTTGTTCAAAAACGCTTTATTTCGCCAAGACAATGCGTTTCTCACTGTTACATGCATTTGAATGGGAAACTCGCCTGAAACAAAGTATAGGTTTTCATTATGTGAATAATTTTAAAATCTTAGCTCAAACGGCTGCAAAACCTGTTTGCCCAGCACAGGGATATTGAGTTCTATAAGATAAAGCCATAAACATGTTTGTCTGAGTCTTCTATCAAAAGTTACAGCGATTTATATGAAGTTGTTCAAAAACGCTTTATTTCGCCAAGACAATGCGTTTCTCACTGTTACATGCATTTGAATGGGAAACTCGCCTGAAACAAAGTATAGGTTTTCATTATGTGAATAATTTTAAAATCTTAGCTCAAACGGCTGCAAAACCTGTTTGCCCAGCACGGGGATATTGAGTTCTATAAGATAAAGCCATAAACATGTTTGTCTGAGTCTTCTATCAAAAGTTACAGCGATTTATATGAAGTTGTTCAAAAACGCTTTATTTCGCCAAGACAATGCGTTTCTCACTGTTACATGCATTTGAATGGGAAACTCGCCTGAAACAACGTATAGGTTTTCATTATGTGAATAATTTTAAAATCTTAGCTCAAACGGCTGCAAAACCTGTTTGCCCAGCACGGGGATATTGAGTTCTATAAGATAAAGCCATAAACATGTTTGTCTGAGTCTTCTATCAAAAGTTACAGCGATTTATATGAAGTTGTTCAAAAACGCTTTATTTCGCCAAGACAGTGTGTTTCTCACTGTTACATGCATTTGAATGGGAAACTCGCCTGAAACAACGTATAGGTTTTCATTATGTGAATAATTTTAAAATCTTAGCTCAAACGGCTGCAAAACCTGTTTGCCCAGCACGGGGATATTGAGTTCTATAAGATAAAGCCATAAACATGTTTGTCTGAGTCTTCTATCAAAAGTTACAGCGATTTATATGAAGTTGTTCAAAAACGCTTTATTTCGCCAAGACAATGCGTTTCTCACTGTTACATGCATTTGAATGGGAAACTCGCCTGAAACAAAGTATAGGTTTTCATTATGTGAATAATTTTAAAATCTTAGCTCAAACGGCTGCAAAACCTGTTTGCCCAGCACAGGGATATTGAGTTCTATAAGATAAAGCCATAAACATGTTTGTCTGAGTCTTCTATCAAAAGTTACAGCGATTTATATGAAGTTGTTCAAAAACGCTTTATTTCGCCAAGACAGTGTGTTTCTCACTGTTACATGCATTTGAATGGGAAACTCGCCTGAAACAACGTATAGGTTTTCATTATGTGAATAATTTTAAAATCTTAGCTCAAACGGCTGCAAAACCTGTTTGCCCAGCACGGGGATATTGAGTTCTATAAGATAAAGCCATAAACATGTTTGTCTGAGTCTTCTATCAAAAGTTACAGCGATTTATATGAAGTTGTTCAAAAACGCTTTATTTCGCCAAGACAATGCGTTTCTCACTGTTACATGCATTTGAATGGGAAACTCGCCTGAAACAAAGTATAGGTTTTCATTATGTGAATAATTTTAAAATCTTAGCTCAAACGGCTGCAAAACCTGTTTGCCCAGCACAGGGATATTGAGTTCTATAAGATAAAGCCATAAACATGTTTGTCTGAGTCTTCTATCAAAAGTTACAGCGATTTATATGAAGTTGTTCAAAAACGCTTTATTTCGCCAAGACAATGCGTTTCTCACTGTTACATGCATTTGAATGGGAAACTCGCCTGAAACAACGTATAGGTTTTCATTATGTGAATAATTTTAAAATCTTAGCTCAAACGGCTGCAAAACCTGTTTGCCCAGCACGGGGATATTGAGTTCTATAAGATAAAGCCATAAACATGTTTGTCTGAGTCTTCTATCAAAAGTTACAGCGATTTATATGAAGTTGTTCAAAAACGCTTTATTTCGCCAAGACAGTTTGTTTCTCACTGTTACATGCATTTGAATGGGAAACTCGCCTGAAACAAAGTATAGGTTTTCATTATGTGAATAATTTTAAAATCTTAGCTCAAACGGCTGCAAAACCTGTTTGCCCAGCACGGGGATATTGAGTTCTATAAGATAAAGCCATAAACATGTTTGTCTGAGTCTTCTATCAAAAGTTACAGCGATTTATATGAAGTTGTTCAAAAACGCTTTATTTCGCCAAGACAATGCGTTTCTCACTGTTACATGCATTTGAATGGGAAACTCGCCTGAAACAACGTATAGGTTTTCATTATGTGAATAATTTTAAAATCTTAGCTCAAACGGCTGCAAAACCTGTTCTGTTTGCCCAGCACGGGGATATTGAGTTCTATAAGATAAAGCCATAAACATGTTTGTCTGAGTCTTCTATCAAAAGTTACAGCGATTTATATGAAGTTGTTCAAAAACGCTTTATTTCGCCAAGACCATGCGTTTCTCACTGTTACATGCATTTGAATGGGAAACTCGCCTGAAACAACGTATAGGTTTTCATTATGTGAATAATTTTAAAATCTTAGCTCAAACGGCTGCAAAACCTGTTTGCCCAGCACGGGGATATTGAGTTCTATAAGATAAAGCCATAAACATGTTTGTCTGAGTCTTCTATCAAAAGTTACAGCGATTTATATGAAGTTGTTCAAAAACGCTTTATTTCGCCAAGACAATGCGTTTCTCACTGTTACATGCATTTGAATGGGAAACTCGCCTGAAACAAAGTATAGGTTTTCATTATCTGAATAATTTTAAAATCTTAGCTCAAACGGCTGCAAAACCTGTTTGCCCAGCACGGGGATATTGAGTTCTATAAGATAAAGCCATAAACATGTTTGTCTGAGTCTTCTATCAAAAGTTACAGCGATTTATATGAAGTTGTTCAAAAACGCTTTATTTCGCCAAGACAATGCGTTTCTCACTGTTACATGCATTTGAATGGGAAACTCGCCTGAAACAAAGTATAGGTTTTCATTATGTGAATAATTTTAAAATCTTAGCTCAAACGGCTGCAAAACCTGTTCTGTTTGCCCAGCACGGGGATATTGAGTTCTATAAGATAAAGCCATAAACATGTTTGTCTGAGTCTTCTATCAAAAGTTACAGCGATTTATATGAAGTTGTTCAAAAACGCTTTATTTCGCCAAGACAGTGTGTTTCTCACTGTTACATGCATTTGAATGGGAAACTCGCCTGAAACAAAGTATAGGTTTTCATTATGTGAATAATTTTAAAATCTTAGCTCAAACGGCTGCAAAACCTGTTTGCCCAGCACAGGGATATTGAGTTCTATAAGATAAAGCCATAAACATGTTTGTCTGAGTCTTCTATCAAAAGTTACAGCGATTTATATGAAGTTGTTCAAAAACGCTTTATTTCGCCAAGACAATGCGTTTCTCACTGTTACATGCATTTGAATGGGAAACTCGCCTGAAACAAAGTATAGGTTTTCATTATGTGAATAATTTTAAAATCTTAGCTCAAACGGCTGCAAAACCTGTTCTGTTTGCCCAGCACGGGGATATTGAGTTCTATAAGATAAAGCCATAAACATGTTTGTCTGAGTCTTCTATCAAAAGTTACAGCGATTTATATGAAGTTGTTCAAAAACGCTTTATTTCGCCAAGACCATGCGTTTCTCACTGTTACATGCATTTGAATGGGAAACTCGCCTGAAACAACGTATAGGTTTTCATTATGTGAATAATTTTAAAATCTTAGCTCAAACGGCTGCAAAACCTGTTTGCCCAGCACGGGGATATTGAGTTCTATAAGATAAAGCCATAAACATGTTTGTCTGAGTCTTCTATCAAAAGTTACAGCGATTTATATGAAGTTGTTCAAAAACGCTTTATTTCGCCAAGACAATGCGTTTCTCACTGTTACATGCATTTGAATGGGAAACTCGCCTGAAACAAAGTATAGGTTTTCATTATGTGAATAATTTTAAAATCTTAGCTCAAACGGCTGCAAAACCTGTTCTGTTTGCCCAGCACGGGGATATTGAGTTCTATAAGATAAAGCCATAAACATGTTTGTCTGAGTCTTCTATCAAAAGTTACAGCGATTTATATGAAGTTGTTCAAAAACGCTTTATTTCGCCAAGACAGTGTGTTTCTCACTGTTACATGCATTTGAATGGGAAACTCGCCTGAAACAAAGTATAGGTTTTCATTATGTGAATAATTTTAAAATCTTAGCTCAAACGGCTGCAAAACCTGTTTGCCCAGCACGGGGATATTGAGTTCTATAAGATAAAGCCATAAACATGTTTGTCTGAGTCTTCTATCAAAAGTTACAGCGATTTATATGAAGTTGTTCAAAAACGCTTTATTTCGCCAAGACAATGCGTTTCTCACTGTTACATGCATTTGAATGGGAAACTCGCCTGAAACAACGTATAGGTTTTCATTATCTGAATAATTTTAAAATCTTAGCTCAAACGGCTGCAAAACCTGTTTGCCCAGCACGGGGATATTGAGTTCTATAAGATAAAGCCATAAACATGTTTGTCTGAGTCTTCTATCAAAAGTTACAGCGATTTATATGAAGTTGTTCAAAAACGCTTTATTTCGCCAAGACAGTGTGTTTCTCACTGTTACATGCATTTGAATGGGAAACTTGCCTGAAACAAAGTATAGGTTTTCATTATGTGAATAATTTTAAAATCTTAGCTCAAACGGCTGCAAAACCTGTTTGCCCAGCACAGGGATATTGAGTTCTATAAGATAAAGCCATAAACATGTTTGTCTGAGTCTTCTATCAAAAGTTACAGCGATTTATATGAAGTTGTTCAAAAACGCTTTATTTCGCCAAGACAATGCGTTTCTCACTGTTACATGCATTTGAATGGGAAACTCGCCTGAAACAACGTATAGGTTTTCATTATCTGAATAATTTTAAAATCTTAGCTCAAACGGCTGCAAAACCTGTTTGCCCAGCACGGGGATATTGAGTTCTATAAGATAAAGCCATAAACATGTTTGTCTGAGTCTTCTATCAAAAGTTACAGCGATTTATATGAAGTTGTTCAAAAACGCTTTATTTCGCCAAGACAATGCGTTTCTCACTGTTACATGCATTTGAATGGGAAACTCGCCTGAAACAAAGTATAGGTTTTCATTATGTGAATAATTTTAAAATCTTAGCTCAAACGGCTGCAAAACCTGTTCTGTTTGCCCAGCACGGGGATATTGAGTTCTATAAGATAAAGCCATAAACATGTTTGTCTGAGTCTTCTATCAAAAGTTACAGCGATTTATATGAAGTTGTTCAAAAACGCTTTATTTCGCCAAGACCATGCGTTTCTCACTGTTACATGCATTTGAATGGGAAACTCGCCTGAAACAACGTATAGGTTTTCATTATGTGAATAATTTTAAAATCTTAGCTCAAACGGCTGCAAAACCTGTTTGCCCAGCACGGGGATATTGAGTTCTATAAGATAAAGCCATAAACATGTTTGTCTGAGTCTTCTATCAAAAGTTACAGCGATTTATATGAAGTTGTTCAAAAACGCTTTATTTCGCCAAGACAATGCGTTTCTCACTGTTACATGCATTTGAATGGGAAACTCGCCTGAAACAAAGTATAGGTTTTCATTATGTGAATAATTTTAAAATCTTAGCTCAAACGGCTGCAAAACCTGTTCTGTTTGCCCAGCACGGGGATATTGAGTTCTATAAGATAAAGCCATAAACATGTTTGTCTGAGTCTTCTATCAAAAGTTACAGCGATTTATATGAAGTTGTTCAAAAACGCTTTATTTCGCCAAGACAGTGTGTTTCTCACTGTTACATGCATTTGAATGGGAAACTCGCCTGAAACAAAGTATAGGTTTTCATTATGTGAATAATTTTAAAATCTTAGCTCAAACGGCTGCAAAACCTGTTTGCCCAGCACAGGGATATTGAGTTCTATAAGATAAAGCCATAAACATGTTTGTCTGAGTCTTCTATCAAAAGTTACAGCGATTTATATGAAGTTGTTCAAAAACGCTTTATTTCGCCAAGACAATGCGTTTCTCACTGTTACATGCATTTGAATGGGAAACTCGCCTGAAACAAAGTATAGGTTTTCATTATGTGAATAATTTTAAAATCTTAGCTCAAACGGCTGCAAAACCTGTTTGCCCAGCACAGGGATATTGAGTTCTATAAGATAAAGCCATAAACATGTTTGTCTGAGTCTTCTATCAAAAGTTACAGCGATTTATATGAAGTTGTTCAAAAACGCTTTATTTCGCCAAGACAATGCGTTTCTCACTGTTACATGCATTTGAATGGGAAACTCGCCTGAAACAACGTATAGGTTTTCATTATCTGAATAATTTTAAAATCTTAGCTCAAACGGCTGCAAAACCTGTTTGCCCAGCACGGGGATATTGAGTTCTATAAGATAAAGCCATAAACATGTTTGTCTGAGTCTTCTATCAAAAGTTACAGCGATTTATATGAAGTTGTTCAAAAACGCTTTATTTCGCCAAGACAATGCGTTTCTCACTGTTACATGCATTTGAATGGGAAACTCGCCTGAAACAAAGTATAGGTTTTCATTATGTGAATAATTTTAAAATCTTAGCTCAAACGGCTGCAAAACCTGTTCTGTTTGCCCAGCACGGGGATATTGAGTTCTATAAGATAAAGCCATAAACATGTTTGTCTGAGTCTTCTATCAAAAGTTACAGCGATTTATATGAAGTTGTTCAAAAACGCTTTATTTCGCCAAGACCATGCGTTTCTCACTGTTACATGCATTTGAATGGGAAACTCGCCTGAAACAACGTATAGGTTTTCATTATGTGAATAATTTTAAAATCTTAGCTCAAACGGCTGCAAAACCTGTTTGCCCAGCACAGGGATATTGAGTTCTATAAGATAAAGCCATAAACATGTTTGTCTGAGTCTTCTATCAAAAGTTACAGCGATTTATATGAAGTTGTTCAAAAACGCTTTATTTCGCCAAGACAATGCGTTTCTCACTGTTACATGCATTTGAATGGGAAACTCGCCTGAAACAAAGTATAGGTTTTCATTATGTGAATAATTTTAAAATCTTAGCTCAAACGGCTGCAAAACCTGTTTGCCCAGCACGGGGATATTGAGTTCTATAAGATAAAGCCATAAACATGTTTGTCTGAGTCTTCTATCAAAAGTTACAGCGATTTATATGAAGTTGTTCAAAAACGCTTTATTTCGCCAAGACAATGCGTTTCTCACTGTTACATGCATTTGAATGGGAAACTCGCCTGAAACAAAGTATAGGTTTTCATTATGTGAATAATTTTAAAATCTTAGCTCAAACGGCTGCAAAACCTGTTTGCCCAGCACAGGGATATTGAGTTCTATAAGATAAAGCCATAAACATGTTTGTCTGAGTCTTCTATCAAAAGTTACAGCGATTTATATGAAGTTGTTCAAAAACGCTTTATTTCGCCAAGACAATGCGTTTCTCACTGTTACATGCATTTGAATGGGAAACTCGCCTGAAACAAAGTATAGGTTTTCATTATGTGAATAATTTTAAAATCTTAGCTCAAACGGCTGCAAAACCTGTTTGCCCAGCACGGGGATATTGAGTTCTATAAGATAAAGCCATAAACATGTTTGTCTGAGTCTTCTATCAAAAGTTACAGCGATTTATATGAAGTTGTTCAAAAACGCTTTATTTCGCCAAGACAATGCGTTTCTCACTGTTACATGCATTTGAATGGGAAACTCGCCTGAAACAAAGTATAGGTTTTCATTATGTGAATAATTTTAAAATCTTAGCTCAAACGGCTGCAAAACCTGTTTGCCCAGCACAGGGATATTGAGTTCTATAAGATAAAGCCATAAACATGTTTGTCTGAGTCTTCTATCAAAAGTTACAGCGATTTATATGAAGTTGTTCAAAAACGCTTTATTTCGCCAAGACAATGCGTTTCTCACTGTTACATGCATTTGAATGGGAAACTCGCCTGAAACAACGTATAGGTTTTCATTATGTGAATAATTTTAAAATCTTAGCTCAAACGGCTGCAAAACCTGTTTGCCCAGCACGGGGATATTGAGTTCTATAAGATAAAGCCATAAACATGTTTGTCTGAGTCTTCTATCAAAAGTTACAGCGATTTATATGAAGTTGTTCAAAAACGCTTTATTTCGCCAAGACCATGCGTTTCTCACTGTTACATGCATTTGAATGGGAAACTCGCCTGAAACAACGTATAGGTTTTCATTATGTGAATAATTTTAAAATCTTAGCTCAAACGGCTGCAAAACCTGTTTGCCCAGCACGGGGATATTGAGTTCTATAAGATAAAGCCATAAACATGTTTGTCTGAGTCTTCTATCAAAAGTTACAGCGATTTATATGAAGTTGTTCAAAAACGCTTTATTTCGCCAAGACCATGCGTTTCTCACTGTTACATGCATTTGAATGGGAAACTCGCCTGAAACAACGTATAGGTTTTCATTATGTGAATAATTTTAAAATCTTAGCTCAAACGGCTGCAAAACCTGTTTGCCCAGCACGGGGATATTGAGTTCTATAAGATAAAGCCATAAACATGTTTGTCTGAGTCTTCTATCAAAAGTTACAGCGATTTATATGAAGTTGTTCAAAAACGCTTTATTTCGCCAAGACAATGCGTTTCTCACTGTTACATGCATTTGAATGGGAAACTCGCCTGAAACAAAGTATAGGTTTTCATTATGTGAATAATTTTAAAATCTTAGCTCAAACGGCTGCAAAACCTGTTCTGTTTGCCCAGCACGGGGATATTGAGTTCTATAAGATAAAGCCATAAACATGTTTGTCTGAGTCTTCTATCAAAAGTTACAGCGATTTATATGAAGTTGTTCAAAAACGCTTTATTTCGCCAAGACCATGCGTTTCTCACTGTTACATGCATTTGAATGGGAAACTCGCCTGAAACAAAGTATAGGTTTTCATTATGTGAATAATTTTAAAATCTTAGCTCAAACGGCTGCAAAACCTGTTTGCCCAGCACAGGGATATTGAGTTCTATAAGATAAAGCCATAAACATGTTTGTCTGAGTCTTCTATCAAAAGTTACAGCGATTTATATGAAGTTGTTCAAAAACGCTTTATTTCGCCAAGACAATGCGTTTCTCACTGTTACATGCATTTGAATGGGAAACTCGCCTGAAACAACGTATAGGTTTTCATTATGTGAATAATTTTAAAATCTTAGCTCAAACGGCTGCAAAACCTGTTTGCCCAGCACGGGGATATTGAGTTCTATAAGATAAAGCCATAAACATGTTTGTCTGAGTCTTCTATCAAAAGTTACAGCGATTTATATGAAGTTGTTCAAAAACGCTTTATTTCGCCAAGACAATGCGTTTCTCACTGTTACATGCATTTGAATGGGAAACTCGCCTGAAACAAAGTATAGGTTTTCATTATGTGAATAATTTTAAAATCTTAGCTCAAACGGCTGCAAAACCTGTTCTGTTTGCCCAGCACGGGGATATTGAGTTCTATAAGATAAAGCCATAAACATGTTTGTCTGAGTCTTCTATCAAAAGTTACAGCGATTTATATGAAGTTGTTCAAAAACGCTTTATTTCGCCAAGACCATGCGTTTCTCACTGTTACATGCATTTGAATGGGAAACTCGCCTGAAACAACGTATAGGTTTTCATTATGTGAATAATTTTAAAATCTTAGCTCAAACGGCTGCAAAACCTGTTTGCCCAGCACAGGGATATTGAGTTCTATAAGATAAAGCCATAAACATGTTTGTCTGAGTCTTCTATCAAAAGTTACAGCGATTTATATGAAGTTGTTCAAAAACGCTTTATTTCGCCAAGACAATGCGTTTCTCACTGTTACATGCATTTGAATGGGAAACTCGCCTGAAACAAAGTATAGGTTTTCATTATGTGAATAATTTTAAAATCTTAGCTCAAACGGCTGCAAAACCTGTTTGCCCAGCACGGGGATATTGAGTTCTATAAGATAAAGCCATAAACATGTTTGTCTGAGTCTTCTATCAAAAGTTACAGCGATTTATATGAAGTTGTTCAAAAACGCTTTATTTCGCCAAGACAATGCGTTTCTCACTGTTACATGCATTTGAATGGGAAACTCGCCTGAAACAAAGTATAGGTTTTCATTATGTGAATAATTTTAAAATCTTAGCTCAAACGGCTGCAAAACCTGTTTGCCCAGCACAGGGATATTGAGTTCTATAAGATAAAGCCATAAACATGTTTGTCTGAGTCTTCTATCAAAAGTTACAGCGATTTATATGAAGTTGTTCAAAAACGCTTTATTTCGCCAAGACAATGCGTTTCTCACTGTTACATGCATTTGAATGGGAAACTCGCCTGAAACAAAGTATAGGTTTTCATTATGTGAATAATTTTAAAATCTTAGCTCAAACGGCTGCAAAACCTGTTTGCCCAGCACGGGGATATTGAGTTCTATAAGATAAAGCCATAAACATGTTTGTCTGAGTCTTCTATCAAAAGTTACAGCGATTTATATGAAGTTGTTCAAAAACGCTTTATTTCGCCAAGACAATGCGTTTCTCACTGTTACATGCATTTGAATGGGAAACTCGCCTGAAACAAAGTATAGGTTTTCATTATGTGAATAATTTTAAAATCTTAGCTCAAACGGCTGCAAAACCTGTTTGCCCAGCACGGGGATATTGAGTTCTATAAGATAAAGCCATAAACATGTTTGTCTGAGTCTTCTATCAAAAGTTACAGCGATTTATATGAAGTTGTTCAAAAACGCTTTATTTCGCCAAGACAATGCGTTTCTCACTGTTACATGCATTTGAATGGGAAACTCGCCTGAAACAAAGTATAGGTTTTCATTATGTGAATAATTTTAAAATCTTAGCTCAAACGGCTGCAAAACCTGTTTGCCCAGCACGGGGATATTGAGTTCTATAAGATAAAGCCATAAACATGTTTGTCTGAGTCTTCTATCAAAAGTTACAGCGATTTATATGAAGTTGTTCAAAAACGCTTTATTTCGCCAAGACAATGCGTTTCTCACTGTTACATGCATTTGAATGGGAAACTCGCCTGAAACAAAGTATAGGTTTTCATTATGTGAATAATTTTAAAATCTTAGCTCAAACGGCTGCAAAACCTGTTTGCCCAGCACGGGGATATTGAGTTCTATAAGATAAAGCCATAAACATGTTTGTCTGAGTCTTCTATCAAAAGTTACAGCGATTTATATGAAGTTGTTCAAAAACGCTTTATTTCGCCAAGACAATGCGTTTCTCACTGTTACATGCATTTGAATGGGAAACTCGCCTGAAACAAAGTATAGGTTTTCATTATGTGAATAATTTTAAAATCTTAGCTCAAACGGCTGCAAAACCTGTTTGCCCAGCACGGGGATATTGAGTTCTATAAGATAAAGCCATAAACATGTTTGTCTGAGTCTTCTATCAAAAGTTACAGCGATTTATATGAAGTTGTTCAAAAACGCTTTATTTCGCCAAGACAATGCGTTTCTCACTGTTACATGCATTTGAATGGGAAACTCGCCTGAAACAAAGTATAGGTTTTCATTATGTGAATAATTTTAAAATCTTAGCTCAAACGGCTGCAAAACCTGTTTGCCCAGCACAGGGATATTGAGTTCTATAAGATAAAGCCATAAACATGTTTGTCTGAGTCTTCTATCAAAAGTTACAGCGATTTATATGAAGTTGTTCAAAAACGCTTTATTTCGCCAAGACAATGCGTTTCTCACTGTTACATGCATTTGAATGGGAAACTCGCCTGAAACAACGTATAGGTTTTCATTATGTGAATAATTTTAAAATCTTAGCTCAAACGGCTGCAAAACCTGTTTGCCCAGCACGGGGATATTGAGTTCTATAAGATAAAGCCATAAACATGTTTGTCTGAGTCTTCTATCAAAAGTTACAGCGATTTATATGAAGTTGTTCAAAAACGCTTTATTTCGCCAAGACCATGCGTTTCTCACTGTTACATGCATTTGAATGGGAAACTCGCCTGAAACAACGTATAGGTTTTCATTATGTGAATAATTTTAAAATCTTAGCTCAAACGGCTGCAAAACCTGTTTGCCCAGCACGGGGATATTGAGTTCTATAAGATAAAGCCATAAACATGTTTGTCTGAGTCTTCTATCAAAAGTTACAGCGATTTATATGAAGTTGTTCAAAAACGCTTTATTTCGCCAAGACAATGCGTTTCTCACTGTTACATGCATTTGAATGGGAAACTCGCCTGAAACAAAGTATAGGTTTTCATTATGTGAATAATTTTAAAATCTTAGCTCAAACGGCTGCAAAACCTGTTTGCCCAGCACGGGGATATTGAGTTCTATAAGATAAAGCCATAAACATGTTTGTCTGAGTCTTCTATCAAAAGTTACAGCGATTTATATGAAGTTGTTCAAAAACGCTTTATTTCGCCAAGACAATGCGTTTCTCACTGTTACATGCATTTGAATGGGAAACTCGCCTGAAACAAAGTATAGGTTTTCATTATGTGAATAATTTTAAAATCTTAGCTCAAACGGCTGCAAAACCTGTTCTGTTTGCCCAGCACGGGGATATTGAGTTCTATAAGATAAAGCCATAAACATGTTTGTCTGAGTCTTCTATCAAAAGTTACAGCGATTTATATGAAGTTGTTCAAAAACGCTTTATTTCGCCAAGACCATGCGTTTCTCACTGTTACATGCATTTGAATGGGAAACTCGCCTGAAACAACGTATAGGTTTTCATTATGTGAATAATTTTAAAATCTTAGCTCAAACGGCTGCAAAACCTGTTTGCCCAGCACGGGGATATTGAGTTCTATAAGATAAAGCCATAAACATGTTTGTCTGAGTCTTCTATCAAAAGTTACAGCGATTTATATGAAGTTGTTCAAAAACGCTTTATTTCGCCAAGACAATGCGTTTCTCACTGTTACATGCATTTGAATGGGAAACTCGCCTGAAACAAAGTATAGGTTTTCATTATGTGAATAATTTTAAAATCTTAGCTCAAACGGCTGCAAAACCTGTTCTGTTTGCCCAGCACGGGGATATTGAGTTCTATAAGATAAAGCCATAAACATGTTTGTCTGAGTCTTCTATCAAAAGTTACAGCGATTTATATGAAGTTGTTCAAAAACGCTTTATTTCGCCAAGACCATGCGTTTCTCACTGTTACATGCATTTGAATGGGAAACTCGCCTGAAACAACGTATAGGTTTTCATTATGTGAATAATTTTAAAATCTTAGCTCAAACGGCTGCAAAACCTGTTTGCCCAGCACGGGGATATTGAGTTCTATAAGATAAAGCCATAAACATGTTTGTCTGAGTCTTCTATCAAAAGTTACAGCGATTTATATGAAGTTGTTCAAAAACGCTTTATTTCGCCAAGACAATGCGTTTCTCACTGTTACATGCATTTGAATGGGAAACTCGCCTGAAACAAAGTATAGGTTTTCATTATGTGAATAATTTTAAAATCTTAGCTCAAACGGCTGCAAAACCTGTTCTGTTTGCCCAGCACGGGGATATTGAGTTCTATAAGATAAAGCCATAAACATGTTTGTCTGAGTCTTCTATCAAAAGTTACAGCGATTTATATGAAGTTGTTCAAAAACGCTTTATTTCGCCAAGACCATGCGTTTCTCACTGTTACATGCATTTGAATGGGAAACTCGCCTGAAACAACGTATAGGTTTTCATTATGTGAATAATTTTAAAATCTTAGCTCAAACGGCTGCAAAACCTGTTTGCCCAGCACGGGGATATTGAGTTCTATAAGATAAAGCCATAAACATGTTTGTCTGAGTCTTCTATCAAAAGTTACAGCGATTTATATGAAGTTGTTCAAAAACGCTTTATTTCGCCAAGACAGTGTGTTTCTCACTGTTACATGCATTTGAATGGGAAACTCGCCTGAAACAACGTATAGGTTTTCATTATGTGAATAATTTTAAAATCTTAGCTCAAACGGCTGCAAAACCTGTTCTGTTTGCCCAGCACGGGGATATTGAGTTCTATAAGATAAAGCCATAAACATGTTTGTCTGAGTCTTCTATCAAAAGTTACAGCGATTTATATGAAGTTGTTCAAAAACGCTTTATTTCGCCAAGACCATGCGTTTCTCACTGTTACATGCATTTGAATGGGAAACTCGCCTGAAACAACGTATAGGTTTTCATTATGTGAATAATTTTAAAATCTTAGCTCAAACGGCTGCAAAACCTGTTTGCCCAGCACGGGGATATTGAGTTCTATAAGATAAAGCCATAAACATGTTTGTCTGAGTCTTCTATCAAAAGTTACAGCGATTTATATGAAGTTGTTCAAAAACGCTTTATTTCGCCAAGACAGTGTGTTTCTCACTGTTACATGCATTTGAATGGGAAACTCGCCTGAAACAACGTATAGGTTTTCATTATGTGAATAATTTTAAAATCTTAGCTCAAACGGCTGCAAAACCTGTTTGCCCAGCACGGGGATATTGAGTTCTATAAGATAAAGCCATAAACATGTTTGTCTGAGTCTTCTATCAAAAGTTACAGCGATTTATATGAAGTTGTTCAAAAACGCTTTATTTCGCCAAGACAATGCGTTTCTCACTGTTACATGCATTTGAATGGGAAACTCGCCTGAAACAAAGTATAGGTTTTCATTATGTGAATAATTTTAAAATCTTAGCTCAAACGGCTGCAAAACCTGTTCTGTTTGCCCAGCACGGGGATATTGAGTTCTATAAGATAAAGCCATAAACATGTTTGTCTGAGTCTTCTATCAAAAGTTACAGCGATTTATATGAAGTTGTTCAAAAACGCTTTATTTCGCCAAGACCATGCGTTTCTCACTGTTACATGCATTTGAATGGGAAACTCGCCTGAAACAACGTATAGGTTTTCATTATGTGAATAATTTTAAAATCTTAGCTCAAACGGCTGCAAAACCTGTTTGCCCAGCACAGGGATATTGAGTTCTATAAGATAAAGCCATAAACATGTTTGTCTGAGTCTTCTATCAAAAGTTACAGCGATTTATATGAAGTTGTTCAAAAACGCTTTATTTCGCCAAGACAATGCGTTTCTCACTGTTACATGCATTTGAATGGGAAACTCGCCTGAAACAATGTATAGGTTTTCATTATGTGAATAATTTTAAAATCTTAGCTCAAACGGCTGCAAAACCTGTTTGCCCAGCACGGGGATATTGAGTTCTATAAGATAAAGCCATAAACATGTTTGTCTGAGTCTTCTATCAAAAGTTACAGCGATTTATATGAAGTTGTTCAAAAACGCTTTATTTCGCCAAGACAATGCGTTTCTCACTGTTACATGCATTTGAATGGGAAACTCGCCTGAAACAACGTATAGGTTTTCATTATGTGAATAATTTTAAAATCTTAGCTCAAACGGCTGCAAAACCTGTTTGCCCAGCACGGGGATATTGAGTTCTATAAGATAAAGCCATAAACATGTTTGTCTGAGTCTTCTATCAAAAGTTACAGCGATTTATATGAAGTTGTTCAAAAACGCTTTATTTCGCCAAGACAATGCGTTTCTCACTGTTACATGCATTTGAATGGGAAACTCGCCTGAAACAAAGTATAGGTTTTCATTATGTGAATAATTTTAAAATCTTAGCTCAAACGGCTGCAAAACCTGTTTGCCCAGCACGGGGATATTGAGTTCTATAAGATAAAGCCATAAACATGTTTGTCTGAGTCTTCTATCAAAAGTTACAGCGATTTATATGAAGTTGTTCAAAAACGCTTTATTTCGCCAAGACAATGCGTTTCTCACTGTTACATGCATTTGAATGGGAAACTCGCCTGAAACAAAGTATAGGTTTTCATTATGTGAATAATTTTAAAATCTTAGCTCAAACGGCTGCAAAACCTGTTTGCCCAGCACAGGGATATTGAGTTCTATAAGATAAAGCCATAAACATGTTTGTCTGAGTCTTCTATCAAAAGTTACAGCGATTTATATGAAGTTGTTCAAAAACGCTTTATTTCGCCAAGACAGTGTGTTTCTCACTGTTACATGCATTTGAATGGGAAACTCGCCTGAAACAACGTATAGGTTTTCATTATGTGAATAATTTTAAAATCTTAGCTCAAACGGCTGCAAAACCTGTTTGCCCAGCACGGGGATATTGAGTTCTATAAGATAAAGCCATAAACATGTTTGTCTGAGTCTTCTATCAAAAGTTACAGCGATTTATATGAAGTTGTTCAAAAACGCTTTATTTCGCCAAGACAGTGTGTTTCTCACTGTTACATGCATTTGAATGGGAAACTCGCCTGAAACAACGTATAGGTTTTCATTATGTGAATAATTTTAAAATCTTAGCTCAAACGGCTGCAAAACCTGTTTGCCCAGCACGGGGATATTGAGTTCTATAAGATAAAGCCATAAACATGTTTGTCTGAGTCTTCTATCAAAAGTTACAGCGATTTATATGAAGTTGTTCAAAAACGCTTTATTTCGCCAAGACAATGCGTTTCTCACTGTTACATGCATTTGAATGGGAAACTCGCCTGAAACAAAGTATAGGTTTTCATTATGTGAATAATTTTAAAATCTTAGCTCAAACGGCTGCAAAACCTGTTCTGTTTGCCCAGCACGGGGATATTGAGTTCTATAAGATAAAGCCATAAACATGTTTGTCTGAGTCTTCTATCAAAAGTTACAGCGATTTATATGAAGTTGTTCAAAAACGCTTTATTTCGCCAAGACAATGCGTTTCTCACTGTTACATGCATTTGAATGGGAAACTCGCCTGAAACAACGTATAGGTTTTCATTATGTGAATAATTTTAAAATCTTAGCTCAAACGGCTGCAAAACCTGTTTGCCCAGCACGGGGATATTGAGTTCTATAAGATAAAGCCATAAACATGTTTGTCTGAGTCTTCTATCAAAAGTTACAGCGATTTATATGAAGTTGTTCAAAAACGCTTTATTTTGCCAAGACCATGCGTTTCTCACTGTTACATGCATTTGAATGGGAAACTCGCCTGAAACAAAGTATAGGTTTTCATTATGTGAATAATTTTAAAATCTTAGCTCAAACGGCTGCAAAACCTGTTTGCCCAGCACGGGGATATTGAGTTCTATAAGATAAAGCCATAAACATGTTTGTCTGAGTCTTCTATCAAAAGTTACAGCGATTTATATGAAGTTGTTCAAAAACGCTTTATTTCGCCAAGACAATGCGTTTCTCACTGTTACATGCATTTGAATGGGAAACTCGCCTGAAACAACGTATAGGTTTTCATTATGTGAATAATTTTAAAATCTTAGTTCAAACGGCTGCAAAACCTGTTTGCCCAGCACAGGGATATTGAGTTCTATAAGATAAAGCCATAAACATGTTTGTCTGAGTCTTCTATCAAAAGTTACAGCGATTTATATGAAGTTGTTCAAAAACGCTTTATTTCGCCAAGACAATGCGTTTCTCACTGTTACATGCATTTGAATGGGAAACTCGCCTGAAACAAAGTATAGGTTTTCATTATGTGAATAATTTTAAAATCTTAGCTCAAACGGCTGCAAAACCTGTTGCCCAGCACGGGGATATTGAGTTCTATAAGATAAAGCCATAAACATGTTTGTCTGAGTCTTCTATCAAAAGTTACAGCGATTTATATGAAGTTGTTCAAAAACGCTTTATTTCGCCAAGACAGTGTGTTTCTCACTGTTACATGCATTTGAATGGGAAACTCGCCTGAAACAAAGTATAGGTTTTCATTATGTGAATAATTTTAAAATCTTAGCTCAAACGGCTGCAAAACCTGTTTGCCCAGCACAGGGATATTGAGTTCTATAAGATAAAGCCATAAACATGTTTGTCTGAGTCTTCTATCAAAAGTTACAGCGATTTATATGAAGTTGTTCAAAAACGCTTTATTTCGCCAAGACAATGCGTTTCTCACTGTTACATGCATTTGAATGGGAAACTCGCCTGAAACAAAGTATAGGTTTTCATTATGTGAATAATTTTAAAATCTTAGCTCAAACGGCTGCAAAACCTGTTTGCCCAGCACAGGGATATTGAGTTCTATAAGATAAAGCCATAAACATGTTTGTCTGAGTCTTCTATCAAAAGTTACAGCGATTTATATGAAGTTGTTCAAAAACGCTTTATTTCGCCAAGACAATGCGTTTCTCACTGTTACATGCATTTGAATGGGAAACTCGCCTGAAACAACGTATAGGTTTTCATTATGTGAATAATTTTAAAATCTTAGCTCAAACGGCTGCAAAACCTGTTTGCCCAGCACGGGGATATTGAGTTCTATAAGATAAAGCCATAAACATGTTTGTCTGAGTCTTCTATCAAAAGTTACAGCGATTTATATGAAGTTGTTCAAAAACGCTTTATTTCGCCAAGATAGTGTGTTTCTCACTGTTACATGCATTTGAATGGGAAACTCGCCTGAAACAAAGTATAGGTTTTCATTATGTGAATAATTTTACAATCTTAGCTCAAACGGCTGCAAAACCTGTTTGCCCAGCACGGGGATATTGAGTTCTATAAGATAAAGCCATAAACATGTTTGTCTGAGTCGTCTATCAAAAGTTACAGCGATTTATATGAAGTTGTTAAAAAACGCTTTATTTCGCCAAGACAGTGTGTTTCTCACTGTTACATGCATTTGAATGGGAAACTCGCCTGAAACAAAGTATAGGTTTTCATTATGTGAATAATTTTACAATCTTAGCTCAAACGGCTGCAAAACCTGTTTGCCCAGCACGGGGATATTGAGTTCTATAAGATAAAGCCATAAACATGTTTGTCTGAGTCGTCTATCAAAAGTTACAGCGATTTATATGAAGTTGTTAAAAAAAAACTTTATTTCGCCAAGACAATGCGTTTCTCACTGTTACATGCATTTGAATGGGAAACTCGCCTGAAACAAAGTATAGGTTTTCATTATGTGAATAATTTTAAAATCTTAGCTCAAACGGCTGCAAAACCTGTTTGCCCAGCACGGGGATATTGAGTTCTATAAGATAAAGCCATAAACATGTTTGTCTGAGTCTTCTATCAAAAGTTACAGCGATTTATATGAAGTTGTTAAAAAAAAACTTTATTTCGCCAAGACAATGCGTTTCTCACTGTTACATGCATTTGAATGGGAAACTCGCCTGAAACAAAGTATAGGTTTTCATTATGTGAATAATTTTAAAATCTTAGCTCAAACGGCTGCAAAACCTGTTTGCCCAGCACGGGGATATTGAGTTCTATAAGATAAAGCCATAAACATGTTTGTCTGAGTCTTCTATCAAAAGTTACAGCGATTTATATGAAGTTGTTCAAAAACGCTTTATTTCGCCAAGACAATGCGTTTCTCACTGTTACATGCATTTGAATGGGAAACTCGCCTGAAACAAAGTATAGGTTTTCATTATGTGAATAATTTTAAAATCTTAGCTCAAACGGCTGCAAAACCTGTTTGCCCAAGCACGGGGATATTGAGTTCTATAAGATAAAGCCATAAACATGTTTGTCTGAGTCTTCTATCAAAAGTTACAGCGATTTATATGAAGTTGTTCAAAAACGCTTTATTTCGCCAAGACAATGCGTTTCTCACTGTTACATGCATTTGAATGGGAAACTCGCCTGAAACAAAGTATAGGTTTTCATTATGTGAATAATTTTAAAATCTTAGCTCAAACGGCTGCAAAACCTGTTTGCCCAGCACGGGGATATTGAGTTCTATAAGATAAAGCCATAAACATGTTTGTCTGAGTCTTCTATCAAAAGTTACAGCGATTTATATGGTTGTTAAAAAAAACGCTTTATTTCGCCAAGACAATGCGTTTCTCACTGTTACATGCATTTGAATGGGAAACTCGCCTGAAACAAAGTATAGGTTTTCATTATGTGAATAATTTTAAAATCTTAGCTCAAACGGCTGCAAAACCTATTTGCCCAGCACGGGGATATTGAGTTCTATAAGATAAAGCCATAAACATGTTTGTCTGAGTCTTCTATCAAAAGTTACAGCGATTTATATGAAGTTGTTCAAAAACGCTTTATTTCGCCAAGACAATGCGTTTCTCACTGTTACATGCATTTGAATGGGAAACTCGCCTGAAACAACGTATAGGTTTTCATTATGTGAATAATTTTAAAATCTTAGCTCAAACGGCTGCAAAACCTGTTTGCCCAGCACGGGGATATTGAGTTCTATAAGATAAAGCCATAAACATGTTTGTCTGAGTCTTCTATCAAAAGTTACAGCGATTTATATGAAGTTGTTCAAAAACGCTTTATTTCGCCAAGATAGTGTGTTTCTCACTGTTACATGCATTTGAATGGGAAACTCGCCTGAAACAAAGTATAGGTTTTCATTATGTGAATAATTTTACAATCTTAGCTCAAACGGCTGCAAAACCTGTTTGCCCAGCACGGGGATATTGAGTTCTATAAGATAAAGCCATAAACATGTTTGTCTGAGTCGTCTATCAAAAGTTACAGCGATTTATATGAAGTTGTTAAAAAAAAACTTTATTTCGCCAAGACAATGCGTTTCTCACTGTTACATGCATTTGAATGGGAAACTCGCCTGAAACAAAGTATAGGTTTTCATTATGTGAATAATTTTAAAATCTTAGCTCAAACGGCTGCAAAACCTGTTTGCCCAGCACGGGGATATTGAGTTCTATAAGATAAAGCCATAAACATGTTTGTCTGAGTCTTCTATCAAAAGTTACAGCGATTTATATGGTTGTTAAAAAAAACGCTTTATTTCGCCAAGACAATGCGTTTCTCACTGTTACATGCATTTGAATGGGAAACTCGCCTGAAACAAAGTATAGGTTTTCATTATGTGAATAATTTTAAAATCTTAGCTCAAACGGCTGCAAAACCTATTTGCCCAGCACGGGGATATTGAGTTCTATAAGATAAAGCCATAAACATGTTTGTCTGAGTCTTCTATCAAAAGTTACAGCGATTTATATGAAGTTGTTCAAAAACGCTTTATTTCGCCAAGACAATGCGTTTCTCACTGTTACATGCATTTGAATGGGAAACTCGCCTGAAACAACGTATAGGTTTTCATTATGTGAATAATTTTAAAATCTTAGCTCAAACGGCTGCAAAACCTGTTTGCCCAGCACGGGGATATTGAGTTCTATAAGATAAAGCCATAAACATGTTTGTCTGAGTCTTCTATCAAAAGTTACAGCGATTTATATGAAGTTGTTCAAAAACGCTTTATTTCGCCAAGATAGTGTGTTTCTCACTGTTACATGCATTTGAATGGGAAACTCGCCTGAAACAAAGTATAGGTTTTCATTATGTGAATAATTTTACAATCTTAGCTCAAACGGCTGCAAAACCTGTTTGCCCAGCACGGGGATATTGAGTTCTATAAGATAAAGCCATAAACATGTTTGTCTGAGTCGTCTATCAAAAGTTACAGCGATTTATATGAAGTTGTTAAAAAAAAACTTTATTTCGCCAAGACAATGCGTTTCTCACTGTTACATGCATTTGAATGGGAAACTCGCCTGAAACAAAGTATAGGTTTTCATTATGTGAATAATTTTAAAATCTTAGCTCAAACGGCTGCAAAACCTGTTTGCCCAGCATGGGGATATTGAGTTCTATAAGATAAAGCCATAAACATGTTTGTCTGAGTCTTCTATCAAAAGTTACAGCGATTTATATGAAGTTGTTCAAAAACGCTTTATTTCGCCAAGACAGTGTGTTTCTCACTGTTACATGCATTTGAATGGGAAACTCGCCTGAAACAAAGTATAGGTTTTCATTATGTGAATAATTTTAAAATCTTAGCTCAAACGGCTGCAAAACCTGTTCTGTTTGCCCAGCACGGGGATATTGAGTTCTATAAGATAAAGCCATAAACATGTTTGTCTGAGTCTTCTATCAAAAGTTACAGCGATTTATATGAAGTTGTTCAAAAACGCTTTATTTCGCCAAGATAGTGTGTTTCTCACTGTTACATGCATTTGAATGGGAAACTCGCCTGAAACAAAGTATAGGTTTTCATTATGTGAATAATTTTACAATCTTAGCTCAAACGGCTGCAAAACCTGTTTGCCCAGCACGGGGATATTGAGTTCTATAAGATAAAGCCATAAACATGTTTGTCTGAGTCGTCTATCAAAAGTTACAGCGATTTATATGAAGTTGTTAAAAAAAAACTTTATTTCGCCAAGACAATGCGTTTCTCACTGTTACATGCATTTGAATGGGAAACTCGCCTGAAACAAAGTATAGGTTTTCATTATGTGAATAATTTTAAAATCTTAGCTCAAACGGCTGCAAAACCTGTTTGCCCAGCACGGGGATATTGAGTTCTATAAGATAAAGCCATAAACATGTTTGTCTGAGTCTTCTATCAAAAGTTACAGCGATTTATATGAAGTTGTTCAAAAACGCTTTATTTCGCCAAGACAATGCGTTTCTCACTGTTACATGCATTTGAATGGGAAACTCGCCTGAAACAAAGTATAGGTTTTCATTATGTGAATAATTTTAAAATCTTAGCTCAAACGGCTGCAAAACCTGTTTGCCCAAGCACGGGGATATTGAGTTCTATAAGATAAAGCCATAAACATGTTTGTCTGAGTCTTCTATCAAAAGTTACAGCGATTTATATGAAGTTGTTCAAAAACGCTTTATTTCGCCAAGACAATGCGTTTCTCACTGTTACATGCATTTGAATGGGAAACTCGCCTGAAACAAAGTATAGGTTTTCATTATGTGAATAATTTTAAAATCTTAGCTCAAACGGCTGCAAAACCTGTTTGCCCAGCACGGGGATATTGAGTTCTATAAGATAAAGCCATAAACATGTTTGTCTGAGTCTTCTATCAAAAGTTACAGCGATTTATATGGTTGTTAAAAAAAACGCTTTATTTCGCCAAGACAATGCGTTTCTCACTGTTACATGCATTTGAATGGGAAACTCGCCTGAAACAAAGTATAGGTTTTCATTATGTGAATAATTTTAAAATCTTAGCTCAAACGGCTGCAAAACCTGTTCTGTTTGCCCAGCACGGGGATATTGAGTTCTATAAGATAAAGCCATAAACATGTTTGTCTGAGTCTTCTATCAAAAGTTACAGCGATTTATATGAAGTTGTTCAAAAACGCTTTATTTCGCCAAGATAGTGTGTTTCTCACTGTTACATGCATTTGAATGGGAAACTCGCCTGAAACAAAGTATAGGTTTTCATTATGTGAATAATTTTACAATCTTAGCTCAAACGGCTGCAAAACCTGTTTGCCCAGCACGGGGATATTGAGTTCTATAAGATAAAGCCATAAACATGTTTGTCTGAGTCGTCTATCAAAAGTTACAGCGATTTATATGAAGTTGTTAAAAAAAAACTTTATTTCGCCAAGACAATGCGTTTCTCACTGTTACATGCATTTGAATGGGAAACTCGCCTGAAACAAAGTATAGGTTTTCATTATGTGAATAATTTTAAAATCTTAGCTCAAACGGCTGCAAAACCTGTTTGCCCAGCACGGGGATATTGAGTTCTATAAGATAAAGCCATAAACATGTTTGTCTGAGTCTTCTATCAAAAGTTACAGCGATTTATATGAAGTTGTTAAAAAAAAACTTTATTTCGCCAAGACAATGCGTTTCTCACTGTTACATGCATTTGAATGGGAAACTCGCCTGAAACAAAGTATAGGTTTTCATTATGTGAATAATTTTAAAATCTTAGCTCAAACGGCTGCAAAACCTGTTTGCCCAGCACGGGGATATTGAGTTCTATAAGATAAAGCCATAAACATGTTTGTCTGAGTCTTCTATCAAAAGTTACAGCGATTTATATGAAGTTGTTCAAAAACGCTTTATTTCGCCAAGACAATGCGTTTCTCACTGTTACATGCATTTGAATGGGAAACTCGCCTGAAACAAAGTATAGGTTTTCATTATGTGAATAATTTTAAAATCTTAGCTCAAACGGCTGCAAAACCTGTTTGCCCAAGCACGGGGATATTGAGTTCTATAAGATAAAGCCATAAACATGTTTGTCTGAGTCTTCTATCAAAAGTTACAGCGATTTATATGAAGTTGTTCAAAAACGCTTTATTTCGCCAAGACAATGCGTTTCTCACTGTTACATGCATTTGAATGGGAAACTCGCCTGAAACAAAGTATAGGTTTTCATTATGTGAATAATTTTAAAATCTTAGCTCAAACGGCTGCAAAACCTATTTGCCCAGCACGGGGATATTGAGTTCTATAAGATAAAGCCATAAACATGTTTGTCTGAGTCTTCTATCAAAAGTTACAGCGATTTATATGAAGTTGTTCAAAAACGCTTTATTTCGCCAAGATAGTGTGTTTCTCACTGTTACATGCATTTGAATGGGAAACTCGCCTGAAACAAAGTATAGGTTTTCATTATGTGAATAATTTTACAATCTTAGCTCAAACGGCTGCAAAACCTGTTTGCCCAGCACGGGGATATTGAGTTCTATAAGATAAAGCCATAAACATGTTTGTCTGAGTCGTCTATCAAAAGTTACAGCGATTTATATGAAGTTGTTAAAAAAAAACTTTATTTCGCCAAGACAATGCGTTTCTCACTGTTACATGCATTTGAATGGGAAACTCGCCTGAAACAAAGTATAGGTTTTCATTATGTGAATAATTTTAAAATCTTAGCTCAAACGGCTGCAAAACCTGTTTGCCCAGCATGGGGATATTGAGTTCTATAAGATAAAGCCATAAACATGTTTGTCTGAGTCTTCTATCAAAAGTTACAGCGATTTATATGAAGTTGTTCAAAAACGCTTTATTTCGCCAAGACAGTGTGTTTCTCACTGTTACATGCATTTGAATGGGAAACTCGCCTGAAACAAAGTATAGGTTTTCATTATGTGAATAATTTTAAAATCTTAGCTCAAACGGCTGCAAAACCTGTTCTGTTTGCCCAGCACGGGGATATTGAGTTCTATAAGATAAAGCCATAAACATGTTTGTCTGAGTCTTCTATCAAAAGTTACAGCGATTTATATGAAGTTGTTCAAAAACGCTTTATTTCGCCAAGATAGTGTGTTTCTCACTGTTACATGCATTTGAATGGGAAACTCGCCTGAAACAAAGTATAGGTTTTCATTATGTGAATAATTTTACAATCTTAGCTCAAACGGCTGCAAAACCTGTTTGCCCAGCACGGGGATATTGAGTTCTATAAGATAAAGCCATAAACATGTTTGTCTGAGTCGTCTATCAAAAGTTACAGCGATTTATATGAAGTTGTTAAAAAAAAACTTTATTTCGCCAAGACAATGCGTTTCTCACTGTTACATGCATTTGAATGGGAAACTCGCCTGAAACAAAGTATAGGTTTTCATTATGTGAATAATTTTAAAATCTTAGCTCAAACGGCTGCAAAACCTGTTTGCCCAGCACGGGGATATTGAGTTCTATAAGATAAAGCCATAAACATGTTTGTCTGAGTCTTCTATCAAAAGTTACAGCGATTTATATGAAGTTGTTAAAAAAAAACTTTATTTCGCCAAGACAATGCGTTTCTCACTGTTACATGCATTTGAATGGGAAACTCGCCTGAAACAAAGTATAGGTTTTCATTATGTGAATAATTTTAAAATCTTAGCTCAAACGGCTGCAAAACCTGTTTGCCCAGCACGGGGATATTGAGTTCTATAAGATAAAGCCATAAACATGTTTGTCTGAGTCTTCTATCAAAAGTTACAGCGATTTATATGAAGTTGTTCAAAAACGCTTTATTTCGCCAAGACAATGCGTTTCTCACTGTTACATGCATTTGAATGGGAAACTCGCCTGAAACAAAGTATAGGTTTTCATTATGTGAATAATTTTAAAATCTTAGCTCAAACGGCTGCAAAACCTGTTTGCCCAAGCACGGGGATATTGAGTTCTATAAGATAAAGCCATAAACATGTTTGTCTGAGTCTTCTATCAAAAGTTACAGCGATTTATATGAAGTTGTTCAAAAACGCTTTATTTCGCCAAGACAATGCGTTTCTCACTGTTACATGCATTTGAATGGGAAACTCGCCTGAAACAAAGTATAGGTTTTCATTATGTGAATAATTTTAAAATCTTAGCTCAAACGGCTGCAAAACCTGTTTGCCCAGCACGGGGATATTGAGTTCTATAAGATAAAGCCATAAACATGTTTGTCTGAGTCTTCTATCAAAAGTTACAGCGATTTATATGGTTGTTAAAAAAAACGCTTTATTTCGCCAAGACAATGCGTTTCTCACTGTTACATGCATTTGAATGGGAAACTCGCCTGAAACAAAGTATAGGTTTTCATTATGTGAATAATTTTAAAATCTTAGCTCAAACGGCTGCAAAACCTATTTGCCCAGCACGGGGATATTGAGTTCTATAAGATAAAGCCATAAACATGTTTGTCTGAGTCTTCTATCAAAAGTTACAGCGATTTATATGAAGTTGTTCAAAAACGCTTTATTTCGCCAAGACAATGCGTTTCTCACTGTTACATGCATTTGAATGGGAAACTCGCCTGAAACAACGTATAGGTTTTCATTATGTGAATAATTTTAAAATCTTAGCTCAAACGGCTGCAAAACCTGTTTGCCCAGCACGGGGATATTGAGTTCTATAAGATAAAGCCATAAACATGTTTGTCTGAGTCTTCTATCAAAAGTTACAGCGATTTATATGAAGTTGTTCAAAAACGCTTTATTTCGCCAAGATAGTGTGTTTCTCACTGTTACATGCATTTGAATGGGAAACTCGCCTGAAACAAAGTATAGGTTTTCATTATGTGAATAATTTTACAATCTTAGCTCAAACGGCTGCAAAACCTGTTTGCCCAGCACGGGGATATTGAGTTCTATAAGATAAAGCCATAAACATGTTTGTCTGAGTCGTCTATCAAAAGTTACAGCGATTTATATGAAGTTGTTAAAAAAAAACTTTATTTCGCCAAGACAATGCGTTTCTCACTGTTACATGCATTTGAATGGGAAACTCGCCTGAAACAAAGTATAGGTTTTCATTATGTGAATAATTTTAAAATCTTAGCTCAAACGGCTGCAAAACCTGTTTGCCCAGCACGGGGATATTGAGTTCTATAAGATAAAGCCATAAACATGTTTGTCTGAGTCTTCTATCAAAAGTTACAGCGATTTATATGGTTGTTAAAAAAAACGCTTTATTTCGCCAAGACAATGCGTTTCTCACTGTTACATGCATTTGAATGGGAAACTCGCCTGAAACAAAGTATAGGTTTTCATTATGTGAATAATTTTAAAATCTTAGCTCAAACGGCTGCAAAACCTATTTGCCCAGCACGGGGATATTGAGTTCTATAAGATAAAGCCATAAACATGTTTGTCTGAGTCTTCTATCAAAAGTTACAGCGATTTATATGAAGTTGTTCAAAAACGCTTTATTTCGCCAAGACAATGCGTTTCTCACTGTTACATGCATTTGAATGGGAAACTCGCCTGAAACAACGTATAGGTTTTCATTATGTGAATAATTTTAAAATCTTAGCTCAAACGGCTGCAAAACCTGTTTGCCCAGCACGGGGATATTGAGTTCTATAAGATAAAGCCATAAACATGTTTGTCTGAGTCTTCTATCAAAAGTTACAGCGATTTATATGAAGTTGTTCAAAAACGCTTTATTTCGCCAAGATAGTGTGTTTCTCACTGTTACATGCATTTGAATGGGAAACTCGCCTGAAACAAAGTATAGGTTTTCATTATGTGAATAATTTTACAATCTTAGCTCAAACGGCTGCAAAACCTGTTTGCCCAGCACGGGGATATTGAGTTCTATAAGATAAAGCCATAAACATGTTTGTCTGAGTCGTCTATCAAAAGTTACAGCGATTTATATGAAGTTGTTAAAAAAAAAACTTTATTTCGCCAAGACAATGCGTTTCTCACTGTTACATGCATTTGAATGGGAAACTCGCCTGAAACAAAGTATAGGTTTTCATTATGTGAATAATTTTAAAATCTTAGCTCAAACGGCTGCAAAACCTGTTTGCCCAGCATGGGGATATTGAGTTCTATAAGATAAAGCCATAAACATGTTTGTCTGAGTCTTCTATCAAAAGTTACAGCGATTTATATGAAGTTGTTCAAAAACGCTTTATTTCGCCAAGACAGTGTGTTTCTCACTGTTACATGCATTTGAATGGGAAACTCGCCTGAAACAAAGTATAGGTTTTCATTATGTGAATAATTTTAAAATCTTAGCTCAAACGGCTGCAAAACCTGTTCTGTTTGCCCAGCACGGGGATATTGAGTTCTATAAGATAAAGCCATAAACATGTTTGTCTGAGTCTTCTATCAAAAGTTACAGCGATTTATATGAAGTTGTTCAAAAACGCTTTATTTCGCCAAGATAGTGTGTTTCTCACTGTTACATGCATTTGAATGGGAAACTCGCCTGAAACAAAGTATAGGTTTTCATTATGTGAATAATTTTACAATCTTAGCTCAAACGGCTGCAAAACCTGTTTGCCCAGCACGGGGATATTGAGTTCTATAAGATAAAGCCATAAACATGTTTGTCTGAGTCGTCTATCAAAAGTTACAGCGATTTATATGAAGTTGTTAAAAAAAAACTTTATTTCGCCAAGACAATGCGTTTCTCACTGTTACATGCATTTGAATGGGAAACTCGCCTGAAACAAAGTATAGGTTTTCATTATGTGAATAATTTTAAAATCTTAGCTCAAACGGCTGCAAAACCTGTTTGCCCAGCACGGGGATATTGAGTTCTATAAGATAAAGCCATAAACATGTTTGTCTGAGTCTTCTATCAAAAGTTACAGCGATTTATATGAAGTTGTTAAAAAAAAACTTTATTTCGCCAAGACAATGCGTTTCTCACTGTTACATGCATTTGAATGGGAAACTCGCCTGAAACAAAGTATAGGTTTTCATTATGTGAATAATTTTAAAATCTTAGCTCAAACGGCTGCAAAACCTGTTTGCCCAGCACGGGGATATTGAGTTCTATAAGATAAAGCCATAAACATGTTTGTCTGAGTCTTCTATCAAAAGTTACAGCGATTTATATGAAGTTGTTCAAAAACGCTTTATTTCGCCAAGACAATGCGTTTCTCACTGTTACATGCATTTGAATGGGAAACTCGCCTGAAACAAAGTATAGGTTTTCATTATGTGAATAATTTTAAAATCTTAGCTCAAACGGCTGCAAAACCTGTTTGCCCAAGCACGGGGATATTGAGTTCTATAAGATAAAGCCATAAACATGTTTGTCTGAGTCTTCTATCAAAAGTTACAGCGATTTATATGAAGTTGTTCAAAAACGCTTTATTTCGCCAAGACAATGCGTTTCTCACTGTTACATGCATTTGAATGGGAAACTCGCCTGAAACAAAGTATAGGTTTTCATTATGTGAATAATTTTAAAATCTTAGCTCAAACGGCTGCAAAACCTGTTTGCCCAGCACGGGGATATTGAGTTCTATAAGATAAAGCCATAAACATGTTTGTCTGAGTCTTCTATCAAAAGTTACAGCGATTTATATGGTTGTTAAAAAAAACGCTTTATTTCGCCAAGACAATGCGTTTCTCACTGTTACATGCATTTGAATGGGAAACTCGCCTGAAACAAAGTATAGGTTTTCATTATGTGAATAATTTTAAAATCTTAGCTCAAACGGCTGCAAAACCTATTTGCCCAGCACGGGGATATTGAGTTCTATAAGATAAAGCCATAAACATGTTTGTCTGAGTCTTCTATCAAAAGTTACAGCGATTTATATGAAGTTGTTCAAAAACGCTTTATTTCGCCAAGACAATGCGTTTCTCACTGTTACATGCATTTGAATGGGAAACTCGCCTGAAACAACGTATAGGTTTTCATTATGTGAATAATTTTAAAATCTTAGCTCAAACGGCTGCAAAACCTGTTTGCCCAGCACGGGGATATTGAGTTCTATAAGATAAAGCCATAAACATGTTTGTCTGAGTCTTCTATCAAAAGTTACAGCGATTTATATGGTTGTTAAAAAAAACGCTTTATTTCGCCAAGACAATGCGTTTCTCACTGTTACATGCATTTGAATGGGAAACTCGCCTGAAACAAAGTATAGGTTTTCATTATGTGAATAATTTTAAAATCTTAGCTCAAACGGCTGCAAAACCTATTTGCCCAGCACGGGGATATTGAGTTCTATAAGATAAAGCCATAAACATGTTTGTCTGAGTCTTCTATCAAAAGTTACAGCGATTTATATGAAGTTGTTCAAAAACGCTTTATTTCGCCAAGACAATGCGTTTCTCACTGTTACATGCATTTGAATGGGAAACTCGCCTGAAACAACGTATAGGTTTTCATTATGTGAATAATTTTAAAATCTTAGCTCAAACGGCTGCAAAACCTGTTTGCCCAGCACGGGGATATTGAGTTCTATAAGATAAAGCCATAAACATGTTTGTCTGAGTCTTCTATCAAAAGTTACAGCGATTTATATGAAGTTGTTCAAAAACGCTTTATTTCGCCAAGATAGTGTGTTTCTCACTGTTACATGCATTTGAATGGGAAACTCGCCTGAAACAAAGTATAGGTTTTCATTATGTGAATAATTTTACAATCTTAGCTCAAACGGCTGCAAAACCTGTTTGCCCAGCACGGGGATATTGAGTTCTATAAGATAAAGCCATAAACATGTTTGTCTGAGTCGTCTATCAAAAGTTACAGCGATTTATATGAAGTTGTTAAAAAAAAACTTTATTTCGCCAAGACAATGCGTTTCTCACTGTTACATGCATTTGAATGGGAAACTCGCCTGAAACAAAGTATAGGTTTTCATTATGTGAATAATTTTAAAATCTTAGCTCAAACGGCTGCAAAACCTGTTTGCCCAGCACGGGGATATTGAGTTCTATAAGATAAAGCCATAAACATGTTTGTCTGAGTCTTCTATCAAAAGTTACAGCGATTTATATGGTTGTTAAAAAAAACGCTTTATTTCGCCAAGACAATGCGTTTCTCACTGTTACATGCATTTGAATGGGAAACTCGCCTGAAACAAAGTATAGGTTTTCATTATGTGAATAATTTTAAAATCTTAGCTCAAACGGCTGCAAAACCTATTTGCCCAGCACGGGGATATTGAGTTCTATAAGATAAAGCCATAAACATGTTTGTCTGAGTCTTCTATCAAAAGTTACAGCGATTTATATGAAGTTGTTCAAAAACGCTTTATTTCGCCAAGACAATGCGTTTCTCACTGTTACATGCATTTGAATGGGAAACTCGCCTGAAACAAAGTATAGGTTTTCATTATGTGAATAATTTTAAAATCTTAGCTCAAACGGCTGCAAAACCTGTTTGCCCAAGCACGGGGATATTGAGTTCTATAAGATAAAGCCATAAACATGTTTGTCTGAGTCTTCTATCAAAAGTTACAGCGATTTATATGAAGTTGTTCAAAAACGCTTTATTTCGCCAAGACAATGCGTTTCTCACTGTTACATGCATTTGAATGGGAAACTCGCCTGAAACAAAGTATAGGTTTTCATTATGTGAATAATTTTAAAATCTTAGCTCAAACGGCTGCAAAACCTGTTTGCCCAGCACGGGGATATTGAGTTCTATAAGATAAAGCCATAAACATGTTTGTCTGAGTCTTCTATCAAAAGTTACAGCGATTTATATGAAGTTGTTCAAAAACGCTTTATTTCGCCAAGACAGTGTGTTTCTCACTGTTACATGCATTTGAATGGGAAACTCGCCTGAAACAAAGTATAGGTTTTCATTATGTGAATAATTTTAAAATCTTAGCTCAAACGGCTGCAAAACCTGTTCTGTTTGCCCAGCACGGGGATATTGAGTTCTATAAGATAAAGCCATAAACATGTTTGTCTGAGTCTTCTATCAAAAGTTACAGCGATTTATATGAAGTTGTTCAAAAACGCTTTATTTCGCCAAGATAGTGTGTTTCTCACTGTTACATGCATTTGAATGGGAAACTCGCCTGAAACAAAGTATAGGTTTTCATTATGTGAATAATTTTACAATCTTAGCTCAAACGGCTGCAAAACCTGTTTGCCCAGCACGGGGATATTGAGTTCTATAAGATAAAGCCATAAACATGTTTGTCTGAGTCTTCTATCAAAAGTTACAGCGATTTATATGGTTGTTAAAAAAAACGCTTTATTTCGCCAAGACAATGCGTTTCTCACTGTTACATGCATTTGAATGGGAAACTCGCCTGAAACAAAGTATAGGTTTTCATTATGTGAATAATTTTAAAATCTTAGCTCAAACGGCTGCAAAACCTATTTGCCCAGCACGGGGATATTGAGTTCTATAAGATAAAGCCATAAACATGTTTGTCTGAGTCTTCTATCAAAAGTTACAGCGATTTATATGAAGTTGTTCAAAAACGCTTTATTTCGCCAAGACAATGCGTTTCTCACTGTTACATGCATTTGAATGGGAAACTCGCCTGAAACAACGTATAGGTTTTCATTATGTGAATAATTTTAAAATCTTAGCTCAAACGGCTGCAAAACCTGTTTGCCCAGCACGGGGATATTGAGTTCTATAAGATAAAGCCATAAACATGTTTGTCTGAGTCTTCTATCAAAAGTTACAGCGATTTATATGAAGTTGTTCAAAAACGCTTTATTTCGCCAAGATAGTGTGTTTCTCACTGTTACATGCATTTGAATGGGAAACTCGCCTGAAACAAAGTATAGGTTTTCATTATGTGAATAATTTTACAATCTTAGCTCAAACGGCTGCAAAACCTGTTTGCCCAGCACGGGGATATTGAGTTCTATAAGATAAAGCCATAAACATGTTTGTCTGAGTCGTCTATCAAAAGTTACAGCGATTTATATGAAGTTGTTAAAAAAAACTTTATTTCGCCAAGACAATGCGTTTCTCACTGTTACATGCATTTGAATGGGAAACTCGCCTGAAACAAAGTATAGGTTTT
Source organism: Aulonocara sp. 'chitande type north' Nkhata Bay (assembly GCF_057382095.1). Classification (NCBI taxonomy): domain Eukaryota; kingdom Metazoa; phylum Chordata; class Actinopteri; order Cichliformes; family Cichlidae; genus Aulonocara; species Aulonocara sp. 'chitande type north' Nkhata Bay. The sequence goes on from NC_141353.1 coordinate 8,000,600, forward strand.
CATTATGTGAATAATTTTAAAATCTTAGCTCAAACGGCTGCAAAACCTGTTTGCCCAGCATGGGGATATTGAGTTCTATAAGATAAAGCCATAAACATGTTTGTCTGAGTCTTCTATCAAAAGTTACAGCGATTTATATGAAGTTGTTCAAAAACGCTTTATTTCGCCAAGACAGTGTGTTTCTCACTGTTACATGCATTTGAATGGGAAACTCGCCTGAAACAAAGTATAGGTTTTCATTATGTGAATAATTTTAAAATCTTAGCTCAAACGGCTGCAAAACCTGTTCTGTTTGCCCAGCACGGGGATATTGAGTTCTATAAGATAAAGCCATAAACATGTTTGTCTGAGTCTTCTATCAAAAGTTACAGCGATTTATATGAAGTTGTTCAAAAACGCTTTATTTCGCCAAGATAGTGTGTTTCTCACTGTTACATGCATTTGAATGGGAAACTCGCCTGAAACAAAGTATAGGTTTTCATTATGTGAATAATTTTACAATCTTAGCTCAAACGGCTGCAAAACCTGTTTGCCCAGCACGGGGATATTGAGTTCTATAAGATAAAGCCATAAACATGTTTGTCTGAGTCGTCTATCAAAAGTTACAGCGATTTATATGAAGTTGTTAAAAAAAAACTTTATTTCGCCAAGACAATGCGTTTCTCACTGTTACATGCATTTGAATGGGAAACTCGCCTGAAACAAAGTATAGGTTTTCATTATGTGAATAATTTTAAAATCTTAGCTCAAACGGCTGCAAAACCTGTTTGCCCAGCACGGGGATATTGAGTTCTATAAGATAAAGCCATAAACATGTTTGTCTGAGTCTTCTATCAAAAGTTACAGCGATTTATATGAAGTTGTTAAAAAAAAACTTTATTTCGCCAAGACAATGCGTTTCTCACTGTTACATGCATTTGAATGGGAAACTCGCCTGAAACAAAGTATAGGTTTTCATTATGTGAATAATTTTAAAATCTTAGCTCAAACGGCTGCAAAACCTGTTTGCCCAGCACGGGGATATTGAGTTCTATAAGATAAAGCCATAAACATGTTTGTCTGAGTCTTCTATCAAAAGTTACAGCGATTTATATGAAGTTGTTCAAAAACGCTTTATTTCGCCAAGACAATGCGTTTCTCACTGTTACATGCATTTGAATGGGAAACTCGCCTGAAACAAAGTATAGGTTTTCATTATGTGAATAATTTTAAAATCTTAGCTCAAACGGCTGCAAAACCTGTTTGCCCAAGCACGGGGATATTGAGTTCTATAAGATAAAGCCATAAACATGTTTGTCTGAGTCTTCTATCAAAAGTTACAGCGATTTATATGAAGTTGTTCAAAAACGCTTTATTTCGCCAAGACAATGCGTTTCTCACTGTTACATGCATTTGAATGGGAAACTCGCCTGAAACAAAGTATAGGTTTTCATTATGTGAATAATTTTAAAATCTTAGCTCAAACGGCTGCAAAACCTGTTTGCCCAGCACGGGGATATTGAGTTCTATAAGATAAAGCCATAAACATGTTTGTCTGAGTCTTCTATCAAAAGTTACAGCGATTTATATGAAGTTGTTCAAAAACGCTTTATTTCGCCAAGACAATGCGTTTCTCACTGTTACATGCATTTGAATGGGAAACTCGCCTGAAACAACGTATAGGTTTTCATTATGTGAATAATTTTAAAATCTTAGCTCAAACGGCTGCAAAACCTGTTTGCCCAGCACGGGGATATTGAGTTCTATAAGATAAAGCCATAAACATGTTTGTCTGAGTCTTCTATCAAAAGTTACAGCGATTTATATGAAGTTGTTCAAAAACGCTTTATTTCGCCAAGATAGTGTGTTTCTCACTGGTACATGCATTTGAATGGGAAACTCGCCTGAAACAAAGTATAGGTTTTCATTATGTGAATAATTTTACAATCTTAGCTCAAACGGCTGCAAAACCTGTTTGCCCAGCACGGGGATATTGAGTTCTATAAGATAAAGCCATAAACATGTTTGTCTGAGTCGTCTATCAAAAGTTACAGCGATTTATATGAAGTTGTTAAAAAAAACTTTATTTCGCCAAGACAATGCGTTTCTCACTGTTACATGCATTTGAATGGGAAACTCGCCTGAAACAAAGTATAGGTTTTCATTATGTGAATAATTTTAAAATCTTAGCTCAAACGGCTGCAAAACCTGTTTGCCCAGCATGGGGATATTGAGTTCTATAAGATAAAGCCATAAACATGTTTGTCTGAGTCTTCTATCAAAAGTTACAGCGATTTATATGAAGTTGTTCAAAAACGCTTTATTTCGCCAAGACAGTGTGTTTCTCACTGTTACATGCATTTGAATGGGAAACTCGCCTGAAACAAAGTATAGGTTTTCATTATGTGAATAATTTTAAAATCTTAGCTCAAACGGCTGCAAAACCTGTTCTGTTTGCCCAGCACGGGGATATTGAGTTCTATAAGATAAAGCCATAAACATGTTTGTCTGAGTCTTCTATCAAAAGTTACAGCGATTTATATGAAGTTGTTCAAAAACGCTTTATTTCGCCAAGATAGTGTGTTTCTCACTGTTACATGCATTTGAATGGGAAACTCGCCTGAAACAAAGTATAGGTTTTCATTATGTGAATAATTTTACAATCTTAGCTCAAACGGCTGCAAAACCTGTTTGCCCAGCACGGGGATATTGAGTTCTATAAGATAAAGCCATAAACATGTTTGTCTGAGTCGTCTATCAAAAGTTACAGCGATTTATATGAAGTTGTTAAAAAAAAACTTTATTTCGCCAAGACAATGCGTTTCTCACTGTTACATGCATTTGAATGGGAAACTCGCCTGAAACAAAGTATAGGTTTTCATTATGTGAATAATTTTAAAATCTTAGCTCAAACGGCTGCAAAACCTGTTTGCCCAGCACGGGGATATTGAGTTCTATAAGATAAAGCCATAAACATGTTTGTCTGAGTCTTCTATCAAAAGTTACAGCGATTTATATGAAGTTGTTAAAAAAAAACTTTATTTCGCCAAGACAATGCGTTTCTCACTGTTACATGCATTTGAATGGGAAACTCGCCTGAAACAAAGTATAGGTTTTCATTATGTGAATAATTTTAAAATCTTAGCTCAAACGGCTGCAAAACCTGTTTGCCCAGCACGGGGATATTGAGTTCTATAAGATAAAGCCATAAACATGTTTGTCTGAGTCTTCTATCAAAAGTTACAGCGATTTATATGAAGTTGTTCAAAAACGCTTTATTTCGCCAAGACAATGCGTTTCTCACTGTTACATGCATTTGAATGGGAAACTCGCCTGAAACAAAGTATAGGTTTTCATTATGTGAATAATTTTAAAATCTTAGCTCAAACGGCTGCAAAACCTGTTTGCCCAAGCACGGGGATATTGAGTTCTATAAGATAAAGCCATAAACATGTTTGTCTGAGTCTTCTATCAAAAGTTACAGCGATTTATATGAAGTTGTTCAAAAACGCTTTATTTCGCCAAGACAATGCGTTTCTCACTGTTACATGCATTTGAATGGGAAACTCGCCTGAAACAAAGTATAGGTTTTCATTATGTGAATAATTTTAAAATCTTAGCTCAAACGGCTGCAAAACCTGTTTGCCCAGCACGGGGATATTGAGTTCTATAAGATAAAGCCATAAACATGTTTGTCTGAGTCTTCTATCAAAAGTTACAGCGATTTATATGGTTGTTAAAAAAAACGCTTTATTTCGCCAAGACAATGCGTTTCTCACTGTTACATGCATTTGAATGGGAAACTCGCCTGAAACAAAGTATAGGTTTTCATTATGTGAATAATTTTAAAATCTTAGCTCAAACGGCTGCAAAACCTGTTTGCCCAGCACGGGGATATTGAGTTCTATAAGATAAAGCCATAAACATGTTTGTCTGAGTCTTCTATCAAAAGTTACAGCGATTTATATGAAGTTGTTCAAAAACGCTTTATTTCGCCAAGACAATGCGTTTCTCACTGTTACATGCATTTGAATGGGAAACTCGCCTGAAACAACGTATAGGTTTTCATTATGTGAATAATTTTAAAATCTTAGCTCAAACGGCTGCAAAACCTGTTTGCCCAGCACGGGGATATTGAGTTCTATAAGATAAAGCCATAAACATGTTTGTCTGAGTCTTCTATCAAAAGTTACAGCGATTTATATGAAGTTGTTCAAAAACGCTTTATTTCGCCAAGACAATGCGTTTCTCACTGTTACATGCATTTGAATGGGAAACTCGCCTGAAACAAAGTATAGGTTTTCATTATGTGAATAATTTTAAAATCTTAGCTCAAACGGCTGCAAAACCTGTTTGCCCAGCACTGGGATATTGAGTTCTATAAGATAAAGCCATAAACATGTTTGTCTGAGTCGTCTATCAAAAGTTACAGCGATTTATATGAAGTTGTTAAAAAAAAACTTTATTTCGCCAAGACAATGCGTTTCTCACTGTTACATGCATTTGAATGGGAAACTCGCCTGAAACAAAGTATAGGTTTTCATTATGTGAATAATTTTACAATCTTAGCTCAAACGGCTGCAAAACCTGTTTGCCCAGCACGGGGATATTGAGTTCTATAAGATAAAGCCATAAACATGTTTGTCTGAGTCGTCTATCAAAAGTTACAGCGATTTATATGAAGTTGTTAAAAAAAAACTTTATTTCGCCAAGACAATGCGTTTCTCACTGTTACATGCATTTGAATGGGAAACTCGCCTGAAACAAAGTATAGGTTTTCATTATGTGAATAATTTTAAAATCTTAGCTCAAACGGCTGCAAAACCTGTTTGCCCAGCACGGGGATATTGAGTTCTATAAGATAAAGCCATAAACATGTTTGTCTGAGTCTTCTATCAAAAGTTACAGCGATTTATATGAAGTTGTTAAAAAAAAACTTTATTTCGCCAAGACAATGCGTTTCTCACTGTTACATGCATTTGAATGGGAAACTCGCCTGAAACAAAGTATAGGTTTTCATTATGTGAATAATTTTAAAATCTTAGCTCAAACGGCTGCAAAACCTGTTTGCCCAGCACGGGGATATTGAGTTCTATAAGATAAAGCCATAAACATGTTTGTCTGAGTCTTCTATCAAAAGTTACAGCGATTTATATGAAGTTGTTCAAAAACGCTTTATTTCGCCAAGACAATGCGTTTCTCACTGTTACATGCATTTGAATGGGAAACTCGCCTGAAACAAAGTATAGGTTTTCATTATGTGAATAATTTTAAAATCTTAGCTCAAACGGCTGCAAAACCTGTTTGCCCAAGCACGGGGATATTGAGTTCTATAAGATAAAGCCATAAACATGTTTGTCTGAGTCTTCTATCAAAAGTTACAGCGATTTATATGAAGTTGTTCAAAAACGCTTTATTTCGCCAAGACAATGCGTTTCTCACTGTTACATGCATTTGAATGGGAAACTCGCCTGAAACAAAGTATAGGTTTTCATTATGTGAATAATTTTAAAATCTTAGCTCAAACGGCTGCAAAACCTGTTTGCCCAGCACGGGGATATTGAGTTCTATAAGATAAAGCCATAAACATGTTTGTCTGAGTCTTCTATCAAAAGTTACAGCGATTTATATGGTTGTTAAAAAAAACGCTTTATTTCGCCAAGACAATGCGTTTCTCACTGTTACATGCATTTGAATGGGAAACTCGCCTGAAACAAAGTATAGGTTTTCATTATGTGAATAATTTTAAAATCTTAGCTCAAACGGCTGCAAAACCTGTTTGCCCAGCACGGGGATATTGAGTTCTATAAGATAAAGCCATAAACATGTTTGTCTGAGTCTTCTATCAAAAGTTACAGCGATTTATATGAAGTTGTTCAAAAACGCTTTATTTCGCCAAGACAATGCGTTTCTCACTGTTACATGCATTTGAATGGGAAACTCGCCTGAAACAACGTATAGGTTTTCATTATGTGAATAATTTTAAAATCTTAGCTCAAACGGCTGCAAAACCTGTTTGCCCAGCACGGGGATATTGAGTTCTATAAGATAAAGCCATAAACATGTTTGTCTGAGTCTTCTATCAAAAGTTACAGCGATTTATATGAAGTTGTTCAAAAACGCTTTATTTCGCCAAGACAATGCGTTTCTCACTGTTACATGCATTTGAATGGGAAACTCGCCTGAAACAAAGTATAGGTTTTCATTATGTGAATAATTTTAAAATCTTAGCTCAAACGGCTGCAAAACCTGTTTGCCCAGCACTGGGATATTGAGTTCTATAAGATAAAGCCATAAACATGTTTGTCTGAGTCGTCTATCAAAAGTTACAGCGATTTATATGAAGTTGTTAAAAAAAACTTTATTTCGCCAAGACAATGCGTTTCTCACTGTTACATGCATTTGAATGGGAAACTCGCCTGAAACAAAGTATAGGTTTTCATTATGTGAATAATTTTAAAATCTTAGCTCAAACGGCTGCAAAACCTGTTTGCCCAGCATGGGGATATTGAGTTCTATAAGATAAAGCCATAAACATGTTTGTCTGAGTCTTCTATCAAAAGTTACAGCGATTTATATGAAGTTGTTCAAAAACGCTTTATTTCGCCAAGACAGTGTGTTTCTCACTGTTACATGCATTTGAATGGGAAACTCGCCTGAAACAAAGTATAGGTTTTCATTATGTGAATAATTTTAAAATCTTAGCTCAAACGGCTGCAAAACCTGTTCTGTTTGCCCAGCACGGGGATATTGAGTTCTATAAGATAAAGCCATAAACATGTTTGTCTGAGTCTTCTATCAAAAGTTACAGCGATTTATATGAAGTTGTTCAAAAACGCTTTATTTCGCCAAGATAGTGTGTTTCTCACTGTTACATGCATTTGAATGGGAAACTCGCCTGAAACAAAGTATAGGTTTTCATTATGTGAATAATTTTACAATCTTAGCTCAAACGGCTGCAAAACCTGTTTGCCCAGCACGGGGATATTGAGTTCTATAAGATAAAGCCATAAACATGTTTGTCTGAGTCGTCTATCAAAAGTTACAGCGATTTATATGAAGTTGTTAAAAAAAAACTTTATTTCGCCAAGACAATGCGTTTCTCACTGTTACATGCATTTGAATGGGAAACTCGCCTGAAACAAAGTATAGGTTTTCATTATGTGAATAATTTTAAAATCTTAGCTCAAACGGCTGCAAAACCTGTTTGCCCAGCACGGGGATATTGAGTTCTATAAGATAAAGCCATAAACATGTTTGTCTGAGTCTTCTATCAAAAGTTACAGCGATTTATATGAAGTTGTTAAAAAAAAACTTTATTTCGCCAAGACAATGCGTTTCTCACTGTTACATGCATTTGAATGGGAAACTCGCCTGAAACAAAGTATAGGTTTTCATTATGTGAATAATTTTAAAATCTTAGCTCAAACGGCTGCAAAACCTGTTTGCCCAGCACGGGGATATTGAGTTCTATAAGATAAAGCCATAAACATGTTTGTCTGAGTCTTCTATCAAAAGTTACAGCGATTTATATGAAGTTGTTCAAAAACGCTTTATTTCGCCAAGACAATGCGTTTCTCACTGTTACATGCATTTGAATGGGAAACTCGCCTGAAACAAAGTATAGGTTTTCATTATGTGAATAATTTTAAAATCTTAGCTCAAACGGCTGCAAAACCTGTTTGCCCAAGCACGGGGATATTGAGTTCTATAAGATAAAGCCATAAACATGTTTGTCTGAGTCTTCTATCAAAAGTTACAGCGATTTATATGAAGTTGTTCAAAAACGCTTTATTTCGCCAAGACAATGCGTTTCTCACTGTTACATGCATTTGAATGGGAAACTCGCCTGAAACAAAGTATAGGTTTTCATTATGTGAATAATTTTAAAATCTTAGCTCAAACGGCTGCAAAACCTGTTTGCCCAGCACGGGGATATTGAGTTCTATAAGATAAAGCCATAAACATGTTTGTCTGAGTCTTCTATCAAAAGTTACAGCGATTTATATGGTTGTTAAAAAAAACGCTTTATTTCGCCAAGACAATGCGTTTCTCACTGTTACATGCATTTGAATGGGAAACTCGCCTGAAACAAAGTATAGGTTTTCATTATGTGAATAATTTTAAAATCTTAGCTCAAACGGCTGCAAAACCTATTTGCCCAGCACGGGGATATTGAGTTCTATAAGATAAAGCCATAAACATGTTTGTCTGAGTCTTCTATCAAAAGTTACAGCGATTTATATGAAGTTGTTCAAAAACGCTTTATTTCGCCAAGACAATGCGTTTCTCACTGTTACATGCATTTGAATGGGAAACTCGCCTGAAACAACGTATAGGTTTTCATTATGTGAATAATTTTAAAATCTTAGCTCAAACGGCTGCAAAACCTGTTTGCCCAGCACGGGGATATTGAGTTCTATAAGATAAAGCCATAAACATGTTTGTCTGAGTCTTCTATCAAAAGTTACAGCGATTTATATGGTTGTTAAAAAAAACGCTTTATTTCGCCAAGACAATGCGTTTCTCACTGTTACATGCATTTGAATGGGAAACTCGCCTGAAACAAAGTATAGGTTTTCATTATGTGAATAATTTTAAAATCTTAGCTCAAACGGCTGCAAAACCTATTTGCCCAACACGGGGATATTGAGTTCTATAAGATAAAGCCATAAACATGTTTGTCTGAGTCTTCTATCAAAAGTTACAGCGATTTATATGAAGTTGTTCAAAAACGCTTTATTTCGCCAAGACAATGCGTTTCTCACTGTTACATGCATTTGAATGGGAAACTCGCCTGAAACAACGTATAGGTTTTCATTATGTGAATAATTTTAAAATCTTAGCTCAAACGGCTGCAAAACCTGTTTGCCCAGCACGGGGATATTGAGTTCTATAAGATAAAGCCATAAACATGTTTGTCTGAGTCTTCTATCAAAAGTTACAGCGATTTATATGAAGTTGTTAAAAAAAACGCTTTATTTCGCCAAGACAATGCGTTTCTCACTGTTACATGCATTTGAATGGGAAACTCGCCTGAAACAAAGTATAGGTTTTCATTATGTGAATAATTTTAAAATCTTAGCTCAAACGGCTGCAAAACCTGTTCTGTTTGCCCAGCACGCGGATATTGAGTTCTATAAGATAAAGCCATAAACATGTTTGTCTGAGTCTTCTATCAAAAGTTACAGCGATTTATATGAAGTTGTTCAAAAACGCTTTATTTCGCCAAGACAGTGTGTTTCTCACTGTTACATGCATTTGAATGGGAAACTCGCCTGAAACAAAGTATAGGTTTTCATTATGTGAATAATTTTAAAATCTTAGCTCAAACGGCTGCAAAACCTGTTTGCCCAGCACAGGGATATTGAGTTCTATAAGATAAAGCCATAAACATGTTTGTCTGAGTCTTCTATCAAAAGTTACAGCGATTTATATGAAGTTGTTCAAAAACGCTTTATTTCGCCAAGACAGTGTGTTTCTCACTGTTACATGCATTTGAATGGGAAACTCGCCTGAAACAAAGTATAGGTTTTCATTATGTGAATAATTTTAAAATCTTAGCTCAAACGGCTGCAAAACCTGTTTGCCCAGCACGGGGATATTGAGTTCTATAAGATAAAGCCATAAACATGTTTGTCTGAGTCTTCTATCAAAAGTTACAGCGATTTATATGAAGTTGTTAAAAAAAACGCTTTATTTCGCCAAGACAATGCGTTTCTCACTGTTACATGCATTTGAATGGGAAACTCGCCTGAAACAAAGTATAGGTTTTCATTATGTGAATAATTTTAAAATCTTAGCTCAAACGGCTGCAAAACCTGTTCTGTTTGCCCAGCACGCGGATATTGAGTTCTATAAGATAAAGCCATAAACATGTTTGTCTGAGTCTTCTATCAAAAGTTACAGCGATTTATATGAAGTTGTTCAAAAACGCTTTATTTCGCCAAGACAGTGTGTTTCTCACTGTTACATGCATTTGAATGGGAAACTCGCCTGAAACAAAGTATAGGTTTTCATTATGTGAATAATTTTAAAATCTTAGCTCAAACGGCTGCAAAACCTGTTTGCCCAGCACGGGGATATTGAGTTCTATAAGATAAAGCCATAAACATGTTTGTCTGAGTCTTCTATCAAAAGTTACAGCGATTTATATGAAGTTGTTAAAAAAAACGCTTTATTTCGCCAAGACAATGCGTTTCTCACTGTTACATGCATTTGAATGGGAAACTCGCCTGAAACAAAGTATAGGTTTTCATTATGTGAATAATTTTAAAATCTTAGCTCAAACGGCTGCAAAACCTGTTCTGTTTGCCCAGCACGCGGATATTGAGTTCTATAAGATAAAGCCATAAACATGTTTGTCTGAGTCTTCTATCAAAAGTTACAGCGATTTATATGAAGTTGTTCAAAAACGCTTTATTTCGCCAAGACAGTGTGTTTCTCACTGTTACATGCATTTGAATGGGAAACTCGCCTGAAACAAAGTATAGGTTTTCATTATGTGAATAATTTTAAAATCTTAGCTCAAACGGCTGCAAAACCTGTTTGCCCAGCACGGGGATATTGAGTTCTATAAGATAAAGCCATAAACATGTTTGTCTGAGTCTTCTATCAAAAGTTACAGCGATTTATATGAAGTTGTTAAAAAAAAACTTTATTTCGCCAAGACAATGCGTTTCTCACTGTTACATGCATTTGAATGGGAAACTCGCCTGAAACAAAGTATAGGTTTTCATTATGTGAATAATTTTAAAATCTTAGCTCAAACGGCTGCAAAACCTGTTTGCCCAGCACGGGGATATTGAGTTCTATAAGATAAAGCCATAAACATGTTTGTCTGAGTCTTCTATCAAAAGTTACAGCGATTTATATGAAGTTGTTCAAAAACGCTTTATTTCGCCAAGACAATGCGTTTCTCACTGTTACATGCATTTGAATGGGAAACTCGCCTGAAACAAAGTATAGGTTTTCATTATGTGAATAATTTTAAAATCTTAGCTCAAACGGCTGCAAAACCTGTTTGCCCAAGCACGGGGATATTGAGTTCTATAAGATAAAGCCATAAACATGTTTGTCTGAGTCTTCTATCAAAAGTTACAGCGATTTATATGAAGTTGTTCAAAAACGCTTTATTTCGCCAAGACAATGCGTTTCTCACTGTTACATGCATTTGAATGGGAAACTCGCCTGAAACAAAGTATAGGTTTTCATTATGTGAATAATTTTAAAATCTTAGCTCAAACGGCTGCAAAACCTGTTTGCCCAGCACGGGGATATTGAGTTCTATAAGATAAAGCCATAAACATGTTTGTCTGAGTCTTCTATCAAAAGTTACAGCGATTTATATGGTTGTTAAAAAAAACGCTTTATTTCGCCAAGACAATGCGTTTCTCACTGTTACATGCATTTGAATGGGAAACTCGCCTGAAACAAAGTATAGGTTTTCATTATGTGAATAATTTTAAAATCTTAGCTCAAACGGCTGCAAAACCTGTTTGCCCAGCACGGGGATATTGAGTTCTATAAGATAAAGCCATAAACATGTTTGTCTGAGTCTTCTATCAAAAGTTACAGCGATTTATATGAAGTTGTTCAAAAACGCTTTATTTCGCCAAGACAATGCGTTTCTCACTGTTACATGCATTTGAATGGGAAACTCGCCTGAAACAACGTATAGGTTTTCATTATGTGAATAATTTTAAAATCTTAGCTCAAACGGCTGCAAAACCTGTTTGCCCAGCACGGGGATATTGAGTTCTATAAGATAAAGCCATAAACATGTTTGTCTGAGTCTTCTATCAAAAGTTACAGCGATTTATATGAAGTTGTTCAAAAACGCTTTATTTCGCCAAGACAATGCGTTTCTCACTGTTACATGCATTTGAATGGGAAACTCGCCTGAAACAAAGTATAGGTTTTCATTATGTGAATAATTTTAAAATCTTAGCTCAAACGGCTGCAAAACCTGTTTGCCCAGCACTGGGATATTGAGTTCTATAAGATAAAGCCATAAACATGTTTGTCTGAGTCGTCTATCAAAAGTTACAGCGATTTATATGAAGTTGTTAAAAAAAACTTTATTTCGCCAAGACAATGCGTTTCTCACTGTTACATGCATTTGAATGGGAAACTCGCCTGAAACAAAGTATAGGTTTTCATTATGTGAATAATTTTAAAATCTTAGCTCAAACGGCTGCAAAACCTGTTTGCCCAGCATGGGGATATTGAGTTCTATAAGATAAAGCCATAAACATGTTTGTCTGAGTCTTCTATCAAAAGTTACAGCGATTTATATGAAGTTGTTCAAAAACGCTTTATTTCGCCAAGACAGTGTGTTTCTCACTGTTACATGCATTTGAATGGGAAACTCGCCTGAAACAAAGTATAGGTTTTCATTATGTGAATAATTTTAAAATCTTAGCTCAAACGGCTGCAAAACCTGTTCTGTTTGCCCAGCACGGGGATATTGAGTTCTATAAGATAAAGCCATAAACATGTTTGTCTGAGTCTTCTATCAAAAGTTACAGCGATTTATATGAAGTTGTTCAAAAACGCTTTATTTCGCCAAGATAGTGTGTTTCTCACTGTTACATGCATTTGAATGGGAAACTCGCCTGAAACAAAGTATAGGTTTTCATTATGTGAATAATTTTACAATCTTAGCTCAAACGGCTGCAAAACCTGTTTGCCCAGCACGGGGATATTGAGTTCTATAAGATAAAGCCATAAACATGTTTGTCTGAGTCGTCTATCAAAAGTTACAGCGATTTATATGAAGTTGTTAAAAAAAAACTTTATTTCGCCAAGACAATGCGTTTCTCACTGTTACATGCATTTGAATGGGAAACTCGCCTGAAACAAAGTATAGGTTTTCATTATGTGAATAATTTTAAAATCTTAGCTCAAACGGCTGCAAAACCTGTTTGCCCAGCACGGGGATATTGAGTTCTATAAGATAAAGCCATAAACATGTTTGTCTGAGTCTTCTATCAAAAGTTACAGCGATTTATATGAAGTTGTTAAAAAAAAACTTTATTTCGCCAAGACAATGCGTTTCTCACTGTTACATGCATTTGAATGGGAAACTCGCCTGAAACAAAGTATAGGTTTTCATTATGTGAATAATTTTAAAATCTTAGCTCAAACGGCTGCAAAACCTGTTTGCCCAGCACGGGGATATTGAGTTCTATAAGATAAAGCCATAAACATGTTTGTCTGAGTCTTCTATCAAAAGTTACAGCGATTTATATGAAGTTGTTCAAAAACGCTTTATTTCGCCAAGACAATGCGTTTCTCACTGTTACATGCATTTGAATGGGAAACTCGCCTGAAACAAAGTATAGGTTTTCATTATGTGAATAATTTTAAAATCTTAGCTCAAACGGCTGCAAAACCTGTTTGCCCAAGCACGGGGATATTGAGTTCTATAAGATAAAGCCATAAACATGTTTGTCTGAGTCTTCTATCAAAAGTTACAGCGATTTATATGAAGTTGTTCAAAAACGCTTTATTTCGCCAAGACAATGCGTTTCTCACTGTTACATGCATTTGAATGGGAAACTCGCCTGAAACAAAGTATAGGTTTTCATTATGTGAATAATTTTAAAATCTTAGCTCAAACGGCTGCAAAACCTGTTTGCCCAGCACGGGGATATTGAGTTCTATAAGATAAAGCCATAAACATGTTTGTCTGAGTCTTCTATCAAAAGTTACAGCGATTTATATGGTTGTTAAAAAAAACGCTTTATTTCGCCAAGACAATGCGTTTCTCACTGTTACATGCATTTGAATGGGAAACTCGCCTGAAACAAAGTATAGGTTTTCATTATGTGAATAATTTTAAAATCTTAGCTCAAACGGCTGCAAAACCTATTTGCCCAGCACGGGGATATTGAGTTCTATAAGATAAAGCCATAAACATGTTTGTCTGAGTCTTCTATCAAAAGTTACAGCGATTTATATGAAGTTGTTCAAAAACGCTTTATTTCGCCAAGACAATGCGTTTCTCACTGTTACATGCATTTGAATGGGAAACTCGCCTGAAACAACGTATAGGTTTTCATTATGTGAATAATTTTAAAATCTTAGCTCAAACGGCTGCAAAACCTGTTTGCCCAGCACGGGGATATTGAGTTCTATAAGATAAAGCCATAAACATGTTTGTCTGAGTCTTCTATCAAAAGTTACAGCGATTTATATGGTTGTTAAAAAAAACGCTTTATTTCGCCAAGACAATGCGTTTCTCACTGTTACATGCATTTGAATGGGAAACTCGCCTGAAACAAAGTATAGGTTTTCATTATGTGAATAATTTTAAAATCTTAGCTCAAACGGCTGCAAAACCTATTTGCCCAGCACGGGGATATTGAGTTCTATAAGATAAAGCCATAAACATGTTTGTCTGAGTCTTCTATCAAAAGTTACAGCGATTTATATGAAGTTGTTCAAAAACGCTTTATTTCGCCAAGACAATGCGTTTCTCACTGTTACATGCATTTGAATGGGAAACTCGCCTGAAACAACGTATAGGTTTTCATTATGTGAATAATTTTAAAATCTTAGCTCAAACGGCTGCAAAACCTGTTTGCCCAGCACGGGGATATTGAGTTCTATAAGATAAAGCCATAAACATGTTTGTCTGAGTCTTCTATCAAAAGTTACAGCGATTTATATGAAGTTGTTAAAAAAAACGCTTTATTTCGCCAAGACAATGCGTTTCTCACTGTTACATGCATTTGAATGGGAAACTCGCCTGAAACAAAGTATAGGTTTTCATTATGTGAATAATTTTAAAATCTTAGCTCAAACGGCTGCAAAACCTGTTCTGTTTGCCCAGCACGCGGATATTGAGTTCTATAAGATAAAGCCATAAACATGTTTGTCTGAGTCTTCTATCAAAAGTTACAGCGATTTATATGAAGTTGTTCAAAAACGCTTTATTTCGCCAAGACAGTGTGTTTCTCACTGTTACATGCATTTGAATGGGAAACTCGCCTGAAACAAAGTATAGGTTTTCATTATGTGAATAATTTTAAAATCTTAGCTCAAACGGCTGCAAAACCTGTTTGCCCAGCACAGGGATATTGAGTTCTATAAGATAAAGCCATAAACATGTTTGTCTGAGTCTTCTATCAAAAGTTACAGCGATTTATATGAAGTTGTTCAAAAACGCTTTATTTCGCCAAGACAGTGTGTTTCTCACTGTTACATGCATTTGAATGGGAAACTCGCCTGAAACAAAGTATAGGTTTTCATTATGTGAATAATTTTAAAATCTTAGCTCAAACGGCTGCAAAACCTGTTTGCCCAGCACGGGGATATTGAGTTCTATAAGATAAAGCCATAAACATGTTTGTCTGAGTCTTCTATCAAAAGTTACAGCGATTTATATGAAGTTGTTAAAAAAAACGCTTTATTTCGCCAAGACAATGCGTTTCTCACTGTTACATGCATTTGAATGGGAAACTCGCCTGAAACAAAGTATAGGTTTTCATTATGTGAATAATTTTAAAATCTTAGCTCAAACGGCTGCAAAACCTGTTCTGTTTGCCCAGCACGCGGATATTGAGTTCTATAAGATAAAGCCATAAACATGTTTGTCTGAGTCTTCTATCAAAAGTTACAGCGATTTATATGAAGTTGTTCAAAAACGCTTTATTTCGCCAAGACAGTGTGTTTCTCACTGTTACATGCATTTGAATGGGAAACTCGCCTGAAACAAAGTATAGGTTTTCATTATGTGAATAATTTTAAAATCTTAGCTCAAACGGCTGCAAAACCTGTTTGCCCAGCACGGGGATATTGAGTTCTATAAGATAAAGCCATAAACATGTTTGTCTGAGTCTTCTATCAAAAGTTACAGCGATTTATATGAAGTTGTTAAAAAAAACGCTTTATTTCGCCAAGACAATGCGTTTCTCACTGTTACATGCATTTGAATGGGAAACTCGCCTGAAACAAAGTATAGGTTTTCATTATGTGAATAATTTTAAAATCTTAGCTCAAACGGCTGCAAAACCTGTTCTGTTTGCCCAGCACGCGGATATTGAGTTCTATAAGATAAAGCCATAAACATGTTTGTCTGAGTCTTCTATCAAAAGTTACAGCGATTTATATGAAGTTGTTCAAAAACGCTTTATTTCGCCAAGACAGTGTGTTTCTCACTGTTACATGCATTTGAATGGGAAACTCGCCTGAAACAAAGTATAGGTTTTCATTATGTGAATAATTTTAAAATCTTAGCTCAAACGGCTGCAAAACCTGTTTGCCCAGCACGGGGATATTGAGTTCTATAAGATAAAGCCATAAACATGTTTGTCTGAGTCTTCTATCAAAAGTTACAGCGATTTATATGAAGTTGTTCAAAAACGCTTTATTTCGCCAAGACAGTGTGTTTCTCACTGTTACATGCATTTGAATGGGAAACTCGCCTGAAACAAAGTATAGGTTTTCATTATGTGAATAATTTTAAAATCTTAGCTCAAACAGCTGCAAAACCTGTTCTGTTTGCCCAGCACGGGGATATTGAGTTCTATAAGATAAAGCCATAAACATGTTTGTCTGAGTCTTCTATCAAAAGTTACAGCGATTTATATGAAGTTGTTCAAAAACGCTTTATTTCGCCAAGATAGTGTGTTTCTCACTGTTACATGCATTTGAATGGGAAACTCGCCTGAAACAAAGTATAGGTTTTCATTATGTGAATAATTTTACAATCTTAGCTCAAACGGCTGCAAAACCTGTTTGCCCAGCACGGGGATATTGAGTTCTATAAGATAAAGCCATAAACATGTTTGTCTGAGTCGTCTATCAAAAGTTACAGCGATTTATATGAAGTTGTTAAAAAAAAACTTTATTTCGCCAAGACAATGCGTTTCTCACTGTTACATGCATTTGAATGGGAAACTCGCCTGAAACAAAGTATAGGTTTTCATTATGTGAATAATTTTAAAATCTTAGCTCAAACGGCTGCAAAACCTGTTTGCCCAGCACGGGGATATTGAGTTCTATAAGATAAAGCCATAAACATGTTTGTCTGAGTCTTCTATCAAAAGTTACAGCGATTTATATGAAGTTGTTCAAAAACGCTTTATTTCGCCAAGACAATGCGTTTCTCACTGTTACATGCATTTGAATGGGAAACTCGCCTGAAACAAAGTATAGGTTTTCATTATGTGAATAATTTTAAAATCTTAGCTCAAACGGCTGCAAAACCTGTTTGCCCAAGCACGGGGATATTGAGTTCTATAAGATAAAGCCATAAACATGTTTGTCTGAGTCTTCTATCAAAAGTTACAGCGATTTATATGAAGTTGTTCAAAAACGCTTTATTTCGCCAAGACAATGCGTTTCTCACTGTTACATGCATTTGAATGGGAAACTCGCCTGAAACAAAGTATAGGTTTTCATTATGTGAATAATTTTAAAATCTTAGCTCAAACGGCTGCAAAACCTGTTTGCCCAGCACGGGGATATTGAGTTCTATAAGATAAAGCCATAAACATGTTTGTCTGAGTCTTCTATCAAAAGTTACAGCGATTTATATGGTTGTTAAAAAAAACGCTTTATTTCGCCAAGACAATGCGTTTCTCACTGTTACATGCATTTGAATGGGAAACTCGCCTGAAACAAAGTATAGGTTTTCATTATGTGAATAATTTTAAAATCTTAGCTCAAACGGCTGCAAAACCTATTTGCCCAGCACGGGGATATTGAGTTCTATAAGATAAAGCCATAAACATGTTTGTCTGAGTCTTCTATCAAAAGTTACAGCGATTTATATGAAGTTGTTCAAAAACGCTTTATTTCGCCAAGACAATGCGTTTCTCACTGTTACATGCATTTGAATGGGAAACTCGCCTGAAACAACGTATAGGTTTTCATTATGTGAATAATTTTAAAATCTTAGCTCAAACGGCTGCAAAACCTGTTTGCCCAGCACAGGGATATTGAGTTCTATAAGATAAAGCCATAAACATGTTTGTCTGAGTCTTCTATCAAAAGTTACAGCGATTTATATGAAGTTGTTCAAAAACGCTTTATTTCGCCAAGACAGTGTGTTTCTCACTGTTACATGCATTTGAATGGGAAACTCGCCTGAAACAAAGTATAGGTTTTCATTATGTGAATAATTTTAAAATCTTAGCTCAAACGGCTGCAAAACCTGTTTGCCCAGCACGGGGATATTGAGTTCTATAAGATAAAGCCATAAACATGTTTGTCTGAGTCTTCTATCAAAAGTTACAGCGATTTATATGAAGTTGTTAAAAAAAACGCTTTATTTCGCCAAGACAATGCGTTTCTCACTGTTACATGCATTTGAATGGGAAACTCGCCTGAAACAAAGTATAGGTTTTCATTATGTGAATAATTTTAAAATCTTAGCTCAAACGGCTGCAAAACCTGTTCTGTTTGCCCAGCACGCGGATATTGAGTTCTATAAGATAAAGCCATAAACATGTTTGTCTGAGTCTTCTATCAAAAGTTACAGCGATTTATATGAAGTTGTTCAAAAACGCTTTATTTCGCCAAGACAGTGTGTTTCTCACTGTTACATGCATTTGAATGGGAAACTCGCCTGAAACAAAGTATAGGTTTTCATTATGTGAATAATTTTAAAATCTTAGCTCAAACGGCTGCAAAACCTGTTTGCCCAGCACGGGGATATTGAGTTCTATAAGATAAAGCCATAAACATGTTTGTCTGAGTCTTCTATCAAAAGTTACAGCGATTTATATGAAGTTGTTAAAAAAAACGCTTTATTTCGCCAAGACAATGCGTTTCTCACTGTTACATGCATTTGAATGGGAAACTCGCCTGAAACAAAGTATAGGTTTTCATTATGTGAATAATTTTAAAATCTTAGCTCAAACGGCTGCAAAACCTGTTCTGTTTGCCCAGCACGCGGATATTGAGTTCTATAAGATAAAGCCATAAACATGTTTGTCTGAGTCTTCTATCAAAAGTTACAGCGATTTATATGAAGTTGTTCAAAAACGCTTTATTTCGCCAAGACAGTGTGTTTCTCACTGTTACATGCATTTGAATGGGAAACTCGCCTGAAACAAAGTATAGGTTTTCATTATGTGAATAATTTTAAAATCTTAGCTCAAACGGCTGCAAAACCTGTTTGCCCAGCACGGGGATATTGAGTTCTATAAGATAAAGCCATAAACATGTTTGTCTGAGTCTTCTATCAAAAGTTACAGCGATTTATATGAAGTTGTTCAAAAACGCTTTATTTCGCCAAGACAGTGTGTTTCTCACTGTTACATGCATTTGAATGGGAAACTCGCCTGAAACAAAGTATAGATTTTCATTATGTGAATAATTTTAAAATCTTAGCTCAAACGGCTGCAAAACCTGTTTGCCCAGCACGGGGATATTGAGTTCTATAAGATAAAGCCATAAACATGTTTGTCTGAGTCTTCTATCAAAAGTTACAGCGATTTATATGAAGTTGTTCAAAAACGCTTTATTTCGCCAAGACAGTGTGTTTCTCACTGTTACATGCATTTGAATGGGAAACTCGCCTGAAACAAAGTATAGGTTTTCATTATGTGAATAATTTTAAAATCTTAGCTCAAACGGCTGCAAAACCTGTTTGCCCAGCACGGGGATATTGAGTTCTATAAGATAAAGCCATAAACATGTTTGTCTGAGTCTTCTATCAAAAGTTACAGCGATTTATATGAAGTTGTTCAAAAACGCTTTATTTCGCCAAGACAATGCGTTTCTCACTGTTACATGCATTTGAATGGGAAACTCGCCTGAAACAAAGTATAGGTTTTCATTATGTGAATAATTTTAAAATCTTAGCTCAAACGGCTGCAAAACCTGTTCTGTTTGCCCAGCACGGGGATATTGAGTTCTATAAGATAAAGCCATAAACATGTTTGTCTGAGTCTTCTATCAAAAGTTACAGCGATTTATATGAAGTTGTTCAAAAACGCTTTATTTCGCCAAGACAATGCGTTTCTCACTGTTACATGCATTTGAATGGGAAACTCGCCTGAAACAACGTATAGGTTTTCATTATGTGAATAATTTTAAAATCTTAGCTCAAACGGCTGCAAAACCTGTTTGCCCAGCACGGGGATATTGAGTTCTATAAGATAAAGCCATAAACATGTTTGTCTGAGTCTTCTATCAAAAGTTACAGCGATTTATATGAAGTTGTTCAAAAACGCTTTATTTCGCCAAGACAGTGTGTTTCTCACTGTTACATGCATTTGAATGGGAAACTCGCCTGAAACAAAGTATAGGTTTTCATTATGTGAATAATTTTACAATCTTAGCTCAAACGGCTGCAAAACCTGTTTGCCCAGCACGGGGATATTGAGTTCTATAAGATAAAGCCATAAACATGTTTGTCTGAGTCGTCTATCAAAAGTTACAGCGATTTATATGAAGTTGTTAAAAAAAAACTTTATTTCGCCAAGACAATGCGTTTCTCACTGTTACATGCATTTGAATGGGAAACTCGCCTGAAACAAAGTATAGGTTTTCATTATGTGAATAATTTTAAAATCTTAGCTCAAACGGCTGCAAAACCTGTTTGCCCAGCACGGGGATATTGAGTTCTATAAGATAAAGCCATAAACATGTTTGTCTGAGTCTTCTATCAAAAGTTACAGCGATTTATATGAAGTTGTTCAAAAAAAACTTTATTTCGCCAAGACAATGCGTTTCTCACTGTTACATGCATTTGAATGGGAAACTCGCCTGAAACAAAGTATAGGTTTTCATTATGTGAATAATTTTAAAATCTTAGCTCAAACGGCTGCAAAACCTGTTTGCCCAGCACGGGGATATTGAGTTCTATAAGATAAAGCCATAAACATGTTTGTCTGAGTCTTCTATCAAAAGTTACAGCGATTTATATGAAGTTGTTCAAAAAAAACTTTATTTCGCCAAGACAATGCGTTTCTCACTGTTACATGCATTTGAATGGGAAACTCGCCTGAAACAAAGTATAGGTTTTCATTATGTGAATAATTTTAAAATCTTAGCTCAAACGGCTGCAAAACCTGTTTGCCCAAGCACGGGGATATTGAGTTCTATAAGATAAAGCCATAAACATGTTTGTCTGAGTCTTCTATCAAAAGTTACAGCGATTTATATGAAGTTGTTCAAAAACGCTTTATTTCGCCAAGACAATGCGTTTCTCACTGTTACATGCATTTGAATGGGAAACTCGCCTGAAACAAAGTATAGGTTTTCATTATGTGAATAATTTTAAAATCTTAGCTCAAACGGCTGCAAAACCTGTTTGCCCAGCACGGGGATATTGAGTTCTATAAGATAAAGCCATAAACATGTTTGTCTGAGTCTTCTATCAAAAGTTACAGCGATTTATATGAAGTTGTTCAAAAACGCTTTATTTCGCCAAGACAGTGTGTTTCTCACTGTTACATGCATTTGAATGGGAAACTCGCCTGAAACAAAGTATAGGTTTTCATTATGTGAATAATTTTACAATCTTAGCTCAAACGGCTGCAAAACCTGTTTGCCCAGCACGGGGATATTGAGTTCTATAAGATAAAGCCATAAACATGTTTGTCTGAGTCTTCTATCAAAAGTTACAGCGATTTATATGAAGTTGTTCAAAAACGCTTTATTTCGCCAAGACAGTGTGTTTCTCACTGTTACATGCATTTGAATGGGAAACTCGCCTGAAACAAAGTATAGGTTTTCATTATGTGAATAATTTTACAATCTTAGCTCAAACGGCTGCAAAACCTGTTTGCCCAGCACGGGGATATTGAGTTCTATAAGATAAAGCCATAAACATGTTTGTCTGAGTCGTCTATCAAAAGTTACAGCGATTTATATGAAGTTGTTCAAAAAAAACTTTATTTCGCCAAGACAATGCGTTTCTCACTGTTACATGCATTTGAATGGGAAACTCGCCTGAAACAAAGTATAGGTTTTCATTATGTGAATAATTTTAAAATCTTAGCTCAAACGGCTGCAAAACCTGTTTGCCCAGCACGGGGATATTGAGTTCTATAAGATAAAGCCATAAACATGTTTGTCTGAGTCTTCTATCAAAAGTTACAGCGATTTATATGAAGTTGTTCAAAAAAAACTTTATTTCGCCAAGACAATGCGTTTCTCACTGTTACATGCATTTGAATGGGAAACTCGCCTGAAACAACGTATAGGTTTTCATTATGTGAATAATTTTAAAATCTTAGCTCAAACGGCTGCAAAACCTGTTTGCCCAGCACGGGGATATTGAGTTCTATAAGATAAAGCCATAAACATGTTTGTCTGAGTCTTCTATCAAAAGTTACAGCGATTTATATGAAGTTGTTCAAAAACGCTTTATTTCGCCAAGACAGTGTGTTTCTCACTGTTACATGCATTTGAATGGGAAACTCGCCTGAAACAAAGTATAGGTTTTCATTATGTGAATAATTTTACAATCTTAGCTCAAACGGCTGCAAAACCTGTTTGCCCAGCACGGGGATATTGAGTTCTATAAGATAAAGCCATAAACATGTTTGTCTGAGTCGTCTATCAAAAGTTACAGCGATTTATATGAAGTTGTTAAAAAAAAACTTTATTTCGCCAAGACAATGCGTTTCTCACTGTTACATGCATTTGAATGGGAAACTCGCCTGAAACAAAGTATAGGTTTTCATTATGTGAATAATTTTAAAATCTTAGCTCAAACGGCTGCAAAACCTGTTTGCCCAGCACGGGGATATTGAGTTCTATAAGATAAAGCCATAAACATGTTTGTCTGAGTCTTCTATCAAAAGTTACAGCGATTTATATGAAGTTGTTCAAAAAAAACTTTATTTCGCCAAGACAATGCGTTTCTCACTGTTACATGCATTTGAATGGGAAACTCGCCTGAAACAAAGTATAGGTTTTCATTATGTGAATAATTTTAAAATCTTAGCTCAAACGGCTGCAAAACCTGTTTGCCCAGCACGGGGATATTGAGTTCTATAAGATAAAGCCATAAACATGTTTGTCTGAGTCTTCTATCAAAAGTTACAGCGATTTATATGAAGTTGTTCAAAAAAAACTTTATTTCGCCAAGACAATGCGTTTCTCACTGTTACATGCATTTGAATGGGAAACTCGCCTGAAACAAAGTATAGGTTTTCATTATGTGAATAATTTTAAAATCTTAGCTCAAACGGCTGCAAAACCTGTTTGCCCAAGCACGGGGATATTGAGTTCTATAAGATAAAGCCATAAACATGTTTGTCTGAGTCTTCTATCAAAAGTTACAGCGATTTATATGAAGTTGTTCAAAAACGCTTTATTTCGCCAAGACAATGCGTTTCTCACTGTTACATGCATTTGAATGGGAAACTCGCCTGAAACAAAGTAT
Organism: Aulonocara sp. 'chitande type north' Nkhata Bay; assembly: GCF_057382095.1. Lineage (NCBI taxonomy): Eukaryota > Metazoa > Chordata > Actinopteri > Cichliformes > Cichlidae > Aulonocara > Aulonocara sp. 'chitande type north' Nkhata Bay. The sequence continues at coordinate 8,023,935 of NC_141353.1, forward strand.
AGGTTTTCATTATGTGAATAATTTTAAAATCTTAGCTCAAACGGCTGCAAAACCTGTTTGCCCAGCACGGGGATATTGAGTTCTATAAGATAAAGCCATAAACATGTTTGTCTGAGTCTTCTATCAAAAGTTACAGCGATTTATATGGTTGTTAAAAAAAACGCTTTATTTCGCCAAGACAATGCGTTTCTCACTGTTACATGCATTTGAATGGGAAACTCGCCTGAAACAAAGTATAGGTTTTCATTATGTGAATAATTTTAAAATCTTAGCTCAAACGGCTGCAAAACCTATTTGCCCAGCACGGGGATATTGAGTTCTATAAGATAAAGCCATAAACATGTTTGTCTGAGTCTTCTATCAAAAGTTACAGCGATTTATATGAAGTTGTTCAAAAACGCTTTATTTCGCCAAGACAATGCGTTTCTCACTGTTACATGCATTTGAATGGGAAACTCGCCTGAAACAACGTATAGGTTTTCATTATGTGAATAATTTTAAAATCTTAGCTCAAACGGCTGCAAAACCTGTTTGCCCAGCACAGGGATATTGAGTTCTATAAGATAAAGCCATAAACATGTTTGTCTGAGTCTTCTATCAAAAGTTACAGCGATTTATATGAAGTTGTTCAAAAACGCTTTATTTCGCCAAGACAGTGTGTTTCTCACTGTTACATGCATTTGAATGGGAAACTCGCCTGAAACAAAGTATAGGTTTTCATTATGTGAATAATTTTAAAATCTTAGCTCAAACGGCTGCAAAACCTGTTCTGTTTGCCCAGCACGGGGATATTGAGTTCTATAAGATAAAGCCATAAACATGTTTGTCTGAGTCTTCTATCAAAAGTTACAGCGATTTATATGAAGTTGTTCAAAAACGCTTTATTTCGCCAAGACAGTGTGTTTCTCACTGTTACATGCATTTGAATGGGAAACTCGCCTGAAACAAAGTATAGGTTTTCATTATGTGAATAATTTTACAATCTTAGCTCAAACGGCTGCAAAACCTGTTTGCCCAGCACGGGGATATTGAGTTCTATAAGATAAAGCCATAAACATGTTTGTCTGAGTCTTCTATCAAAAGTTACAGCGATTTATATGAAGTTGTTAAAAAAAACGCTTTATTTCGCCAAGACAATGCGTTTCTCACTGTTACATGCATTTGAATGGGAAACTCGCCTGAAACAAAGTATAGGTTTTCATTATGTGAATAATTTTAAAATCTTAGCTCAAACGGCTGCAAAACCTGTTCTGTTTGCCCAGCACGCGGATATTGAGTTCTATAAGATAAAGCCATAAACATGTTTGTCTGAGTCTTCTATCAAAAGTTACAGCGATTTATATGAAGTTGTTCAAAAACGCTTTATTTCGCCAAGACAGTGTGTTTCTCACTGTTACATGCATTTGAATGGGAAACTCGCCTGAAACAAAGTATAGGTTTTCATTATGTGAATAATTTTAAAATCTTAGCTCAAACGGCTGCAAAACCTGTTTGCCCAGCACGGGGATATTGAGTTCTATAAGATAAAGCCATAAACATGTTTGTCTGAGTCTTCTATCAAAAGTTACAGCGATTTATATGAAGTTGTTCAAAAACGCTTTATTTCGCCAAGACAGTGTGTTTCTCACTGTTACATGCATTTGAATGGGAAACTCGCCTGAAACAAAGTATAGGTTTTCATTATGTGAATAATTTTAAAATCTTAGCTCAAACGGCTGCAAAACCTGTTTGCCCAGCACGGGGATATTGAGTTCTATAAGATAAAGCCATAAACATGTTTGTCTGAGTCTTCTATCAAAAGTTACAGCGATTTATATGAAGTTGTTCAAAAACGCTTTATTTCGCCAAGACAGTGTGTTTCTCACTGTTACATGCATTTGAATGGGAAACTCGCCTGAAACAAAGTATAGGTTTTCATTATGTGAATAATTTTAAAATCTTAGCTCAAACGGCTGCAAAACCTGTTTGCCCAGCACGGGGATATTGAGTTCTATAAGATAAAGCCATAAACATGTTTGTCTGAGTCTTCTATCAAAAGTTACAGCGATTTATATGAAGTTGTTCAAAAATGCTTTATTTCGCCAAGACAATGCGTTTCTCACTGTTACATGCATTTGAATGGGAAACTCGCCTGAAACAAAGTATAGGTTTTCATTATGTGAATAATTTTAAAATCTTAGCTCAAACGGCTGCAAAACCTGTTCTGTTTGCCCAGCACGGGGATATTGAGTTCTATAAGATAAAGCCATAAACATGTTTGTCTGAGTCTTCTATCAAAAGTTACAGCGATTTATATGAAGTTGTTCAAAAACGCTTTATTTCGCCAAGACAATGCGTTTCTCACTGTTACATGCATTTGAATGGGAAACTCGCCTGAAACAACGTATAGGTTTTCATTATGTGAATAATTTTAAAATCTTAGCTCAAACGGCTGCAAAACCTGTTTGCCCAGCACGGGGATATTGAGTTCTATAAGATAAAGCCATAAACATGTTTGTCTGAGTCTTCTATCAAAAGTTACAGCGATTTATATGAAGTTGTTCAAAAACGCTTTATTTCGCCAAGACAGTGTGTTTCTCACTGTTACATGCATTTGAATGGGAAACTCGCCTGAAACAAAGTATAGGTTTTCATTATGTGAATAATTTTACAATCTTAGCTCAAACGGCTGCAAAACCTGTTTGCCCAGCACGGGGATATTGAGTTCTATAAGATAAAGCCATAAACATGTTTGTCTGAGTCGTCTATCAAAAGTTACAGCGATTTATATGAAGTTGTTAAAAAAAAACTTTATTTCGCCAAGACAATGCGTTTCTCACTGTTACATGCATTTGAATGGGAAACTCGCCTGAAACAAAGTATAGGTTTTCATTATGTGAATAATTTTAAAATCTTAGCTCAAACGGCTGCAAAACCTGTTTGCCCAGCACGGGGATATTGAGTTCTATAAGATAAAGCCATAAACATGTTTGTCTGAGTCTTCTATCAAAAGTTACAGCGATTTATATGAAGTTGTTCAAAAAAAACTTTATTTCGCCAAGACAATGCGTTTCTCACTGTTACATGCATTTGAATGGGAAACTCGCCTGAAACAAAGTATAGGTTTTCATTATGTGAATAATTTTAAAATCTTAGCTCAAACGGCTGCAAAACCTGTTTGCCCAGCACGGGGATATTGAGTTCTATAAGATAAAGCCATAAACATGTTTGTCTGAGTCTTCTATCAAAAGTTACAGCGATTTATATGAAGTTGTTCAAAAAAAACTTTATTTCGCCAAGACAATGCGTTTCTCACTGTTACATGCATTTGAATGGGAAACTCGCCTGAAACAAAGTATAGGTTTTCATTATGTGAATAATTTTAAAATCTTAGCTCAAACGGCTGCAAAACCTGTTTGCCCAAGCACGGGGATATTGAGTTCTATAAGATAAAGCCATAAACATGTTTGTCTGAGTCTTCTATCAAAAGTTACAGCGATTTATATGAAGTTGTTCAAAAACGCTTTATTTCGCCAAGACAATGCGTTTCTCACTGTTACATGCATTTGAATGGGAAACTCGCCTGAAACAAAGTATAGGTTTTCATTATGTGAATAATTTTAAAATCTTAGCTCAAACGGCTGCAAAACCTGTTTGCCCAGCACGGGGATATTGAGTTCTATAAGATAAAGCCATAAACATGTTTGTCTGAGTCTTCTATCAAAAGTTACAGCGATTTATATGAAGTTGTTCAAAAACGCTTTATTTCGCCAAGACAGTGTGTTTCTCACTGTTACATGCATTTGAATGGGAAACTCGCCTGAAACAAAGTATAGGTTTTCATTATGTGAATAATTTTACAATCTTAGCTCAAACGGCTGCAAAACCTGTTTGCCCAGCACGGGGATATTGAGTTCTATAAGATAAAGCCATAAACATGTTTGTCTGAGTCGTCTATCAAAAGTTACAGCGATTTATATGAAGTTGTTCAAAAAAAACTTTATTTCGCCAAGACAATGCGTTTCTCACTGTTACATGCATTTGAATGGGAAACTCGCCTGAAACAAAGTATAGGTTTTCATTATGTGAATAATTTTAAAATCTTAGCTCAAACGGCTGCAAAACCTGTTTGCCCAGCACGGGGATATTGAGTTCTATAAGATAAAGCCATAAACATGTTTGTCTGAGTCTTCTATCAAAAGTTACAGCGATTTATATGAAGTTGTTCAAAAAAAACTTTATTTCGCCAAGACAATGCGTTTCTCACTGTTACATGCATTTGAATGGGAAACTCGCCTGAAACAACGTATAGGTTTTCATTATGTGAATAATTTTAAAATCTTAGCTCAAACGGCTGCAAAACCTGTTTGCCCAGCACGGGGATATTGAGTTCTATAAGATAAAGCCATAAACATGTTTGTCTGAGTCTTCTATCAAAAGTTACAGCGATTTATATGAAGTTGTTCAAAAACGCTTTATTTCGCCAAGACAGTGTGTTTCTCACTGTTACATGCATTTGAATGGGAAACTCGCCTGAAACAAAGTATAGGTTTTCATTATGTGAATAATTTTAAAATCTTAGCTCAAACGGCTGCAAAACCTGTTTGCCCAGCACGGGGATATTGAGTTCTATAAGATAAAGCCATAAACATGTTTGTCTGAGTCTTCTATCAAAAGTTACAGCGATTTATATGAAGTTGTTCAAAAAAAACTTTATTTCGCCAAGACAATGCGTTTCTCACTGTTACATGCATTTGAATGGGAAACTCGCCTGAAACAAAGTATAGGTTTTCATTATGTGAATAATTTTAAAATCTTAGCTCAAACGGCTGCAAAACCTGTTTGCCCAGCACGGGGATATTGAGTTCTATAAGATAAAGCCATAAACATGTTTGTCTGAGTCTTCTATCAAAAGTTACAGCGATTTATATGAAGTTGTTCAAAAAAAACTTTATTTCGCCAAGACAATGCGTTTCTCACTGTTACATGCATTTGAATGGGAAACTCGCCTGAAACAAAGTATAGGTTTTCATTATGTGAATAATTTTAAAATCTTAGCTCAAACGGCTGCAAAACCTGTTTGCCCAAGCACGGGGATATTGAGTTCTATAAGATAAAGCCATAAACATGTTTGTCTGAGTCTTCTATCAAAAGTTACAGCGATTTATATGAAGTTGTTCAAAAACGCTTTATTTCGCCAAGACAATGCGTTTCTCACTGTTACATGCATTTGAATGGGAAACTCGCCTGAAACAAAGTATAGGTTTTCATTATGTGAATAATTTTAAAATCTTAGCTCAAACGGCTGCAAAACCTGTTTGCCCAGCACGGGGATATTGAGTTCTATAAGATAAAGCCATAAACATGTTTGTCTGAGTCTTCTATCAAAAGTTACAGCGATTTATATGGTTGTTAAAAAAAACGCTTTATTTCGCCAAGACAATGCGTTTCTCACTGTTACATGCATTTGAATGGGAAACTCGCCTGAAACAAAGTATAGGTTTTCATTATGTGAATAATTTTAAAATCTTAGCTCAAACGGCTGCAAAACCTATTTGCCCAGCACGGGGATATTGAGTTCTATAAGATAAAGCCATAAACATGTTTGTCTGAGTCTTCTATCAAAAGTTACAGCGATTTATATGAAGTTGTTCAAAAACGCTTTATTTCGCCAAGACAATGCGTTTCTCACTGTTACATGCATTTGAATGGGAAACTCGCCTGAAACAACGTATAGGTTTTCATTATGTGAATAATTTTAAAATCTTAGCTCAAACGGCTGCAAAACCTGTTTGCCCAGCACAGGGATATTGAGTTCTATAAGATAAAGCCATAAACATGTTTGTCTGAGTCTTCTATCAAAAGTTACAGCGATTTATATGAAGTTGTTCAAAAACGCTTTATTTCGCCAAGACAGTGTGTTTCTCACTGTTACATGCATTTGAATGGGAAACTCGCCTGAAACAAAGTATAGGTTTTCATTATGTGAATAATTTTAAAATCTTAGCTCAAACGGCTGCAAAACCTGTTCTGTTTGCCCAGCACGGGGATATTGAGTTCTATAAGATAAAGCCATAAACATGTTTGTCTGAGTCTTCTATCAAAAGTTACAGCGATTTATATGAAGTTGTTCAAAAACGCTTTATTTCGCCAAGACAGTGTGTTTCTCACTGTTACATGCATTTGAATGGGAAACTCGCCTGAAACAAAGTATAGGTTTTCATTATGTGAATAATTTTACAATCTTAGCTCAAACGGCTGCAAAACCTGTTTGCCCAGCACGGGGATATTGAGTTCTATAAGATAAAGCCATAAACATGTTTGTCTGAGTCTTCTATCAAAAGTTACAGCGATTTATATGAAGTTGTTCAAAAACGCTTTATTTCGCCAAGACAATGCGTTTCTCACTGTTACATGCATTTGAATGGGAAACTCGCCTGAAACAAAGTATAGGTTTTCATTATGTGAATAATTTTAAAATCTTAGCTCAAACGGCTGCAAAACCTGTTTGCCCAGCACGGGGATATTGAGTTCTATAAGATAAAGCCATAAACATGTTTGTCTGAGTCTTCTATCAAAAGTTACAGCGATTTATATGGTTGTTAAAAAAAACGCTTTATTTCGCCAAGACAATGCGTTTCTCACTGTTACATGCATTTGAATGGGAAACTCGCCTGAAACAAAGTATAGGTTTTCATTATGTGAATAATTTTAAAATCTTAGCTCAAACGGCTGCAAAACCTATTTGCCCAGCACGGGGATATTGAGTTCTATAAGATAAAGCCATAAACATGTTTGTCTGAGTCTTCTATCAAAAGTTACAGCGATTTATATGAAGTTGTTCAAAAACGCTTTATTTCGCCAAGACAATGCGTTTCTCACTGTTACATGCATTTGAATGGGAAACTCGCCTGAAACAACGTATAGGTTTTCATTATGTGAATAATTTTAAAATCTTAGCTCAAACGGCTGCAAAACCTGTTTGCCCAGCACAGGGATATTGAGTTCTATAAGATAAAGCCATAAACATGTTTGTCTGAGTCTTCTATCAAAAGTTACAGCGATTTATATGAAGTTGTTCAAAAACGCTTTATTTCGCCAAGACAGTGTGTTTCTCACTGTTACATGCATTTGAATGGGAAACTCGCCTGAAACAAAGTATAGGTTTTCATTATGTGAATAATTTTAAAATCTTAGCTCAAACGGCTGCAAAACCTGTTCTGTTTGCCCAGCACGGGGATATTGAGTTCTATAAGATAAAGCCATAAACATGTTTGTCTGAGTCTTCTATCAAAAGTTACAGCGATTTATATGAAGTTGTTCAAAAACGCTTTATTTCGCCAAGACAGTGTGTTTCTCACTGTTACATGCATTTGAATGGGAAACTCGCCTGAAACAAAGTATAGGTTTTCATTATGTGAATAATTTTACAATCTTAGCTCAAACGGCTGCAAAACCTGTTTGCCCAGCACGGGGATATTGAGTTCTATAAGATAAAGCCATAAACATGTTTGTCTGAGTCTTCTATCAAAAGTTACAGCGATTTATATGAAGTTGTTAAAAAAAACGCTTTATTTCGCCAAGACAATGCGTTTCTCACTGTTACATGCATTTGAATGGGAAACTCGCCTGAAACAAAGTATAGGTTTTCATTATGTGAATAATTTTAAAATCTTAGCTCAAACGGCTGCAAAACCTGTTCTGTTTGCCCAGCACGCGGATATTGAGTTCTATAAGATAAAGCCATAAACATGTTTGTCTGAGTCTTCTATCAAAAGTTACAGCGATTTATATGAAGTTGTTCAAAAACGCTTTATTTCGCCAAGACAGTGTGTTTCTCACTGTTACATGCATTTGAATGGGAAACTCGCCTGAAACAAAGTATAGGTTTTCATTATGTGAATAATTTTAAAATCTTAGCTCAAACGGCTGCAAAACCTGTTTGCCCAGCACGGGGATATTGAGTTCTATAAGATAAAGCCATAAACATGTTTGTCTGAGTCTTCTATCAAAAGTTACAGCGATTTATATGAAGTTGTTCAAAAACGCTTTATTTCGCCAAGACAGTGTGTTTCTCACTGTTACATGCATTTGAATGGGAAACTCGCCTGAAACAAAGTATAGGTTTTCATTATGTGAATAATTTTAAAATCTTAGCTCAAACGGCTGCAAAACCTGTTTGCCCAGCACGGGGATATTGAGTTCTATAAGATAAAGCCATAAACATGTTTGTCTGAGTCTTCTATCAAAAGTTACAGCGATTTATATGAAGTTGTTCAAAAACGCTTTATTTCGCCAAGACAGTGTGTTTCTCACTGTTACATGCATTTGAATGGGAAACTCGCCTGAAACAAAGTATAGGTTTTCATTATGTGAATAATTTTAAAATCTTAGCTCAAACGGCTGCAAAACCTGTTTGCCCAGCACGGGGATATTGAGTTCTATAAGATAAAGCCATAAACATGTTTGTCTGAGTCTTCTATCAAAAGTTACAGCGATTTATATGAAGTTGTTCAAAAACGCTTTATTTCGCCAAGACAATGCGTTTCTCACTGTTACATGCATTTGAATGGGAAACTCGCCTGAAACAAAGTATAGGTTTTCATTATGTGAATAATTTTAAAATCTTAGCTCAAACGGCTGCAAAACCTGTTCTGTTTGCCCAGCACGGGGATATTGAGTTCTATAAGATAAAGCCATAAACATGTTTGTCTGAGTCTTCTATCAAAAGTTACAGCGATTTATATGAAGTTGTTCAAAAACGCTTTATTTCGCCAAGACAATGCGTTTCTCACTGTTACATGCATTTGAATGGGAAACTCGCCTGAAACAACGTATAGGTTTTCATTATGTGAATAATTTTAAAATCTTAGCTCAAACGGCTGCAAAACCTGTTTGCCCAGCACGGGGATATTGAGTTCTATAAGATAAAGCCATAAACATGTTTGTCTGAGTCTTCTATCAAAAGTTACAGCGATTTATATGAAGTTGTTCAAAAACGCTTTATTTCGCCAAGACAGTGTGTTTCTCACTGTTACATGCATTTGAATGGGAAACTCGCCTGAAACAAAGTATAGGTTTTCATTATGTGAATAATTTTACAATCTTAGCTCAAACGGCTGCAAAACCTGTTTGCCCAGCACGGGGATATTGAGTTCTATAAGATAAAGCCATAAACATGTTTGTCTGAGTCGTCTATCAAAAGTTACAGCGATTTATATGAAGTTGTTAAAAAAAAACTTTATTTCGCCAAGACAATGCGTTTCTCACTGTTACATGCATTTGAATGGGAAACTCGCCTGAAACAAAGTATAGGTTTTCATTATGTGAATAATTTTAAAATCTTAGCTCAAACGGCTGCAAAACCTGTTTGCCCAGCACGGGGATATTGAGTTCTATAAGATAAAGCCATAAACATGTTTGTCTGAGTCTTCTATCAAAAGTTACAGCGATTTATATGAAGTTGTTCAAAAAAAACTTTATTTCGCCAAGACAATGCGTTTCTCACTGTTACATGCATTTGAATGGGAAACTCGCCTGAAACAAAGTATAGGTTTTCATTATGTGAATAATTTTAAAATCTTAGCTCAAACGGCTGCAAAACCTGTTTGCCCAGCACGGGGATATTGAGTTCTATAAGATAAAGCCATAAACATGTTTGTCTGAGTCTTCTATCAAAAGTTACAGCGATTTATATGAAGTTGTTCAAAAAAAACTTTATTTCGCCAAGACAATGCGTTTCTCACTGTTACATGCATTTGAATGGGAAACTCGCCTGAAACAAAGTATAGGTTTTCATTATGTGAATAATTTTAAAATCTTAGCTCAAACGGCTGCAAAACCTGTTTGCCCAAGCACGGGGATATTGAGTTCTATAAGATAAAGCCATAAACATGTTTGTCTGAGTCTTCTATCAAAAGTTACAGCGATTTATATGAAGTTGTTCAAAAACGCTTTATTTCGCCAAGACAATGCGTTTCTCACTGTTACATGCATTTGAATGGGAAACTCGCCTGAAACAAAGTATAGGTTTTCATTATGTGAATAATTTTAAAATCTTAGCTCAAACGGCTGCAAAACCTGTTCTGTTTGCCCAGCACGCGGATATTGAGTTCTATAAGATAAAGCCATAAACATGTTTGTCTGAGTCTTCTATCAAAAGTTACAGCGATTTATATGAAGTTGTTCAAAAACGCTTTATTTCGCCAAGACAATGCGTTTCTCACTGTTACATGCATTTGAATGGGAAACTCGCCTGAAACAACGTATAGGTTTTCATTATGTGAATAATTTTAAAATCTTAGCTCAAACGGCTGCAAAACCTGTTTGCCCAGCACGGGGATATTGAGTTCTATAAGATAAAGCCATAAACATGTTTGTCTGAGTCTTCTATCAAAAGTTACAGCGATTTATATGAAGTTGTTCAAAAACGCTTTATTTCGCCAAGACAGTGTGTTTCTCACTGTTACATGCATTTGAATGGGAAACTCGCCTGAAACAAAGTATAGGTTTTCATTATGTGAATAATTTTACAATCTTAGCTCAAACGGCTGCAAAACCTGTTTGCCCAGCACGGGGATATTGAGTTCTATAAGATAAAGCCATAAACATGTTTGTCTGAGTCTTCTATCAAAAGTTACAGCGATTTATATGAAGTTGTTCAAAAACGCTTTATTTCGCCAAGACAGTGTGTTTCTCACTGTTACATGCATTTGAATGGGAAACTCGCCTGAAACAAAGTATAGGTTTTCATTATGTGAATAATTTTACAATCTTAGCTCAAACGGCTGCAAAACCTGTTTGCCCAGCACGGGGATATTGAGTTCTATAAGATAAAGCCATAAACATGTTTGTCTGAGTCGTCTATCAAAAGTTACAGCGATTTATATGAAGTTGTTCAAAAAAAACTTTATTTCGCCAAGACAATGCGTTTCTCACTGTTACATGCATTTGAATGGGAAACTCGCCTGAAACAAAGTATAGGTTTTCATTATGTGAATAATTTTAAAATCTTAGCTCAAACGGCTGCAAAACCTGTTTGCCCAGCACGGGGATATTGAGTTCTATAAGATAAAGCCATAAACATGTTTGTCTGAGTCTTCTATCAAAAGTTACAGCGATTTATATGAAGTTGTTCAAAAAAAACTTTATTTCGCCAAGACAATGCGTTTCTCACTGTTACATGCATTTGAATGGGAAACTCGCCTGAAACAACGTATAGGTTTTCATTATGTGAATAATTTTAAAATCTTAGCTCAAACGGCTGCAAAACCTGTTTGCCCAGCACGGGGATATTGAGTTCTATAAGATAAAGCCATAAACATGTTTGTCTGAGTCGTCTATCAAAAGTTACAGCGATTTATATGAAGTTGTTAAAAAAAAACTTTATTTCGCCAAGACAATGCGTTTCTCACTGTTACATGCATTTGAATGGGAAACTCGCCTGAAACAAAGTATAGGTTTTCATTATGTGAATAATTTTAAAATCTTAGCTCAAACGGCTGCAAAACCTGTTTGCCCAGCACGGGGATATTGAGTTCTATAAGATAAAGCCATAAACATGTTTGTCTGAGTCTTCTATCAAAAGTTACAGCGATTTATATGAAGTTGTTCAAAAAAAACTTTATTTCGCCAAGACAATGCGTTTCTCACTGTTACATGCATTTGAATGGGAAACTCGCCTGAAACAAAGTATAGGTTTTCATTATGTGAATAATTTTAAAATCTTAGCTCAAACGGCTGCAAAACCTGTTTGCCCAGCACGGGGATATTGAGTTCTATAAGATAAAGCCATAAACATGTTTGTCTGAGTCTTCTATCAAAAGTTACAGCGATTTATATGAAGTTGTTCAAAAAAAACTTTATTTCGCCAAGACAATGCGTTTCTCACTGTTACATGCATTTGAATGGGAAACTCGCCTGAAACAAAGTATAGGTTTTCATTATGTGAATAATTTTAAAATCTTAGCTCAAACGGCTGCAAAACCTGTTTGCCCAAGCACGGGGATATTGAGTTCTATAAGATAAAGCCATAAACATGTTTGTCTGAGTCTTCTATCAAAAGTTACAGCGATTTATATGAAGTTGTTCAAAAACGCTTTATTTCGCCAAGACAATGCGTTTCTCACTGTTACATGCATTTGAATGGGAAACTCGCCTGAAACAAAGTATAGGTTTTCATTATGTGAATAATTTTAAAATCTTAGCTCAAACGGCTGCAAAACCTGTTTGCCCAGCACGGGGATATTGAGTTCTATAAGATAAAGCCATAAACATGTTTGTCTGAGTCTTCTATCAAAAGTTACAGCGATTTATATGGTTGTTAAAAAAAACGCTTTATTTCGCCAAGACAATGCGTTTCTCACTGTTACATGCATTTGAATGGGAAACTCGCCTGAAACAAAGTATAGGTTTTCATTATGTGAATAATTTTAAAATCTTAGCTCAAACGGCTGCAAAACCTATTTGCCCAGCACGGGGATATTGAGTTCTATAAGATAAAGCCATAAACATGTTTGTCTGAGTCTTCTATCAAAAGTTACAGCGATTTATATGAAGTTGTTCAAAAACGCTTTATTTCGCCAAGACAATGCGTTTCTCACTGTTACATGCATTTGAATGGGAAACTCGCCTGAAACAACGTATAGGTTTTCATTATGTGAATAATTTTAAAATCTTAGCTCAAACGGCTGCAAAACCTGTTTGCCCAGCACAGGGATATTGAGTTCTATAAGATAAAGCCATAAACATGTTTGTCTGAGTCTTCTATCAAAAGTTACAGCGATTTATATGAAGTTGTTCAAAAACGCTTTATTTCGCCAAGACAGTGTGTTTCTCACTGTTACATGCATTTGAATGGGAAACTCGCCTGAAACAAAGTATAGGTTTTCATTATGTGAATAATTTTAAAATCTTAGCTCAAACGGCTGCAAAACCTGTTCTGTTTGCCCAGCACGGGGATATTGAGTTCTATAAGATAAAGCCATAAACATGTTTGTCTGAGTCTTCTATCAAAAGTTACAGCGATTTATATGAAGTTGTTCAAAAACGCTTTATTTCGCCAAGACAGTGTGTTTCTCACTGTTACATGCATTTGAATGGGAAACTCGCCTGAAACAAAGTATAGGTTTTCATTATGTGAATAATTTTACAATCTTAGCTCAAACGGCTGCAAAACCTGTTTGCCCAGCACGGGGATATTGAGTTCTATAAGATAAAGCCATAAACATGTTTGTCTGAGTCGTCTATCAAAAGTTACAGCGATTTATATGAAGTTGTTAAAAAAAAACTTTATTTCGCCAAGACAATGCGTTTCTCACTGTTACATGCATTTGAATGGGAAACTCGCCTGAAACAAAGTATAGGTTTTCATTATGTGAATAATTTTAAAATCTTAGCTCAAACGGCTGCAAAACCTATTTGCCCAGCACGGGGATATTGAGTTCTATAAGATAAAGCCATAAACATGTTTGTCTGAGTCTTCTATCAAAAGTTACAGCGATTTATATGAAGTTGTTCAAAAACGCTTTATTTCGCCAAGACAATGCGTTTCTCACTGTTACATGCATTTGAATGGGAAACTCGCCTGAAACAACGTATAGGTTTTCATTATGTGAATAATTTTAAAATCTTAGCTCAAACGGCTGCAAAACCTGTTTGCCCAGCACAGGGATATTGAGTTCTATAAGATAAAGCCATAAACATGTTTGTCTGAGTCTTCTATCAAAAGTTACAGCGATTTATATGAAGTTGTTCAAAAACGCTTTATTTCGCCAAGACAGTGTGTTTCTCACTGTTACATGCATTTGAATGGGAAACTCGCCTGAAACAAAGTATAGGTTTTCATTATGTGAATAATTTTAAAATCTTAGCTCAAACGGCTGCAAAACCTGTTCTGTTTGCCCAGCACGGGGATATTGAGTTCTATAAGATAAAGCCATAAACATGTTTGTCTGAGTCTTCTATCAAAAGTTACAGCGATTTATATGAAGTTGTTCAAAAACGCTTTATTTCGCCAAGACAGTGTGTTTCTCACTGTTACATGCATTTGAATGGGAAACTCGCCTGAAACAAAGTATAGGTTTTCATTATGTGAATAATTTTACAATCTTAGCTCAAACGGCTGCAAAACCTGTTTGCCCAGCACGGGGATATTGAGTTCTATAAGATAAAGCCATAAACATGTTTGTCTGAGTCGTCTATCAAAAGTTACAGCGATTTATATGAAGTTGTTAAAAAAAAACTTTATTTCGCCAAGACAATGCGTTTCTCACTGTTACATGCATTTGAATGGGAAACTCGCCTGAAACAAAGTATAGGTTTTCATTATGTGAATAATTTTAAAATCTTAGCTCAAACGGCTGCAAAACCTGTTTGCCCAGCACGGGGATATTGAGTTCTATAAGATAAAGCCATAAACATGTTTGTCTGAGTCTTCTATCAAAAGTTACAGCGATTTATATGAAGTTGTTCAAAAAAAACTTTATTTCGCCAAGACAATGCGTTTCTCACTGTTACATGCATTTGAATGGGAAACTCGCCTGAAACAAAGTATAGGTTTTCATTATGTGAATAATTTTAAAATCTTAGCTCAAACGGCTGCAAAACCTGTTTGCCCAGCACGGGGATATTGAGTTCTATAAGATAAAGCCATAAACATGTTTGTCTGAGTCTTCTATCAAAAGTTACAGCGATTTATATGAAGTTGTTCAAAAAAAACTTTATTTCGCCAAGACAATGCGTTTCTCACTGTTACATGCATTTGAATGGGAAACTCGCCTGAAACAAAGTATAGGTTTTCATTATGTGAATAATTTTAAAATCTTAGCTCAAACGGCTGCAAAACCTATTTGCCCAGCACGGGGATATTGAGTTCTATAAGATAAAGCCATAAACATGTTTGTCTGAGTCTTCTATCAAAAGTTACAGCGATTTATATGAAGTTGTTCAAAAACGCTTTATTTCGCCAAGACAATGCGTTTCTCACTGTTACATGCATTTGAATGGGAAACTCGCCTGAAACAACGTATAGGTTTTCATTATGTGAATAATTTTAAAATCTTAGCTCAAACGGCTGCAAAACCTGTTTGCCCAGCACAGGGATATTGAGTTCTATAAGATAAAGCCATAAACATGTTTGTCTGAGTCTTCTATCAAAAGTTACAGCGATTTATATGAAGTTGTTCAAAAACGCTTTATTTCGCCAAGACAGTGTGTTTCTCACTGTTACATGCATTTGAATGGGAAACTCGCCTGAAACAAAGTATAGGTTTTCATTATGTGAATAATTTTAAAATCTTAGCTCAAACGGCTGCAAAACCTGTTCTGTTTGCCCAGCACGGGGATATTGAGTTCTATAAGATAAAGCCATAAACATGTTTGTCTGAGTCTTCTATCAAAAGTTACAGCGATTTATATGAAGTTGTTCAAAAACGCTTTATTTCGCCAAGACAATGCGTTTCTCACTGTTACATGCATTTGAATGGGAAACTCGCCTGAAACAAAGTATAGGTTTTCATTATGTGAATAATTTTAAAATCTTAGCTCAAACGGCTGCAAAACCTGTTTGCCCAGCACAGGGATATTGAGTTCTATAAGATAAAGCCATAAACATGTTTGTCTGAGTCTTCTATCAAAAGTTACAGCGATTTATATGAAGTTGTTCAAAAACGCTTTATTTCGCCAAGACAATGCGTTTCTCACTGTTACATGCATTTGAATGGGAAACTCGCCTGAAACAAAGTATAGGTTTTCATTATGTGAATAATTTTAAAATCTTAGCTCAAACGGCTGCAAAACCTGTTCTGTTTGCCCAGCACGGGGATATTGAGTTCTATAAGATAAAGCCATAAACATGTTTGTCTGAGTCTTCTATCAAAAGTTACAGCGATTTATATGAAGTTGTTCAAAAACGCTTTATTTCGCCAAGATAGTGTGTTTCTCACTGTTACATGCATTTGAATGGGAAACTCGCCTGAAACAAAGTATAGGTTTTCATTATGTGAATAATTTTACAATCTTAGCTCAAACGGCTGCAAAACCTGTTTGCCCAGCACGGGGATATTGAGTTCTATAAGATAAAGCCATAAACATGTTTGTCTGAGTCTTCTATCAAAAGTTACAGCGATTTATATGAAGTTGTTAAAAAAAAACTTTATTTCGCCAAGACAATGCGTTTCTCACTGTTACATGCATTTGAATGGGAAACTCGCCTGAAACAAAGTATAGGTTTTCATTATGTGAATAATTTTAAAATCTTAGCTCAAACGGCTGCAAAACCTGTTTGCCCAGCACGGGGATATTGAGTTCTATAAGATAAAGCCATAAACATGTTTGTCTGAGTCTTCTATCAAAAGTTACAGCGATTTATATGAAGTTGTTCAAAAACGCTTTATTTCGCCAAGACAATGCGTTTCTCACTGTTACATGCATTTGAATGGGAAACTCGCCTGAAACAAAGTATAGGTTTTCATTATGTGAATAATTTTAAAATCTTAGCTCAAACGGCTGCAAAACCTGTTTGCCCAAGCACGGGGATATTGAGTTCTATAAGATAAAGCCATAAACATGTTTGTCTGAGTCTTCTATCAAAAGTTACAGCGATTTATATGAAGTTGTTCAAAAACGCTTTATTTCGCCAAGACAATGCGTTTCTCACTGTTACATGCATTTGAATGGGAAACTCGCCTGAAACAAAGTATAGGTTTTCATTATGTGAATAATTTTAAAATCTTAGCTCAAACGGCTGCAAAACCTGTTTGCCCAGCACGGGGATATTGAGTTCTATAAGATAAAGCCATAAACATGTTTGTCTGAGTCTTCTATCAAAAGTTACAGCGATTTATATGGTTGTTAAAAAAAACGCTTTATTTCGCCAAGACAATGCGTTTCTCACTGTTACATGCATTTGAATGGGAAACTCGCCTGAAACAAAGTATAGGTTTTCATTATGTGAATAATTTTAAAATCTTAGCTCAAACGGCTGCAAAACCTATTTGCCCAGCACGGGGATATTGAGTTCTATAAGATAAAGCCATAAACATGTTTGTCTGAGTCTTCTATCAAAAGTTACAGCGATTTATATGAAGTTGTTCAAAAACGCTTTATTTCGCCAAGACAATGCGTTTCTCACTGTTACATGCATTTGAATGGGAAACTCGCCTGAAACAACGTATAGGTTTTCATTATGTGAATAATTTTAAAATCTTAGCTCAAACGGCTGCAAAACCTGTTTGCCCAGCACGGGGATATTGAGTTCTATAAGATAAAGCCATAAACATGTTTGTCTGAGTCTTCTATCAAAAGTTACAGCGATTTATATGGTTGTTAAAAAAAACGCTTTATTTCGCCAAGACAATGCGTTTCTCACTGTTACATGCATTTGAATGGGAAACTCGCCTGAAACAAAGTATAGGTTTTCATTATGTGAATAATTTTAAAATCTTAGCTCAAACGGCTGCAAAACCTATTTGCCCAGCACGGGGATATTGAGTTCTATAAGATAAAGCCATAAACATGTTTGTCTGAGTCTTCTATCAAAAGTTACAGCGATTTATATGAAGTTGTTCAAAAACGCTTTATTTCGCCAAGACAATGCGTTTCTCACTGTTACATGCATTTGAATGGGAAACTCGCCTGAAACAACGTATAGGTTTTCATTATGTGAATAATTTTAAAATCTTAGCTCAAACGGCTGCAAAACCTGTTTGCCCAGCACGGGGATATTGAGTTCTATAAGATAAAGCCATAAACATGTTTGTCTGAGTCTTCTATCAAAAGTTACAGCGATTTATATGAAGTTGTTAAAAAAAACGCTTTATTTCGCCAAGACAATGCGTTTCTCACTGTTACATGCATTTGAATGGGAAACTCGCCTGAAACAAAGTATAGGTTTTCATTATGTGAATAATTTTAAAATCTTAGCTCAAACGGCTGCAAAACCTGTTCTGTTTGCCCAGCACGCGGATATTGAGTTCTATAAGATAAAGCCATAAACATGTTTGTCTGAGTCTTCTATCAAAAGTTACAGCGATTTATATGAAGTTGTTCAAAAACGCTTTATTTCGCCAAGACAGTGTGTTTCTCACTGTTACATGCATTTGAATGGGAAACTCGCCTGAAACAAAGTATAGGTTTTCATTATGTGAATAATTTTAAAATCTTAGCTCAAACGGCTGCAAAACCTGTTTGCCCAGCACAGGGATATTGAGTTCTATAAGATAAAGCCATAAACATGTTTGTCTGAGTCTTCTATCAAAAGTTACAGCGATTTATATGAAGTTGTTCAAAAACGCTTTATTTCGCCAAGACAGTGTGTTTCTCACTGTTACATGCATTTGAATGGGAAACTCGCCTGAAACAAAGTATAGGTTTTCATTATGTGAATAATTTTAAAATCTTAGCTCAAACGGCTGCAAAACCTGTTTGCCCAGCACGGGGATATTGAGTTCTATAAGATAAAGCCATAAACATGTTTGTCTGAGTCTTCTATCAAAAGTTACAGCGATTTATATGAAGTTGTTAAAAAAAACGCTTTATTTCGCCAAGACAATGCGTTTCTCACTGTTACATGCATTTGAATGGGAAACTCGCCTGAAACAAAGTATAGGTTTTCATTATGTGAATAATTTTAAAATCTTAGCTCAAACGGCTGCAAAACCTGTTCTGTTTGCCCAGCACGCGGATATTGAGTTCTATAAGATAAAGCCATAAACATGTTTGTCTGAGTCTTCTATCAAAAGTTACAGCGATTTATATGAAGTTGTTCAAAAACGCTTTATTTCGCCAAGACAGTGTGTTTCTCACTGTTACATGCATTTGAATGGGAAACTCGCCTGAAACAAAGTATAGGTTTTCATTATGTGAATAATTTTAAAATCTTAGCTCAAACGGCTGCAAAACCTGTTTGCCCAGCACGGGGATATTGAGTTCTATAAGATAAAGCCATAAACATGTTTGTCTGAGTCTTCTATCAAAAGTTACAGCGATTTATATGAAGTTGTTCAAAAAAACGCTTTATTTCGCCAAGACAATGCGTTTCTCACTGTTACATGCATTTGAATGGGAAACTCGCCTGAAACAAAGTATAGGTTTTCATTATGTGAATAATTTTAAAATCTTAGCTCAAACGGCTGCAAAACCTGTTCTGTTTGCCCAGCACGCGGATATTGAGTTCTATAAGATAAAGCCATAAACATGTTTGTCTGAGTCTTCTATCAAAAGTTACAGCGATTTATATGAAGTTGTTCAAAAACGCTTTATTTCGCCAAGACAGTGTGTTTCTCACTGTTACATGCATTTGAATGGGAAACTCGCCTGAAACAAAGTATAGGTTTTCATTATGTGAATAATTTTAAAATCTTAGCTCAAACGGCTGCAAAACCTGTTTGCCCAGCACGGGGATATTGAGTTCTATAAGATAAAGCCATAAACATGTTTGTCTGAGTCTTCTATCAAAAGTTACAGCGATTTATATGAAGTTGTTCAAAAACGCTTTATTTCGCCAAGACAGTGTGTTTCTCACTGTTACATGCATTTGAATGGGAAACTCGCCTGAAACAAAGTATAGGTTTTCATTATGTGAATAATTTTAAAATCTTAGCTCAAACGGCTGCAAAACCTGTTCTGTTTGCCCAGCACGGGGATATTGAGTTCTATAAGATAAAGCCATAAACATGTTTGTCTGAGTCTTCTATCAAAAGTTACAGCGATTTATATGAAGTTGTTCAAAAACGCTTTATTTCGCCAAGATAGTGTGTTTCTCACTGTTACATGCATTTGAATGGGAAACTCGCCTGAAACAAAGTATAGGTTTTCATTATGTGAATAATTTTACAATCTTAGCTCAAACGGCTGCAAAACCTGTTTGCCCAGCACGGGGATATTGAGTTCTATAAGATAAAGCCATAAACATGTTTGTCTGAGTCGTCTATCAAAAGTTACAGCGATTTATATGAAGTTGTTAAAAAAAAACTTTATTTCGCCAAGACAATGCGTTTCTCACTGTTACATGCATTTGAATGGGAAACTCGCCTGAAACAAAGTATAGGTTTTCATTATGTGAATAATTTTAAAATCTTAGCTCAAACGGCTGCAAAACCTGTTTGCCCAGCACGGGGATATTGAGTTCTATAAGATAAAGCCATAAACATGTTTGTCTGAGTCTTCTATCAAAAGTTACAGCGATTTATATGAAGTTGTTAAAAAAAAACTTTATTTCGCCAAGACAATGCGTTTCTCACTGTTACATGCATTTGAATGGGAAACTCGCCTGAAACAAAGTATAGGTTTTCATTATGTGAATAATTTTAAAATCTTAGCTCAAACGGCTGCAAAACCTGTTTGCCCAGCACGGGGATATTGAGTTCTATAAGATAAAGCCATAAACATGTTTGTCTGAGTCTTCTATCAAAAGTTACAGCGATTTATATGAAGTTGTTCAAAAACGCTTTATTTCGCCAAGACAATGCGTTTCTCACTGTTACATGCATTTGAATGGGAAACTCGCCTGAAACAAAGTATAGGTTTTCATTATGTGAATAATTTTAAAATCTTAGCTCAAACGGCTGCAAAACCTGTTTGCCCAAGCACGGGGATATTGAGTTCTATAAGATAAAGCCATAAACATGTTTGTCTGAGTCTTCTATCAAAAGTTACAGCGATTTATATGAAGTTGTTCAAAAACGCTTTATTTCGCCAAGACAATGCGTTTCTCACTGTTACATGCATTTGAATGGGAAACTCGCCTGAAACAAAGTATAGGTTTTCATTATGTGAATAATTTTAAAATCTTAGCTCAAACGGCTGCAAAACCTGTTTGCCCAGCACGGGGATATTGAGTTCTATAAGATAAAGCCATAAACATGTTTGTCTGAGTCTTCTATCAAAAGTTACAGCGATTTATATGGTTGTTAAAAAAAACGCTTTATTTCGCCAAGACAATGCGTTTCTCACTGTTACATGCATTTGAATGGGAAACTCGCCTGAAACAAAGTATAGGTTTTCATTATGTGAATAATTTTAAAATCTTAGCTCAAACGGCTGCAAAACCTATTTGCCCAGCACGGGGATATTGAGTTCTATAAGATAAAGCCATAAACATGTTTGTCTGAGTCTTCTATCAAAAGTTACAGCGATTTATATGAAGTTGTTCAAAAACGCTTTATTTCGCCAAGACAATGCGTTTCTCACTGTTACATGCATTTGAATGGGAAACTCGCCTGAAACAACGTATAGGTTTTCATTATGTGAATAATTTTAAAATCTTAGCTCAAACGGCTGCAAAACCTGTTTGCCCAGCACAGGGATATTGAGTTCTATAAGATAAAGCCATAAACATGTTTGTCTGAGTCTTCTATCAAAAGTTACAGCGATTTATATGAAGTTGTTCAAAAACGCTTTATTTCGCCAAGACAGTGTGTTTCTCACTGTTACATGCATTTGAATGGGAAACTCGCCTGAAACAAAGTATAGGTTTTCATTATGTGAATAATTTTAAAATCTTAGCTCAAACGGCTGCAAAACCTGTTTGCCCAGCACGGGGATATTGAGTTCTATAAGATAAAGCCATAAACATGTTTGTCTGAGTCTTCTATCAAAAGTTACAGCGATTTATATGAAGTTGTTAAAAAAAACGCTTTATTTCGCCAAGACAATGCGTTTCTCACTGTTACATGCATTTGAATGGGAAACTCGCCTGAAACAAAGTATAGGTTTTCATTATGTGAATAATTTTAAAATCTTAGCTCAAACGGCTGCAAAACCTGTTCTGTTTGCCCAGCACGCGGATATTGAGTTCTATAAGATAAAGCCATAAACATGTTTGTCTGAGTCTTCTATCAAAAGTTACAGCGATTTATATGAAGTTGTTCAAAAACGCTTTATTTCGCCAAGACAGTGTGTTTCTCACTGTTACATGCATTTGAATGGGAAACTCGCCTGAAACAAAGTATAGGTTTTCATTATGTGAATAATTTTAAAATCTTAGCTCAAACGGCTGCAAAACCTGTTTGCCCAGCACGGGGATATTGAGTTCTATAAGATAAAGCCATAAACATGTTTGTCTGAGTCTTCTATCAAAAGTTACAGCGATTTATATGAAGTTGTTAAAAAAAACGCTTTATTTCGCCAAGACAATGCGTTTCTCACTGTTACATGCATTTGAATGGGAAACTCGCCTGAAACAAAGTATAGGTTTTCATTATGTGAATAATTTTAAAATCTTAGCTCAAACGGCTGCAAAACCTGTTCTGTTTGCCCAGCACGCGGATATTGAGTTCTATAAGATAAAGCCATAAACATGTTTGTCTGAGTCTTCTATCAAAAGTTACAGCGATTTATATGAAGTTGTTCAAAAACGCTTTATTTCGCCAAGACAGTGTGTTTCTCACTGTTACATGCATTTGAATGGGAAACTCGCCTGAAACAAAGTATAGGTTTTCATTATGTGAATAATTTTAAAATCTTAGCTCAAACGGCTGCAAAACCTGTTTGCCCAGCACGGGGATATTGAGTTCTATAAGATAAAGCCATAAACATGTTTGTCTGAGTCTTCTATCAAAAGTTACAGCGATTTATATGAAGTTGTTCAAAAACGCTTTATTTCGCCAAGACAGTGTGTTTCTCACTGTTACATGCATTTGAATGGGAAACTCGCCTGAAACAAAGTATAGGTTTTCATTATGTGAATAATTTTAAAATCTTAGCTCAAACGGCTGCAAAACCTGTTTGCCCAGCACGGGGATATTGAGTTCTATAAGATAAAGCCATAAACATGTTTGTCTGAGTCTTCTATCAAAAGTTACAGCGATTTATATGAAGTTGTTCAAAAACGCTTTATTTCGCCAAGACAATGCGTTTCTCACTGTTACATGCATTTGAATGGGAAACTCGCCTGAAACAAAGTATAGGTTTTCATTATGTGAATAATTTTAAAATCTTAGCTCAAACGGCTGCAAAACCTGTTCTGTTTGCCCAGCACGGGGATATTGAGTTCTATAAGATAAAGCCATAAACATGTTTGTCTGAGTCTTCTATCAAAAGTTACAGCGAT
The DNA here is from genome assembly GCF_057382095.1 of Aulonocara sp. 'chitande type north' Nkhata Bay. Lineage (NCBI taxonomy): Eukaryota > Metazoa > Chordata > Actinopteri > Cichliformes > Cichlidae > Aulonocara > Aulonocara sp. 'chitande type north' Nkhata Bay. The sequence goes on from NC_141353.1 coordinate 8,046,964, forward strand.
TTATATGAAGTTGTTCAAAAACGCTTTATTTCGCCAAGACAATGCGTTTCTCACTGTTACATGCATTTGAATGGGAAACTCGCCTGAAACAACGTATAGGTTTTCATTATGTGAATAATTTTAAAATCTTAGCTCAAACGGCTGCAAAACCTGTTTGCCCAGCACGGGGATATTGAGTTCTATAAGATAAAGCCATAAACATGTTTGTCTGAGTCTTCTATCAAAAGTTACAGCGATTTATATGAAGTTGTTCAAAAACGCTTTATTTCGCCAAGACAGTGTGTTTCTCACTGTTACATGCATTTGAATGGGAAACTCGCCTGAAACAAAGTATAGGTTTTCATTATGTGAATAATTTTACAATCTTAGCTCAAACGGCTGCAAAACCTGTTTGCCCAGCACGGGGATATTGAGTTCTATAAGATAAAGCCATAAACATGTTTGTCTGAGTCGTCTATCAAAAGTTACAGCGATTTATATGAAGTTGTTAAAAAAAAACTTTATTTCGCCAAGACAATGCGTTTCTCACTGTTACATGCATTTGAATGGGAAACTCGCCTGAAACAAAGTATAGGTTTTCATTATGTGAATAATTTTAAAATCTTAGCTCAAACGGCTGCAAAACCTGTTTGCCCAGCACGGGGATATTGAGTTCTATAAGATAAAGCCATAAACATGTTTGTCTGAGTCTTCTATCAAAAGTTACAGCGATTTATATGAAGTTGTTCAAAAAAAACTTTATTTCGCCAAGACAATGCGTTTCTCACTGTTACATGCATTTGAATGGGAAACTCGCCTGAAACAAAGTATAGGTTTTCATTATGTGAATAATTTTAAAATCTTAGCTCAAACGGCTGCAAAACCTGTTTGCCCAGCACGGGGATATTGAGTTCTATAAGATAAAGCCATAAACATGTTTGTCTGAGTCTTCTATCAAAAGTTGCAGCGATTTATATGAAGTTGTTCAAAAAAAACTTTATTTCGCCAAGACAATGCGTTTCTCACTGTTACATGCATTTGAATGGGAAACTCGCCTGAAACAAAGTATAGGTTTTCATTATGTGAATAATTTTAAAATCTTAGCTCAAACGGCTGCAAAACCTGTTTGCCCAAGCACGGGGATATTGAGTTCTATAAGATAAAGCCATAAACATGTTTGTCTGAGTCTTCTATCAAAAGTTACAGCGATTTATATGAAGTTGTTCAAAAACGCTTTATTTCGCCAAGACAATGCGTTTCTCACTGTTACATGCATTTGAATGGGAAACTCGCCTGAAACAAAGTATAGGTTTTCATTATGTGAATAATTTTAAAATCTTAGCTCAAACGGCTGCAAAACCTGTTTGCCCAGCACGGGGATATTGAGTTCTATAAGATAAAGCCATAAACATGTTTGTCTGAGTCTTCTATCAAAAGTTACAGCGATTTATATGGTTGTTAAAAAAAACGCTTTATTTCGCCAAGACAATGCGTTTCTCACTGTTACATGCATTTGAATGGGAAACTCGCCTGAAACAAAGTATAGGTTTTCATTATGTGAATAATTTTAAAATCTTAGCTCAAACGGCTGCAAAACCTATTTGCCCAGCACGGGGATATTGAGTTCTATAAGATAAAGCCATAAACATGTTTGTCTGAGTCTTCTATCAAAAGTTACAGCGATTTATATGAAGTTGTTCAAAAACGCTTTATTTCGCCAAGACAATGCGTTTCTCACTGTTACATGCATTTGAATGGGAAACTCGCCTGAAACAACGTATAGGTTTTCATTATGTGAATAATTTTAAAATCTTAGCTCAAACGGCTGCAAAACCTGTTTGCCCAGCACAGGGATATTGAGTTCTATAAGATAAAGCCATAAACATGTTTGTCTGAGTCTTCTATCAAAAGTTACAGCGATTTATATGAAGTTGTTCAAAAACGCTTTATTTCGCCAAGACAGTGTGTTTCTCACTGTTACATGCATTTGAATGGGAAACTCGCCTGAAACAAAGTATAGGTTTTCATTATGTGAATAATTTTAAAATCTTAGCTCAAACGGCTGCAAAACCTGTTCTGTTTGCCCAGCACGGGGATATTGAGTTCTATAAGATAAAGCCATAAACATGTTTGTCTGAGTCTTCTATCAAAAGTTACAGCGATTTATATGAAGTTGTTCAAAAACGCTTTATTTCGCCAAGACAATGCGTTTCTCACTGTTACATGCATTTGAATGGGAAACTCGCCTGAAACAAAGTATAGGTTTTCATTATGTGAATAATTTTAAAATCTTAGCTCAAACGGCTGCAAAACCTGTTTGCCCAGCACAGGGATATTGAGTTCTATAAGATAAAGCCATAAACATGTTTGTCTGAGTCTTCTATCAAAAGTTACAGCGATTTATATGAAGTTGTTCAAAAACGCTTTATTTCGCCAAGACAATGCGTTTCTCACTGTTACATGCATTTGAATGGGAAACTCGCCTGAAACAAAGTATAGGTTTTCATTATGTGAATAATTTTAAAATCTTAGCTCAAACGGCTGCAAAACCTGTTTGCCCAGCACGGGGATATTGAGTTCTATAAGATAAAGCCATAAACATGTTTGTCTGAGTCTTCTATCAAAAGTTACAGCGATTTATATGAAGTTGTTCAAAAACGCTTTATTTCGCCAAGACAATGCGTTTCTCACTGTTACATGCCTTTGAATGGGAAACTCGCCTGAAACAAAGTATAGGTTTTCATTATGTGAATAATTTTAAAATCTTAGCTCAAACGGCTGCAAAACCTGTTTGCCCAGCACAGGGATATTGAGTTCTATAAGATAAAGCCATAAACATGTTTGTCTGAGTCTTCTATCAAAAGTTACAGCGATTTATATGAAGTTGTTCAAAAACGCTTTATTTCGCCAAGACAATGCGTTTCTCACTGTTACATGCATTTGAATGGGAAACTCGCCTGAAACAAAGTATAGGTTTTCATTATGTGAATAATTTTAAAATCTTAGCTCAAACGGCTGCAAAACCTGTTCTGTTTGCCCAGCACGGGGATATTGAGTTCTATAAGATAAAGCCATAAACATGTTTGTCTGAGTCTTCTATCAAAAGTTACAGCGATTTATATGAAGTTGTTCAAAAACGCTTTATTTCGCCAAGACAGTGTGTTTCTCACTGTTACATGCATTTGAATGGGAAACTCGCCTGAAACAACGTATAGGTTTTCATTATGTGAATAATTTTAAAATCTTAGCTCAAACGGCTGCAAAACCTGTTTGCCCAGCACGGGGATATTGAGTTCTATAAGATAAAGCCATAAACATGTTTGTCTGAGTCTTCTATCAAAAGTTACAGCGATTTATATGAAGTTGTTCAAAAACGCTTTATTTCGCCAAGACAATGCGTTTCTCACTGTTACATGCATTTGAATGGGAAACTCGCCTGAAACAAAGTATAGGTTTTCATTATGTGAATAATTTTAAAATCTTAGCTCAAACGGCTGCAAAACCTGTTCTGTTTGCCCAGCACGGGGATATTGAGTTCTATAAGATAAAGCCATAAACATGTTTGTCTGAGTCTTCTATCAAAAGTTACAGCGATTTATATGAAGTTGTTCAAAAACGCTTTATTTCGCCAAGACCATGCGTTTCTCACTGTTACATGCATTTGAATGGGAAACTCGCCTGAAACAACGTATAGGTTTTCATTATGTGAATAATTTTAAAATCTTAGCTCAAACGGCTGCAAAACCTGTTTGCCCAGCACGGGGATATTGAGTTCTATAAGATAAAGCCATAAACATGTTTGTCTGAGTCTTCTATCAAAAGTTACAGCGATTTATATGAAGTTGTTCAAAAACGCTTTATTTCGCCAAGACAGTGTGTTTCTCACTGTTACATGCATTTGAATGGGAAACTCGCCTGAAACAACGTATAGGTTTTCATTATGTGAATAATTTTAAAATCTTAGCTCAAACGGCTGCAAAACCTGTTTGCCCAGCACGGGGATATTGAGTTCTATAAGATAAAGCCATAAACATGTTTGTCTGAGTCTTCTATCAAAAGTTACAGCGATTTATATGAAGTTGTTCAAAAACGCTTTATTTCGCCAAGACAATGCGTTTCTCACTGTTACATGCATTTGAATGGGAAACTCGCCTGAAACAAAGTATAGGTTTTCATTATGTGAATAATTTTAAAATCTTAGCTCAAACGGCTGCAAAACCTGTTCTGTTTGCCCAGCACGGGGATATTGAGTTCTATAAGATAAAGCCATAAACATGTTTGTCTGAGTCTTCTATCAAAAGTTACAGCGATTTATATGAAGTTGTTCAAAAACGCTTTATTTCGCCAAGACCATGCGTTTCTCACTGTTACATGCATTTGAATGGGAAACTCGCCTGAAACAACGTATAGGTTTTCATTATGTGAATAATTTTAAAATCTTAGCTCAAACGGCTGCAAAACCTGTTTGCCCAGCACAGGGATATTGAGTTCTATAAGATAAAGCCATAAACATGTTTGTCTGAGTCTTCTATCAAAAGTTACAGCGATTTATATGAAGTTGTTCAAAAACGCTTTATTTCGCCAAGACAATGCGTTTCTCACTGTTACATGCATTTGAATGGGAAACTCGCCTGAAACAAAGTATAGGTTTTCATTATGTGAATAATTTTAAAATCTTAGCTCAAACGGCTGCAAAACCTGTTCTGTTTACCCAGCACGGGGATATTGAGTTCTATAAGATAAAGCCATAAACATGTTTGTCTGAGTCTTCTATCAAAAGTTACAGCGATTTATATGAAGTTGTTCAAAAACGCTTTATTTCGCCAAGACAGTGTGTTTCTCACTGTTACATGCATTTGAATGGGAAACTCGCCTGAAACAAAGTATAGGTTTTCATTATGTGAATAATTTTAAAATCTTAGCTCAAACGGCTGCAAAACCTGTTTGCCCAGCACGGGGATATTGAGTTCTATAAGATAAAGCCATAAACATGTTTGTCTGAGTCTTCTATCAAAAGTTACAGCGATTTATATGAAGTTGTTCAAAAACGCTTTATTTCGCCAAGACAGTGTGTTTCTCACTGTTACATGCATTTGAATGGGAAACTCGCCTGAAACAAAGTATAGGTTTTCATTATGTGAATAATTTTAAAATCTTAGCTCAAACGGCTGCAAAACCTGTTTGCCCAGCACGGGGATATTGAGTTCTATAAGATAAAGCCATAAACATGTTTGTCTGAGTCTTCTATCAAAAGTTACAGCGATTTATATGAAGTTGTTCAAAAACGCTTTATTTCGCCAAGACCATGCGTTTCTCACTGTTACATGCATTTGAATGGGAAACTCGCCTGAAACAACGTATAGGTTTTCATTATGTGAATAATTTTAAAATCTTAGCTCAAACGGCTGCAAAACCTGTTTGCCCAGCACAGGGATATTGAGTTCTATAAGATAAAGCCATAAACATGTTTGTCTGAGTCTTCTATCAAAAGTTACAGCGATTTATATGAAGTTGTTCAAAAACGCTTTATTTCGCCAAGACAATGCGTTTCTCACTGTTACATGCATTTGAATGGGAAACTCGCCTGAAACAAAGTATAGGTTTTCATTATGTGAATAATTTTAAAATCTTAGCTCAAACGGCTGCAAAACCTGTTCTGTTTGCCCAGCACGGGGATATTGAGTTCTATAAGATAAAGCCATAAACATGTTTGTCTGAGTCTTCTATCAAAAGTTACAGCGATTTATATGAAGTTGTTCAAAAACGCTTTATTTCGCCAAGACAGTGTGTTTCTCACTGTTACATGCATTTGAATGGGAAACTCGCCTGAAACAAAGTATAGGTTTTCATTATGTGAATAATTTTAAAATCTTAGCTCAAACGGCTGCAAAACCTGTTTGCCCAGCACAGGGATATTGAGTTCTATAAGATAAAGCCATAAACATGTTTGTCTGAGTCTTCTATCAAAAGTTACAGCGATTTATATGAAGTTGTTCAAAAACGCTTTATTTCGCCAAGACAATGCGTTTCTCACTGTTACATGCATTTGAATGGGAAACTCGCCTGAAACAAAGTATAGGTTTTCATTATGTGAATAATTTTAAAATCTTAGCTCAAACGGCTGCAAAACCTGTTTGCCCAGCACGGGGATATTGAGTTCTATAAGATAAAGCCATAAACATGTTTGTCTGAGTCTTCTATCAAAAGTTACAGCGATTTATATGAAGTTGTTCAAAAACGCTTTATTTCGCCAAGACAATGCGTTTCTCACTGTTACATGCATTTGAATGGGAAACTCGCCTGAAACAAAGTATAGGTTTTCATTATGTGAATAATTTTAAAATCTTAGCTCAAACGGCTGCAAAACCTGTTTGCCCAGCACAGGGATATTGAGTTCTATAAGATAAAGCCATAAACATGTTTGTCTGAGTCTTCTATCAAAAGTTACAGCGATTTATATGAAGTTGTTCAAAAACGCTTTATTTCGCCAAGACAGTGTGTTTCTCACTGTTACATGCATTTGAATGGGAAACTCGCCTGAAACAACGTATAGGTTTTCATTATGTGAATAATTTTAAAATCTTAGCTCAAACGGCTGCAAAACCTGTTTGCCCAGCACGGGGATATTGAGTTCTATAAGATAAAGCCATAAACATGTTTGTCTGAGTCTTCTATCAAAAGTTACAGCGATTTATATGAAGTTGTTCAAAAACGCTTTATTTCGCCAAGACAGTGTGTTTCTCACTGTTACATGCATTTGAATGGGAAACTCGCCTGAAACAACGTATAGGTTTTCATTATGTGAATAATTTTAAAATCTTAGCTCAAACGGCTGCAAAACCTGTTTGCCCAGCACGGGGATATTGAGTTCTATAAGATAAAGCCATAAACATGTTTGTCTGAGTCTTCTATCAAAAGTTACAGCGATTTATATGAAGTTGTTCAAAAACGCTTTATTTCGCCAAGACAATGCGTTTCTCACTGTTACATGCATTTGAATGGGAAACTCGCCTGAAACAAAGTATAGGTTTTCATTATGTGAATAATTTTAAAATCTTAGCTCAAACGGCTGCAAAACCTGTTCTGTTTGCCCAGCACGGGGATATTGAGTTCTATAAGATAAAGCCATAAACATGTTTGTCTGAGTCTTCTATCAAAAGTTACAGCGATTTATATGAAGTTGTTCAAAAACGCTTTATTTCGCCAAGACAATGCGTTTCTCACTGTTACATGCATTTGAATGGGAAACTCGCCTGAAACAAAGTATAGGTTTTCATTATGTGAATAATTTTAAAATCTTAGCTCAAACGGCTGCAAAACCTGTTTGCCCAGCACGGGGATATTGAGTTCTATAAGATAAAGCCATAAACATGTTTGTCTGAGTCTTCTATCAAAAGTTACAGCGATTTATATGAAGTTGTTCAAAAACGCTTTATTTCGCCAAGACAATGCGTTTCTCACTGTTACATGCATTTGAATGGGAAACTCGCCTGAAACAACGTATAGGTTTTCATTATGTGAATAATTTTAAAATCTTAGTTCAAACGGCTGCAAAACCTGTTTGCCCAGCACAGGGATATTGAGTTCTATAAGATAAAGCCATAAACATGTTTGTGTGAGTCTTCTATCAAAAGTTACAGCGATTTATATGAAGTTGTTCAAAAACGCTTTATTTCGCCAAGACAATGCGTTTCTCACTGTTACATGCATTTGAATGGGAAACTCGCCTGAAACAAAGTATAGGTTTTCATTATCTGAATAATTTTAAAATCTTAGCTCAAACGGCTGCAAAACCTGTTTGCCCAGCACGGGGATATTGAGTTCTATAAGATAAAGCCATAAACATGTTTGTCTGAGTCTTCTATCAAAAGTTACAGCGATTTATATGAAGTTGTTCAAAAACGCTTTATTTCGCCAAGACAATGCGTTTCTCACTGTTACATGCATTTGAATGGGAAACTCGCCTGAAACAAAGTATAGGTTTTCATTATGTGAATAATTTTAAAATCTTAGCTCAAACGGCTGCAAAACCTGTTCTGTTTGCCCAGCACGGGGATATTGAGTTCTATAAGATAAAGCCATAAACATGTTTGTCTGAGTCTTCTATCAAAAGTTACAGCGATTTATATGAAGTTGTTCAAAAACGCTTTATTTCGCCAAGACCATGCGTTTCTCACTGTTACATGCATTTGAATGGGAAACTCGCCTGAAACAACGTATAGGTTTTCATTATGTGAATAATTTTAAAATCTTAGCTCAAACGGCTGCAAAACCTGTTTGCCCAGCACGGGGATATTGAGTTCTATAAGATAAAGCCATAAACATGTTTGTCTGAGTCTTCTATCAAAAGTTACAGCGATTTATATGAAGTTGTTCAAAAACGCTTTATTTCGCCAAGACAGTGTGTTTCTCACTGTTACATGCATTTGAATGGGAAACTCGCCTGAAACAACGTATAGGTTTTCATTATGTGAATAATTTTAAAATCTTAGCTCAAACGGCTGCAAAACCTGTTTGCCCAGCACGGGGATATTGAGTTCTATAAGATAAAGCCATAAACATGTTTGTCTGAGTCTTCTATCAAAAGTTACAGCGATTTATATGAAGTTGTTCAAAAACGCTTTATTTCGCCAAGACAATGCGTTTCTCACTGTTACATGCATTTGAATGGGAAACTCGCCTGAAACAAAGTATAGGTTTTCATTATGTGAATAATTTTAAAATCTTAGCTCAAACGGCTGCAAAACCTGTTCTGTTTGCCCAGCACGGGGATATTGAGTTCTATAAGATAAAGCCATAAACATGTTTGTCTGAGTCTTCTATCAAAAGTTACAGCGATTTATATGAAGTTGTTCAAAAACGCTTTATTTCGCCAAGACCATGCGTTTCTCACTGTTACATGCATTTGAATGGGAAACTCGCCTGAAACAACGTATAGGTTTTCATTATGTGAATAATTTTAAAATCTTAGCTCAAACGGCTGCAAAACCTGTTTGCCCAGCACAGGGATATTGAGTTCTATAAGATAAAGCCATAAACATGTTTGTCTGAGTCTTCTATCAAAAGTTACAGCGATTTATATGAAGTTGTTCAAAAACGCTTTATTTCGCCAAGACAATGCGTTTCTCACTGTTACATGCATTTGAATGGGAAACTCGCCTGAAACAAAGTATAGGTTTTCATTATGTGAATAATTTTAAAATCTTAGCTCAAACGGCTGCAAAACCTGTTCTGTTTGCCCAGCACGGGGATATTGAGTTCTATAAGATAAAGCCATAAACATGTTTGTCTGAGTCTTCTATCAAAAGTTACAGCGATTTATATGAAGTTGTTCAAAAACGCTTTATTTCGCCAAGACCATGCGTTTCTCACTGTTACATGCATTTGAATGGGAAACTCGCCTGAAACAACGTATAGGTTTTCATTATGTGAATAATTTTAAAATCTTAGCTCAAACGGCTGCAAAACCTGTTTGCCCAGCACGGGGATATTGAGTTCTATAAGATAAAGCCATAAACATGTTTGTCTGAGTCTTCTATCAAAAGTTACAGCGATTTATATGAAGTTGTTCAAAAACGCTTTATTTCGCCAAGACAGTGTGTTTCTCACTGTTACATGCATTTGAATGGGAAACTCGCCTGAAACAACGTATAGGTTTTCATTATGTGAATAATTTTAAAATCTTAGCTCAAACGGCTGCAAAACCTGTTTGCCCAGCACGGGGATATTGAGTTCTATAAGATAAAGCCATAAACATGTTTGTCTGAGTCTTCTATCAAAAGTTACAGCGATTTATATGAAGTTGTTCAAAAACGCTTTATTTCGCCAAGACAATGCGTTTCTCACTGTTACATGCATTTGAATGGGAAACTCGCCTGAAACAAAGTATAGGTTTTCATTATGTGAATAATTTTAAAATCTTAGCTCAAACGGCTGCAAAACCTGTTCTGTTTGCCCAGCACGGGGATATTGAGTTCTATAAGATAAAGCCATAAACATGTTTGTCTGAGTCTTCTATCAAAAGTTACAGCGATTTATATGAAGTTGTTCAAAAACGCTTTATTTCGCCAAGACCATGCGTTTCTCACTGTTACATGCATTTGAATGGGAAACTCGCCTGAAACAACGTATAGGTTTTCATTATGTGAATAATTTTAAAATCTTAGCTCAAACGGCTGCAAAACCTGTTTGCCCAGCACAGGGATATTGAGTTCTATAAGATAAAGCCATAAACATGTTTGTCTGAGTCTTCTATCAAAAGTTACAGCGATTTATATGAAGTTGTTCAAAAACGCTTTATTTCGCCAAGACAATGCGTTTCTCACTGTTACATGCATTTGAATGGGAAACTCGCCTGAAACAAAGTATAGGTTTTCATTATGTGAATAATTTTAAAATCTTAGCTCAAACGGCTGCAAAACCTGTTCTGTTTGCCCAGCACGGGGATATTGAGTTCTATAAGATAAAGCCATAAACATGTTTGTCTGAGTCTTCTATCAAAAGTTACAGCGATTTATATGAAGTTGTTCAAAAACGCTTTATTTCGCCAAGACAGTGTGTTTCTCACTGTTACATGCATTTGAATGGGAAACTCGCCTGAAACAAAGTATAGGTTTTCATTATGTGAATAATTTTAAAATCTTAGCTCAAACGGCTGCAAAACCTGTTTGCCCAGCACGGGGATATTGAGTTCTATAAGATAAAGCCATAAACATGTTTGTCTGAGTCTTCTATCAAAAGTTACAGCGATTTATATGAAGTTGTTCAAAAACGCTTTATTTCGCCAAGACAGTGTGTTTCTCACTGTTACATGCATTTGAATGGGAAACTCGCCTGAAACAAAGTATAGGTTTTCATTATGTGAATAATTTTAAAATCTTAGCTCAAACGGCTGCAAAACCTGTTTGCCCAGCACGGGGATATTGAGTTCTATAAGATAAAGCCATAAACATGTTTGTCTGAGTCTTCTATCAAAAGTTACAGCGATTTATATGAAGTTGTTCAAAAACGCTTTATTTCGCCAAGACCATGCGTTTCTCACTGTTACATGCATTTGAATGGGAAACTCGCCTGAAACAACGTATAGGTTTTCATTATGTGAATAATTTTAAAATCTTAGCTCAAACGGCTGCAAAACCTGTTTGCCCAGCACAGGGATATTGAGTTCTATAAGATAAAGCCATAAACATGTTTGTCTGAGTCTTCTATCAAAAGTTACAGCGATTTATATGAAGTTGTTCAAAAACGCTTTATTTCGCCAAGACAATGCGTTTCTCACTGTTACATGCATTTGAATGGGAAACTCGCCTGAAACAAAGTATAGGTTTTCATTATGTGAATAATTTTAAAATCTTAGCTCAAACGGCTGCAAAACCTGTTCTGTTTGCCCAGCACGGGGATATTGAGTTCTATAAGATAAAGCCATAAACATGTTTGTCTGAGTCTTCTATCAAAAGTTACAGCGATTTATATGAAGTTGTTCAAAAACGCTTTATTTCGCCAAGACAGTGTGTTTCTCACTGTTACATGCATTTGAATGGGAAACTCGCCTGAAACAAAGTATAGGTTTTCATTATGTGAATAATTTTAAAATCTTAGCTCAAACGGCTGCAAAACCTGTTTGCCCAGCACAGGGATATTGAGTTCTATAAGATAAAGCCATAAACATGTTTGTCTGAGTCTTCTATCAAAAGTTACAGCGATTTATATGAAGTTGTTCAAAAACGCTTTATTTCGCCAAGACAGTGTGTTTCTCACTGTTACATGCATTTGAATGGGAAACTCGCCTGAAACAACGTATAGGTTTTCATTATGTGAATAATTTTAAAATCTTAGCTCAAACGGCTGCAAAACCTGTTTGCCCAGCACGGGGATATTGAGTTCTATAAGATAAAGCCATAAACATGTTTGTCTGAGTCTTCTATCAAAAGTTACAGCGATTTATATGAAGTTGTTCAAAAACGCTTTATTTCGCCAAGACAGTGTGTTTCTCACTGTTACATGCATTTGAATGGGAAACTCGCCTGAAACAACGTATAGGTTTTCATTATGTGAATAATTTTAAAATCTTAGCTCAAACGGCTGCAAAACCTGTTTGCCCAGCACGGGGATATTGAGTTCTATAAGATAAAGCCATAAACATGTTTGTCTGAGTCTTCTATCAAAAGTTACAGCGATTTATATGAAGTTGTTCAAAAACGCTTTATTTCGCCAAGACAATGCGTTTCTCACTGTTACATGCATTTGAATGGGAAACTCGCCTGAAACAAAGTATAGGTTTTCATTATGTGAATAATTTTAAAATCTTAGCTCAAACGGCTGCAAAACCTGTTCTGTTTGCCCAGCACGGGGATATTGAGTTCTATAAGATAAAGCCATAAACATGTTTGTCTGAGTCTTCTATCAAAAGTTACAGCGATTTATATGAAGTTGTTCAAAAACGCTTTATTTCGCCAAGACAATGCGTTTCTCACTGTTACATGCATTTGAATGGGAAACTCGCCTGAAACAAAGTATAGGTTTTCATTATGTGAATAATTTTAAAATCTTAGCTCAAACGGCTGCAAAACCTGTTTGCCCAGCACGGGGATATTGAGTTCTATAAGATAAAGCCATAAACATGTTTGTCTGAGTCTTCTATCAAAAGTTACAGCGATTTATATGAAGTTGTTCAAAAACGCTTTATTTCGCCAAGACAATGCGTTTCTCACTGTTACATGCATTTGAATGGGAAACTCGCCTGAAACAACGTATAGGTTTTCATTATGTGAATAATTTTAAAATCTTAGTTCAAACGGCTGCAAAACCTGTTTGCCCAGCACAGGGATATTGAGTTCTATAAGATAAAGCCATAAACATGTTTGTCTGAGTCTTCTATCAAAAGTTACAGCGATTTATATGAAGTTGTTCAAAAACGCTTTATTTCGCCAAGACAGTGTGTTTCTCACTGTTACATGCATTTGAATGGGAAACTCGCCTGAAACAAAGTATAGGTTTTCATTATGTGAATAATTTTAAAATCTTAGCTCAAACGGCTGCAAAACCTGTTTGCCCAGCACAGGGATATTGAGTTCTATAAGATAAAGCCATAAACATGTTTGTCTGAGTCTTCTATCAAAAGTTACAGCGATTTATATGAAGTTGTTCAAAAACGCTTTATTTCGCCAAGACAATGCGTTTCTCACTGTTACATGCATTTGAATGGGAAACTCGCCTGAAACAATGTATAGGTTTTCATTATGTGAATAATTTTAAAATCTTAGCTCAAACGGCTGCAAAACCTGTTTGCCCAGCACGGGGATATTGAGTTCTATAAGATAAAGCCATAAACATGTTTGTCTGAGTCTTCTATCAAAAGTTACAGCGATTTATATGAAGTTGTTCAAAAACGCTTTATTTCGCCAAGACAATGCGTTTCTCACTGTTACATGCATTTGAATGGGAAACTCGCCTGAAACAAAGTATAGGTTTTCATTATGTGAATAATTTTAAAATCTTAGCTCAAACGGCTGCAAAACCTGTTCTGTTTGCCCAGCACGGGGATATTGAGTTCTATAAGATAAAGCCATAAACATGTTTGTCTGAGTCTTCTATCAAAAGTTACAGCTATTTATATGAAGTTGTTCAAAAACGCTTTATTTCGCCAAGACAGTGTGTTTCTCACTGTTACATGCATTTGAATGGGAAACTCGCCTGAAACAAAGTATAGGTTTTCATTATGTGAATAATTTTAAAATCTTAGCTCAAACGGCTGCAAAACCTGTTTGCCCAGCACAGGGATATTGAGTTCTATAAGATAAAGCCATAAACATGTTTGTCTGAGTCTTCTATCAAAAGTTACAGCTATTTATATGAAGTTGTTCAAAAACGCTTTATTTCGCCAAGACAATGCGTTTCTCACTGTTACATGCATTTGAATGGGAAACTCGCCTGAAACAATGTATAGGTTTTCATTATGTGAATAATTTTAAAATCTTAGCTCAAACGGCTGCAAAACCTGTTTGCCCAGCACGGGGATATTGAGTTCTATAAGATAAAGCCATAAACATGTTTGTCTGAGTCTTCTATCAAAAGTTACAGCGATTTATATGAAGTTGTTCAAAAACGCTTTATTTCGCCAAGACAATGCGTTTCTCACTGTTACATGCATTTGAATGGGAAACTCGCCTGAAACAAAGTATAGGTTTTCATTATGTGAATAATTTTAAAATCTTAGCTCAAACGGCTGCAAAACCTGTTTGCCCAGCACAGGGATATTGAGTTCTATAAGATAAAGCCATAAACATGTTTGTCTGAGTCTTCTATCAAAAGTTACAGCGATTTATATGAAGTTGTTCAAAAACGCTTTATTTCGCCAAGACAATGCGTTTCTCACTGTTACATGCATTTGAATGGGAAACTCGCCTGAAACAACGTATAGGTTTTCATTATGTGAATAATTTTAAAATCTTAGCTCAAACGGCTGCAAAACCTGTTTGCCCAGCACGGGGATATTGAGTTCTATAAGATAAAGCCATAAACATGTTTGTCTGAGTCTTCTATCAAAAGTTACAGCGATTTATATGAAGTTGTTAAAAAAAAACTTTATTTCGCCAAGACAATGCGTTTCTCACTGTTACATGCATTTGAATGGGAAACTCGCCTGAAACAAAGTATAGGTTTTCATTATGTGAATAATTTTAAAATCTTAGCTCAAACGGCTGCAAAACCTGTTTGCCCAGCACGGGGATATTGAGTTCTATAAGATAAAGCCATAAACATGTTTGTCTGAGTCTTCTATCAAAAGTTACAGCGATTTATATGAAGTTGTTCAAAAACGCTTTATTTCGCCAAGACAGTGTGTTTCTCACTGTTACATGCATTTGAATGGGAAACTCGCCTGAAACAAAGTATAGGTTTTCATTATGTGAATAATTTTAAAATCTTAGCTCAAACGGCTGCAAAACCTGTTTGCCCAGCACGGGGATATTGAGTTCTATAAGATAAAGCCATAAACATGTTTGTCTGAGTCTTCTATCAAAAGTTACAGCGATTTATATGAAGTTGTTCAAAAACGCTTTATTTCGCCAAGACAGTGTGTTTCTCACTGTTACATGCATTTGAATGGGAAACTCGCCTGAAACAAAGTATAGGTTTTCATTATGTGAATAATTTTACAATCTTAGCTCAAACGGCTGCAAAACCTGTTTGCCCAGCACGGGGATATTGAGTTCTATAAGATAAAGCCATAAACATGTTTGTCTGAGTCTTCTATCAAAAGTTACAGCGATTTATATGAAGTTGTTAAAAAAAAACTTTATTTCGCCAAGACAATGCGTTTCTCACTGTTACATGCATTTGAATGGGAAACTCGCCTGAAACAAAGTATAGGTTTTCATTATCTGAATAATTTTAAAATCTTAGCTCAAACGGCTGCAAAACCTGTTTGCCCAGCACGGGGATATTGAGTTCTATAAGATAAAGCCATAAACATGTTTGTCTGAGTCTTCTATCAAAAGTTACAGCGATTTATATGAAGTTGTTCAAAAACGCTTTATTTCGCCAAGACAATGCGTTTCTCACTGTTACATGCATTTGAATGGGAAACTCGCCTGAAACAAAGTATAGGTTTTCATTATGTGAATAATTTTAAAATCTTAGCTCAAACGGCTGCAAAACCTGTTTGCCCAGCACAGGGATATTGAGTTCTATAAGATAAAGCCATAAACATGTTTGTCTGAGTCTTCTATCAAAAGTTACAGCGATTTATATGAAGTTGTTCAAAAACGCTTTATTTCGCCAAGACAATGCGTTTCTCACTGTTACATGCATTTGAATGGGAAACTCGCCTGAAACAACGTATAGGTTTTCATTATGTGAATAATTTTAAAATCTTAGCTCAAACGGCTGCAAAACCTGTTTGCCCAGCACGGGGATATTGAGTTCTATAAGATAAAGCCATAAACATGTTTGTCTGAGTCTTCTATCAAAAGTTACAGCGATTTATATGAAGTTGTTAAAAAAAAACTTTATTTCGCCAAGACAATGCGTTTCTCACTGTTACATGCATTTGAATGGGAAACTCGCCTGAAACAAAGTATAGGTTTTCATTATGTGAATAATTTTAAAATCTTAGCTCAAACGGCTGCAAAACCTGTTTGCCCAGCATGGGGATATTGAGTTCTATAAGATAAAGCCATAAACATGTTTGTCTGAGTCTTCTATCAAAAGTTACAGCGATTTATATGAAGTTGTTCAAAAACGCTTTATTTCGCCAAGACAGTGTGTTTCTCACTGTTACATGCATTTGAATGGGAAACTCGCCTGAAACAAAGTATAGGTTTTCATTATGTGAATAATTTTAAAATCTTAGCTCAAACGGCTGCAAAACCTGTTCTGTTTGCCCAGCACGGGGATATTGAGTTCTATAAGATAAAGCCATAAACATGTTTGTCTGAGTCTTCTATCAAAAGTTACAGCGATTTATATGAAGTTGTTCAAAAACGCTTTATTTCGCCAAGACAGTGTGTTTCTCACTGTTACATGCATTTGAATGGGAAACTCGCCTGAAACAAAGTATAGGTTTTCATTATGTGAATAATTTTACAATCTTAGCTCAAACGGCTGCAAAACCTGTTTGCCCAGCACGGGGATATTGAGTTCTATAAGATAAAGCCATAAACATGTTTGTCTGAGTCGTCTATCAAAAGTTACAGCGATTTATATGAAGTTGTTAAAAAAAAACTTTATTTCGCCAAGACAATGCGTTTCTCACTGTTACATGCATTTGAATGGGAAACTCGCCTGAAACAAAGTATAGGTTTTCATTATGTGAATAATTTTAAAATCTTAGCTCAAACGGCTGCAAAACCTGTTTGCCCAGCACGGGGATATTGAGTTCTATAAGATAAAGTCATAAACATGTTTGTCTGAGTCTTCTATCAAAAGTTACAGCGATTTATATGAAGTTGTTAAAAAAAAACTTTATTTCGCCAAGACAATGCGTTTCTCACTGTTACATGCATTTGAATGGGAAACTCGCCTGAAACAAAGTATAGGTTTTCATTATGTGAATAATTTTAAAATCTTAGCTCAAACGGCTGCAAAACCTGTTTGCCCAGCACGGGGATATTGAGTTCTATAAGATAAAGCCATAAACATGTTTGTCTGAGTCTTCTATCAAAAGTTACAGCGATTTATATGAAGTTGTTCAAAAACGCTTTATTTCGCCAAGACAATGCGTTTCTCACTGTTACATGCATTTGAATGGGAAACTCGCCTGAAACAAAGTATAGGTTTTCATTATGTGAATAATTTTAAAATCTTAGCTCAAACGGCTGCAAAACCTGTTTGCCCAAGCACGGGGATATTGAGTTCTATAAGATAAAGCCATAAACATGTTTGTCTGAGTCTTCTATCAAAAGTTACAGCGATTTATATGAAGTTGTTCAAAAACGCTTTATTTCGCCAAGACAATGCGTTTCTCACTGTTACATGCATTTGAATGGGAAACTCGCCTGAAACAAAGTATAGGTTTTCATTATGTGAATAATTTTAAAATCTTAGCTCAAACGGCTGCAAAACCTGTTTGCCCAGCACGGGGATATTGAGTTCTATAAGATAAAGCCATAAACATGTTTGTCTGAGTCTTCTATCAAAAGTTACAGCGATTTATATGGTTGTTAAAAAAAACGCTTTATTTCGCCAAGACAATGCGTTTCTCACTGTTACATGCATTTGAATGGGAAACTCGCCTGAAACAAAGTATAGGTTTTCATTATGTGAATAATTTTAAAATCTTAGCTCAAACGGCTGCAAAACCTGTTTGCCCAGCACGGGGATATTGAGTTCTATAAGATAAAGCCATAAACATGTTTGTCTGAGTCTTCTATCAAAAGTTACAGCGATTTATATGAAGTTGTTCAAAAACGCTTTATTTCGCCAAGACAATGCGTTTCTCACTGTTACATGCATTTGAATGGGAAACTCGCCTGAAACAAAGTATAGGTTTTCATTATGTGAATAATTTTAAAATCTTAGCTCAAACGGCTGCAAAACCTGTTTGCCCAAGCACGGGGATATTGAGTTCTATAAGATAAAGCCATAAACATGTTTGTCTGAGTCTTCTATCAAAAGTTACAGCGATTTATATGAAGTTGTTCAAAAACGCTTTATTTCGCCAAGACAATGCGTTTCTCACTGTTACATGCATTTGAATGGGAAACTCGCCTGAAACAAAGTATAGGTTTTCATTATGTGAATAATTTTAAAATCTTAGCTCAAACGGCTGCAAAACCTGTTTGCCCAGCACGGGGATATTGAGTTCTATAAGATAAAGCCATAAACATGTTTGTCTGAGTCTTCTATCAAAAGTTACAGCGATTTATATGGTTGTTAAAAAAAACGCTTTATTTCGCCAAGACAATGCGTTTCTCACTGTTACATGCATTTGAATGGGAAACTCGCCTGAAACAAAGTATAGGTTTTCATTATGTGAATAATTTTAAAATCTTAGCTCAAACGGCTGCAAAACCTGTTTGCCCAGCACGGGGATATTGAGTTCTATAAGATAAAGCCATAAACATGTTTGTCTGAGTCTTCTATCAAAAGTTACAGCGATTTATATGAAGTTGTTCAAAAACGCTTTATTTCGCCAAGACAGTGTGTTTCTCACTGTTACATGCATTTGAATGGGAAACTCGCCTGAAACAAAGTATAGGTTTTCATTATGTGAATAATTTTAAAATCTTAGCTCAAACGGCTGCAAAACCTGTTTGCCCAGCACGGGGATATTGAGTTCTATAAGATAAAGCCATAAACATGTTTGTCTGAGTCTTCTATCAAAAGTTACAGCGATTTATATGAAGTTGTTAAAAAAAACGCTTTATTTCGCCAAGACAATGCGTTTCTCACTGTTACATGCATTTGAATGGGAAACTGGCCTGAAACAAAGTATAGGTTTTCATTATGTGAATAATTTTAAAATCTTAGCTCAAACGGCTGCAAAACCTGTTCTGTTTGCCCAGCACGGGGATATTGAGTTCTATAAGATAAAGCCATAAACATGTTTGTCTGAGTCTTCTATCAAAAGTTACAGCGATTTATATGAAGTTGTTCAAAAACGCTTTATTTCGCCAAGACCATGCGTTTCTCACTGTTACATGCATTTGAATGGGAAACTCGCCTGAAACAACGTATAGGTTTTCATTATGTGAATAATTTTAAAATCTTAGCTCAAACGGCTGCAAAACCTGTTTGCCCAGCACAGGGATATTGAGTTCTATAAGATAAAGCCATAAACATGTTTGTCTGAGTCTTCTATCAAAAGTTACAGCGATTTATATGAAGTTGTTCAAAAACGCTTTATTTCGCCAAGACAGTGTGTTTCTCACTGTTACATGCATTTGAATGGGAAACTCGCCTGAAACAAAGTATAGGTTTTCATTATGTGAATAATTTTAAAATCTTAGCTCAAACGGCTGCAAAACCTGTTCTGTTTGCCCAGCACGGGGATATTGAGTTCTATAAGATAAAGCCATAAACATGTTTGTCTGAGTCTTCTATCAAAAGTTACAGCGATTTATATGAAGTTGTTCAAAAACGCTTTATTTCGCCAAGACAGTGTGTTTCTCACTGTTACATGCATTTGAATGGGAAACTCGCCTGAAACAAAGTATAGGTTTTCATTATGTGAATAATTTTACAATCTTAGCTCAAACGGCTGCAAAACCTGTTTGCCCAGCACGGGGATATTGAGTTCTATAAGATAAAGCCATAAACATGTTTGTCTGAGTCGTCTATCAAAAGTTACAGCGATTTATATGAAGTTGTTAAAAAAAAACTTTATTTCGCCAAGACAATGCGTTTCTCACTGTTACATGCATTTGAATGGGAAACTCGCCTGAAACAAAGTATAGGTTTTCATTATGTGAATAATTTTAAAATCTTAGCTCAAACGGCTGCAAAACCTGTTTGCCCAGCACGGGGATATTGAGTTCTATAAGATAAAGTCATAAACATGTTTGTCTGAGTCTTCTATCAAAAGTTACAGCGATTTATATGAAGTTGTTAAAAAAAAAACTTTATTTCGCCAAGACAATGCGTTTCTCACTGTTACATGCATTTGAATGGGAAACTCGCCTGAAACAAAGTATAGGTTTTCATTATGTGAATAATTTTAAAATCTTAGCTCAAACGGCTGCAAAACCTGTTTGCCCAGCACGGGGATATTGAGTTCTATAAGATAAAGCCATAAACATGTTTGTCTGAGTCTTCTATCAAAAGTTACAGCGATTTATATGAAGTTGTTCAAAAACGCTTTATTTCGCCAAGACAATGCGTTTCTCACTGTTACATGCATTTGAATGGGAAACTCGCCTGAAACAAAGTATAGGTTTTCATTATGTGAATAATTTTAAAATCTTAGCTCAAACGGCTGCAAAACCTGTTTGCCCAAGCACGGGGATATTGAGTTCTATAAGATAAAGCCATAAACATGTTTGTCTGAGTCTTCTATCAAAAGTTACAGCGATTTATATGAAGTTGTTCAAAAACGCTTTATTTCGCCAAGACAATGCGTTTCTCACTGTTACATGCATTTGAATGGGAAACTCGCCTGAAACAAAGTATAGGTTTTCATTATGTGAATAATTTTAAAATCTTAGCTCAAACGGCTGCAAAACCTGTTTGCCCAGCACGGGGATATTGAGTTCTATAAGATAAAGCCATAAACATGTTTGTCTGAGTCTTCTATCAAAAGTTACAGCGATTTATATGGTTGTTAAAAAAAACGCTTTATTTCGCCAAGACAATGCGTTTCTCACTGTTACATGCATTTGAATGGGAAACTCGCCTGAAACAAAGTATAGGTTTTCATTATGTGAATAATTTTAAAATCTTAGCTCAAACGGCTGCAAAACCTGTTTGCCCAGCACGGGGATATTGAGTTCTATAAGATAAAGCCATAAACATGTTTGTCTGAGTCTTCTATCAAAAGTTACAGCGATTTATATGAAGTTGTTCAAAAACGCTTTATTTCGCCAAGACAATGCGTTTCTCACTGTTACATGCATTTGAATGGGAAACTCGCCTGAAACAAAGTATAGGTTTTCATTATGTGAATAATTTTAAAATCTTAGCTCAAACGGCTGCAAAACCTGTTTGCCCAAGCACGGGGATATTGAGTTCTATAAGATAAAGCCATAAACATGTTTGTCTGAGTCTTCTATCAAAAGTTACAGCGATTTATATGAAGTTGTTCAAAAACGCTTTATTTCGCCAAGACAATGCGTTTCTCACTGTTACATGCATTTGAATGGGAAACTCGCCTGAAACAAAGTATAGGTTTTCATTATGTGAATAATTTTAAAATCTTAGCTCAAACGGCTGCAAAACCTGTTTGCCCAGCACGGGGATATTGAGTTCTATAAGATAAAGCCATAAACATGTTTGTCTGAGTCTTCTATCAAAAGTTACAGCGATTTATATGGTTGTTAAAAAAAACGCTTTATTTCGCCAAGACAATGCGTTTCTCACTGTTACATGCATTTGAATGGGAAACTCGCCTGAAACAAAGTATAGGTTTTCATTATGTGAATAATTTTAAAATCTTAGCTCAAACGGCTGCAAAACCTGTTTGCCCAGCACGGGGATATTGAGTTCTATAAGATAAAGCCATAAACATGTTTGTCTGAGTCTTCTATCAAAAGTTACAGCGATTTATATGAAGTTGTTCAAAAACGCTTTATTTCGCCAAGACAGTGTGTTTCTCACTGTTACATGCATTTGAATGGGAAACTCGCCTGAAACAAAGTATAGGTTTTCATTATGTGAATAATTTTAAAATCTTAGCTCAAACGGCTGCAAAACCTGTTTGCCCAGCACGGGGATATTGAGTTCTATAAGATAAAGCCATAAACATGTTTGTCTGAGTCTTCTATCAAAAGTTACAGCGATTTATATGAAGTTGTTAAAAAAAACGCTTTATTTCGCCAAGACAATGCGTTTCTCACTGTTACATGCATTTGAATGGGAAACTGGCCTGAAACAAAGTATAGGTTTTCATTATGTGAATAATTTTAAAATCTTAGCTCAAACGGCTGCAAAACCTGTTCTGTTTGCCCAGCACGGGGATATTGAGTTCTATAAGATAAAGCCATAAACATGTTTGTCTGAGTCTTCTATCAAAAGTTACAGCGATTTATATGAAGTTGTTCAAAAACGCTTTATTTCGCCAAGACCATGCGTTTCTCACTGTTACATGCATTTGAATGGGAAACTCGCCTGAAACAACGTATAGGTTTTCATTATGTGAATAATTTTAAAATCTTAGCTCAAACGGCTGCAAAACCTGTTTGCCCAGCACAGGGATATTGAGTTCTATAAGATAAAGCCATAAACATGTTTGTCTGAGTCTTCTATCAAAAGTTACAGCGATTTATATGAAGTTGTTCAAAAACGCTTTATTTCGCCAAGACAGTGTGTTTCTCACTGTTACATGCATTTGAATGGGAAACTCGCCTGAAACAACGTATAGGTTTTCATTATGTGAATAATTTTAAAATCTTAGCTCAAACGGCTGCAAAACCTGTTTGCCCAGCACGGGGATATTGAGTTCTATAAGATAAAGCCATAAACATGTTTGTCTGAGTCTTCTATCAAAAGTTACAGCGATTTATATGAAGTTGTTCAAAAACGCTTTATTTCGCCAAGACAATGCGTTTCTCACTGTTACATGCATTTGAATGGGAAACTCGCCTGAAACAAAGTATAGGTTTTCATTATGTGAATAATTTTAAAATCTTAGCTCAAACGGCTGCAAAACCTGTTCTGTTTGCCCAGCACGGGGATATTGAGTTCTATAAGATAAAGCCATAAACATGTTTGTCTGAGTCTTCTATCAAAAGTTACAGCGATTTATATGAAGTTGTTCAAAAACGCTTTATTTCGCCAAGACAGTGTGTTTCTCACTGTTACATGCATTTGAATGGGAAACTCGCCTGAAACAAAGTATAGGTTTTCATTATGTGAATAATTTTAAAATCTTAGCTCAAACGGCTGCAAAACCTGTTTGCCCAGCACAGGGATATTGAGTTCTATAAGATAAAGCCATAAACATGTTTGTCTGAGTCTTCTATCAAAAGTTACAGCGATTTATATGAAGTTGTTCAAAAACGCTTTATTTCGCCAAGACAATGCGTTTCTCACTGTTACATGCATTTGAATGGGAAACTCGCCTGAAACAACGTATAGGTTTTCATTATGTGAATAATTTTAAAATCTTAGCTCAAACGGCTGCAAAACCTGTTTGCCCAGCACGGGGATATTGAGTTCTATAAGATAAAGCCATAAACATGTTTGTCTGAGTCGTCTATCAAAAGTTACAGCGATTTATATGAAGTTGTTAAAAAAAAACTTTATTTCGCCAAGACAATGCGTTTCTCACTGTTACATGCATTTGAATGGGAAACTCGCCTGAAACAAAGTATAGGTTTTCATTATGTGAATAATTTTAAAATCTTAGCTCAAACGGCTGCAAAACCTGTTTGCCCAGCACGGGGATATTGAGTTCTATAAGATAAAGTCATAAACATGTTTGTCTGAGTCTTCTATCAAAAGTTACAGCGATTTATATGAAGTTGTTAAAAAAAAACTTTATTTCGCCAAGACAATGCGTTTCTCACTGTTACATGCATTTGAATGGGAAACTCGCCTGAAACAAAGTATAGGTTTTCATTATGTGAATAATTTTAAAATCTTAGCTCAAACGGCTGCAAAACCTGTTTGCCCAGCACGGGGATATTGAGTTCTATAAGATAAAGCCATAAACATGTTTGTCTGAGTCTTCTATCAAAAGTTACAGCGATTTATATGAAGTTGTTCAAAAACGCTTTATTTCGCCAAGACAATGCGTTTCTCACTGTTACATGCATTTGAATGGGAAACTCGCCTGAAACAAAGTATAGGTTTTCATTATGTGAATAATTTTAAAATCTTAGCTCAAACGGCTGCAAAACCTGTTTGCCCAAGCACGGGGATATTGAGTTCTATAAGATAAAGCCATAAACATGTTTGTCTGAGTCTTCTATCAAAAGTTACAGCGATTTATATGAAGTTGTTCAAAAACGCTTTATTTCGCCAAGACAATGCGTTTCTCACTGTTACATGCATTTGAATGGGAAACTCGCCTGAAACAAAGTATAGGTTTTCATTATGTGAATAATTTTAAAATCTTAGCTCAAACGGCTGCAAAACCTGTTTGCCCAGCACGGGGATATTGAGTTCTATAAGATAAAGCCATAAACATGTTTGTCTGAGTCTTCTATCAAAAGTTACAGCGATTTATATGGTTGTTAAAAAAAACGCTTTATTTCGCCAAGACAATGCGTTTCTCACTGTTACATGCATTTGAATGGGAAACTCGCCTGAAACAAAGTATAGGTTTTCATTATGTGAATAATTTTAAAATCTTAGCTCAAACGGCTGCAAAACCTGTTTGCCCAGCACGGGGATATTGAGTTCTATAAGATAAAGCCATAAACATGTTTGTCTGAGTCTTCTATCAAAAGTTACAGCGATTTATATGAAGTTGTTCAAAAACGCTTTATTTCGCCAAGACAATGCGTTTCTCACTGTTACATGCATTTGAATGGGAAACTCGCCTGAAACAAAGTATAGGTTTTCATTATGTGAATAATTTTAAAATCTTAGCTCAAACGGCTGCAAAACCTGTTTGCCCAAGCACGGGGATATTGAGTTCTATAAGATAAAGCCATAAACATGTTTGTCTGAGTCTTCTATCAAAAGTTACAGCGATTTATATGAAGTTGTTCAAAAACGCTTTATTTCGCCAAGACAATGCGTTTCTCACTGTTACATGCATTTGAATGGGAAACTCGCCTGAAACAAAGTATAGGTTTTCATTATGTGAATAATTTTAAAATCTTAGCTCAAACGGCTGCAAAACCTGTTTGCCCAGCACGGGGATATTGAGTTCTATAAGATAAAGCCATAAACATGTTTGTCTGAGTCTTCTATCAAAAGTTACAGCGATTTATATGGTTGTTAAAAAAAACGCTTTATTTCGCCAAGACAATGCGTTTCTCACTGTTACATGCATTTGAATGGGAAACTCGCCTGAAACAAAGTATAGGTTTTCATTATGTGAATAATTTTAAAATCTTAGCTCAAACGGCTGCAAAACCTATTTGCCCAGCACGGGGATATTGAGTTCTATAAGATAAAGCCATAAACATGTTTGTCTGAGTCTTCTATCAAAAGTTACAGCGATTTATATGAAGTTGTTCAAAAACGCTTTATTTCGCCAAGACAATGCGTTTCTCACTGTTACATGCATTTGAATGGGAAACTCGCCTGAAACAACGTATAGGTTTTCATTATGTGAATAATTTTAAAATCTTAGCTCAAACGGCTGCAAAACCTGTTTGCCCAGCACAGGGATATTGAGTTCTATAAGATAAAGCCATAAACATGTTTGTCTGAGTCTTCTATCAAAAGTTACAGCGATTTATATGAAGTTGTTCAAAAACGCTTTATTTCGCCAAGACAGTGTGTTTCTCACTGTTACATGCATTTGAATGGGAAACTCGCCTGAAACAAAGTATAGGTTTTCATTATGTGAATAATTTTAAAATCTTAGCTCAAACGGCTGCAAAACCTGTTTGCCCAGCACGGGGATATTGAGTTCTATAAGATAAAGCCATAAACATGTTTGTCTGAGTCTTCTATCAAAAGTTACAGCGATTTATATGAAGTTGTTAAAAAAAACGCTTTATTTCGCCAAGACAATGCGTTTCTCACTGTTACATGCATTTGAATGGGAAACTGGCCTGAAACAAAGTATAGGTTTTCATTATGTGAATAATTTTAAAATCTTAGCTCAAACGGCTGCAAAACCTGTTCTGTTTGCCCAGCACGGGGATATTGAGTTCTATAAGATAAAGCCATAAACATGTTTGTCTGAGTCTTCTATCAAAAGTTACAGCGATTTATATGAAGTTGTTCAAAAACGCTTTATTTCGCCAAGACCATGCGTTTCTCACTGTTACATGCATTTGAATGGGAAACTCGCCTGAAACAACGTATAGGTTTTCATTATGTGAATAATTTTAAAATCTTAGCTCAAACGGCTGCAAAACCTGTTTGCCCAGCACAGGGATATTGAGTTCTATAAGATAAAGCCATAAACATGTTTGTCTGAGTCTTCTATCAAAAGTTACAGCGATTTATATGAAGTTGTTCAAAAACGCTTTATTTCGCCAAGACAGTGTGTTTCTCACTGTTACATGCATTTGAATGGGAAACTCGCCTGAAACAACGTATAGGTTTTCATTATGTGAATAATTTTAAAATCTTAGCTCAAACGGCTGCAAAACCTGTTTGCCCAGCACGGGGATATTGAGTTCTATAAGATAAAGCCATAAACATGTTTGTCTGAGTCTTCTATCAAAAGTTACAGCGATTTATATGAAGTTGTTCAAAAACGCTTTATTTCGCCAAGACAATGCGTTTCTCACTGTTACATGCATTTGAATGGGAAACTCGCCTGAAACAAAGTATAGGTTTTCATTATGTGAATAATTTTAAAATCTTAGCTCAAACGGCTGCAAAACCTGTTCTGTTTGCCCAGCACGGGGATATTGAGTTCTATAAGATAAAGCCATAAACATGTTTGTCTGAGTCTTCTATCAAAAGTTACAGCGATTTATATGAAGTTGTTCAAAAACGCTTTATTTCGCCAAGACAGTGTGTTTCTCACTGTTACATGCATTTGAATGGGAAACTCGCCTGAAACAAAGTATAGGTTTTCATTATGTGAATAATTTTAAAATCTTAGCTCAAACGGCTGCAAAACCTGTTTGCCCAGCACAGGGATATTGAGTTCTATAAGATAAAGCCATAAACATGTTTGTCTGAGTCTTCTATCAAAAGTTACAGCGATTTATATGAAGTTGTTCAAAAACGCTTTATTTCGCCAAGACAATGCGTTTCTCACTGTTACATGCATTTGAATGGGAAACTCGCCTGAAACAACGTATAGGTTTTCATTATGTGAATAATTTTAAAATCTTAGCTCAAACGGCTGCAAAACCTGTTTGCCCAGCACGGGGATATTGAGTTCTATAAGATAAAGCCATAAACATGTTTGTCTGAGTCTTCTATCAAAAGTTACAGCGATTTATATGAAGTTGTTCAAAAACGCTTTATTTCGCCAAGACAATGCGTTTCTCACTGTTACATGCATTTGAATGGGAAACTCGCCTGAAACAAAGTATAGGTTTTCATTATGTGAATAATTTTAAAATCTTAGCTCAAACGGCTGCAAAACCTGTTTGCCCAGCACGGGGATATTGAGTTCTATAAGATAAAGCCATAAACATGTTTGTCTGAGTCTTCTATCAAAAGTTACAGCGATTTATATGAAGTTGTTCAAAAACGCTTTATTTCGCCAAGACAATGCGTTTCTCACTGTTACATGCATTTGAATGGGAAACTCGCCTGAAACAACGTATAGGTTTTCATTATGTGAATAATTTTAAAATCTTAGCTCAAACGGCTGCAAAACCTGTTTGCCCAGCACGGGGATATTGAGTTCTATAAGATAAAGCCATAAACATGTTTGTCTGAGTCTTCTATCAAAAGTTACAGCGATTTATATGAAGTTGTTCAAAAACGCTTTATTTCGCCAAGACAGTGTGTTTCTCACTGTTACATGCATTTGAATGGGAAACTCGCCTGAAACAAAGTATAGGTTTTCATTATGTGAATAATTTTAAAATCTTAGCTCAAACGGCTGCAAAACCTGTTTGCCCAGCACGGGGATATTGAGTTCTATAAGATAAAGCCATAAACATGTTTGTCTGAGTCTTCTATCAAAAGTTACAGCGATTTATATGAAGTTGTTCAAAAACGCTTTATTTCGCCAAGACAATGCGTTTCTCACTGTTACATGCATTTGAATGGGAAACTCGCCTGAAACAAAGTATAGGTTTTCATTATGTGAATAATTTTAAAATCTTAGCTCAAACGGCTGCAAAACCTGTTTGCCCAGCACGGGGATATTGAGTTCTATAAGATAAAGCCATAAACATGTTTGTCTGAGTCTTCTATCAAAAGTTACAGCGATTTATATGAAGTTGTTCAAAAACGCTTTATTTCGCCAAGACCATGCGTTTCTCACTGTTACATGCATTTGAATGGGAAACTCGCCTGAAACAACGTATAGGTTTTCATTATGTGAATAATTTTAAAATCTTAGCTCAAACGGCTGCAAAACCTGTTTGCCCAGCACGGGGATATTGAGTTCTATAAGATAAAGCCATAAACATGTTTGTCTGAGTCTTCTATCAAAAGTTACAGCGATTTATATGAAGTTGTTCAAAAACGCTTTATTTCGCCAAGACAGTGTGTTTCTCACTGTTACATGCATTTGAATGGGAAACTCGCCTGAAACAACGTATAGGTTTTCATTATGTGAATAATTTTAAAATCTTAGCTCAAACGGCTGCAAAACCTGTTCTGTTTGCCCAGCACGGGGATATTGAGTTCTATAAGATAAAGCCATAAACATGTTTGTCTGAGTCTTCTATCAAAAGTTACAGCGATTTATATGAAGTTGTTCAAAAACGCTTTATTTCGCCAAGACAGTGTGTTTCTCACTGTTACATGCATTTGAATGGGAAACTCGCCTGAAACAACGTATAGGTTTTCATTATGTGAATAATTTTAAAATCTTAGCTCAAACGGCTGCAAAACCTGTTTGCCCAGCACGGGGATATTGAGTTCTATAAGATAAAGCCATAAACATGTTTGTCTGAGTCTTCTATCAAAAGTTACAGCGATTTATATGAAGTTGTTCAAAAACGCTTTATTTCGCCAAGACAATGCGTTTCTCACTGTTACATGCATTTGAATGGGAAACTCGCCTGAAACAAAGTATAGGTTTTCATTATGTGAATAATTTTAAAATCTTAGCTCAAACGGCTGCAAAACCTGTTCTGTTTGCCCAGCACGGGGATATTGAGTTCTATAAGATAAAGCCATAAACATGTTTGTCTGAGTCTTCTATCAAAAGTTACAGCGATTTATATGAAGTTGTTCAAAAACGCTTTATTTCGCCAAGACAATGCGTTTCTCACTGTTACATGCATTTGAATGGGAAACTCGCCTGAAACAACGTATAGGTTTTCATTATGTGAATAATTTTAAAATCTTAGCTCAAACGGCTGCAAAACCTGTTTGCCCAGCACGGGGATATTGAGTTCTATAAGATAAAGCCATAAACATGTTTGTCTGAGTCTTCTATCAAAAGTTACAGCGATTTATATGAAGTTGTTCAAAAACGCTTTATTTCGCCAAGACAATGCGTTTCTCACTGTTACATGCATTTGAATGGGAAACTCGCCTGAAACAACGTATAGGTTTTCATTATGTGAATAATTTTAAAATCTTAGCTCAAACGGCTGCAAAACCTGTTTGCCCAGCACGGGGATATTGAGTTCTATAAGATAAAGCCATAAACATGTTTGTCTGAGTCTTCTATCAAAAGTTACAGCGATTTATATGAAGTTGTTCAAAAACGCTTTATTTCGCCAAGACAGTGTGTTTCTCACTGTTACATGCATTTGAATGGGAAACTCGCCTGAAACAACGTATAGGTTTTCATTATGTGAATAATTTTAAAATCTTAGCTCAAACGGCTGCAAAACCTGTTCTGTTTGCCCAGCACGGGGATATTGAGTTCTATAAGATAAAGCCATAAACATGTTTGTCTGAGTCTTCTATCAAAAGTTACAGCGATTTATATGAAGTTGTTCAAAAACGCTTTATTTCGCCAAGACAGTGTGTTTCTCACTGTTACATGCATTTGAATGGGAAACTCGCCTGAAACAACGTATAGGTTTTCATTATGTGAATAATTTTAAAATCTTAGCTCAAACGGCTGCAAAACCTGTTTGCCCAGCACGGGGATATTGAGTTCTATAAGATAAAGCCATAAACATGTTTGTCTGAGTCTTCTATCAAAAGTTACAGCGATTTATATGAAGTTGTTCAAAAACGCTTTATTTCGCCAAGACAATGCGTTTCTCACTGTTACATGCATTTGAATGGGAAACTCGCCTGAAACAAAGTATAGGTTTTCATTATGTGAATAATTTTAAAATCTTAGCTCAAACGGCTGCAAAACCTGTTCTGTTTGCCCAGCACGGGGATATTGAGTTCTATAAGATAAAGCCATAAACATGTTTGTCTGAGTCTTCTATCAAAAGTTACAGCGATTTATATGAAGTTGTTCAAAAACGCTTTATTTCGCCAAGACAATGCGTTTCTCACTGTTACATGCATTTGAATGGGAAACTCGCCTGAAACAACGTATAGGTTTTCATTATGTGAATAATTTTAAAATCTTAGCTCAAACGGCTGCAAAACCTGTTTGCCCAGCACGGGGATATTGAGTTCTATAAGATAAAGCCATAAACATGTTTGTCTGAGTCTTCTATCAAAAGTTACAGCGATTTATATGAAGTTGTTCAAAAACGCTTTATTTCGCCAAGACAATGCGTTTCTCACTGTTACATGCATTTGAATGGGAAACTCGCCTGAAACAACGTATAGGTTTTCATTATGTGAATAATTTTAAAATCTTAGCTCAAACGGCTGCAAAACCTGTTTGCCCAGCACGGGGATATTGAGTTCTATAAGATAAAGCCATAAACATGTTTGTCTGAGTCTTCTATCAAAAGTTACAGCGATTTATATGAAGTTGTTCAAAAACGCTTTATTTCGCCAAGACAATGCGTTTCTCACTGTTACGTGCATTTGAATGGGAAACTCGCCTGAAACAACGTATAGGTTTTCATTATGTGAATAATTTTAAAATCTTAGCTCAAACGGCTGCAAAACCTGTTTGCCCAGCACGGGGATATTGAGTTCTATAAGATAAAGCCATAAACATGTTTGTCTGAGTCTTCTATCAAAAGTTACAGCGATTTATATGAAGTTGTTCAAAAACGCTTTATTTCGCCAAGACAGTGTGTTTCTCACTGTTACATGCATTTGAATGGGAAACTCGCCTGAAACAAAGTATAGGTTTTCATTATGTGAATAATTTTAAAATCTTAGCTCAAACGGCTGCAAAACCTGTTTGCCCAGCACGGGGATATTGAGTTCTATAAGATAAAGCCATAAACATGTTTGTCTGAGTCTTCTATCAAAAGTTACAGCGATTTATATGAAGTTGTTCAAAAACGCTTTATTTCGCCAAGACAATGCGTTTCTCACTGTTACATGCATTTGAATGGGAAACTCGCCTGAAACAAAGTATAGGTTTTCATTATGTGAATAATTTTAAAATCTTAGCTCAAACGGCTGCAAAACCTGTTTGCCCAGCACGGGGATATTGAGTTCTATAAGATAAAGCCATAAACATGTTTGTCTGAGTCTTCTATCAAAAGTTACAGCGATTTATATGAAGTTGTTCAAAAACGCTTTATTTCGCCAAGACCATGCGTTTCTCACTGTTACATGCATTTGAATGGGAAACTCGCCTGAAACAACGTATAGGTTTTCATTATGTGAATAATTTTAAAATCTTAGCTCAAACGGCTGCAAAACCTGTTTGCCCAGCACGGGGATATTGAGTTCTATAAGATAAAGCCATAAACATGTTTGTCTGAGTCTTCTATCAAAAGTTACAGCGATTTATATGAAGTTGTTCAAAAACGCTTTATTTCGCCAAGACAGTGTGTTTCTCACTGTTACATGCATTTGAATGGGAAACTCGCCTGAAACAACGTATAGGTTTTCATTATGTGAATAATTTTAAAATCTTAGCTCAAACGGCTGCAAAACCTGTTCTGTTTGCCCAGCACGGGGATATTGAGTTCTATAAGATAAAGCCATAAACATGTTTGTCTGAGTCTTCTATCAAAAGTTACAGCGATTTATATGAAGTTGTTCAAAAACGCTTTATTTCGCCAAGACAGTGTGTTTCTCACTGTTACATGCATTTGAATGGGAAACTCGCCTGAAACAACGTATAGGTTTTCATTATGTGAATAATTTTAAAATCTTAGCTCAAACGGCTGCAAAACCTGTTTGCCCAGCACGGGGATATTGAGTTCTATAAGATAAAGCCATAAACATGTTTGTCTGAGTCTTCTATCAAAAGTTACAGCGATTTATATGAAGTTGTTCAAAAACGCTTTATTTCGCCAAGACAATGCGTTTCTCACTGTTACATGCATTTGAATGGGAAACTCGCCTGAAACAAAGTATAGGTTTTCATTATGTGAATAATTTTAAAATCTTAGCTCAAACGGCTGCAAAACCTGTTCTGTTTGCCCAGCACGGGGATATTGAGTTCTATAAGATAAAGCCATAAACATGTTTGTCTGAGTCTTCTATCAAAAGTTACAGCGATTTATATGAAGTTGTTCAAAAACGCTTTATTTCGCCAAGACAATGCGTTTCTCACTGTTACATGCATTTGAATGGGAAACTCGCCTGAAACAACGTATAGGTTTTCATTATGTGAATAATTTTAAAATCTTAGCTCAAACGGCTGCAAAACCTGTTTGCCCAGCACGGGGATATTGAGTTCTATAAGATAAAGCCATAAACATGTTTGTCTGAGTCTTCTATCAAAAGTTACAGCGATTTATATGAAGTTGTTCAAAAACGCTTTATTTCGCCAAGACAATGCGTTTCTCACTGTTACATGCATTTGAATGGGAAACTCGCCTGAAACAACGTATAGGTTTTCATTATGTGAATAATTTTAAAATCTTAGCTCAAACGGCTGCAAAACCTGTTCTGTTTGCCCAGCACGGGGATATTGAGTTCTATAAGATAAAGCCATAAACATGTTTGTCTGAGTCTTCTATCAAAAGTTACAGCGATTTATATGAAGTTGTTCAAAAACGCTTTATTTCGCCAAGACAGTGTGTTTCTCACTGTTACATGCATTTGAATGGGAAACTCGCCTGAAACAACGTATAGGTTTTCATTATGTGAATAATTTTAAAATCTTAGCTCAAACGGCTGCAAAACCTGTTTGCCCAGCACGGGGATATTGAGTTCTATAAGATAAAGCCATAAACATGTTTGTCTGAGTCTTCTATCAAAAGTTACAGCGATTTATATGAAGTTGTTCAAAAACGCTTTATTTCGCCAAGACAATGCGTTTCTCACTGTTACATGCATTTGAATGGGAAACTCGCCTGAAACAAAGTATAGGTTTTCATTATGTGAATAATTTTAAAATCTTAGCTCAAACGGCTGCAAAACCTGTTCTGTTTGCCCAGCACGGGGATATTGAGTTCTATAAGATAAAGCCATAAACATGTTTGTCTGAGTCTTCTATCAAAAGTTACAGCGATTTATATGAAGTTGTTCAAAAACGCTTTATTTCGCCAAGACAATGCGTTTCTCACTGTTACATGCATTTGAATGGGAAACTCGCCTGAAACAACGTATAGGTTTTCATTATGTGAATAATTTTAAAATCTTAGCTCAAACGGCTGCAAAACCTGTTTGCCCAGCACGGG
Source organism: Aulonocara sp. 'chitande type north' Nkhata Bay (assembly GCF_057382095.1). NCBI lineage: Eukaryota > Metazoa > Chordata > Actinopteri > Cichliformes > Cichlidae > Aulonocara > Aulonocara sp. 'chitande type north' Nkhata Bay. The sequence goes on from NC_141353.1 coordinate 8,080,488, forward strand.
GATATTGAGTTCTATAAGATAAAGCCATAAACATGTTTGTCTGAGTCTTCTATCAAAAGTTACAGCGATTTATATGAAGTTGTTCAAAAACGCTTTATTTCGCCAAGACAATGCGTTTCTCACTGTTACATGCATTTGAATGGGAAACTCGCCTGAAACAACGTATAGGTTTTCATTATGTGAATAATTTTAAAATCTTAGCTCAAACGGCTGCAAAACCTGTTTGCCCAGCACGGGGATATTGAGTTCTATAAGATAAAGCCATAAACATGTTTGTCTGAGTCTTCTATCAAAAGTTACAGCGATTTATATGAAGTTGTTCAAAAACGCTTTATTTCGCCAAGACAATGCGTTTCTCACTGTTACATGCATTTGAATGGGAAACTCGCCTGAAACAACGTATAGGTTTTCATTATGTGAATAATTTTAAAATCTTAGCTCAAACGGCTGCAAAACCTGTTTGCCCAGCACGGGGATATTGAGTTCTATAAGATAAAGCCATAAACATGTTTGTCTGAGTCTTCTATCAAAAGTTACAGCGATTTATATGAAGTTGTTCAAAAACGCTTTATTTCGCCAAGACAGTGTGTTTCTCACTGTTACATGCATTTGAATGGGAAACTCGCCTGAAACAAAGTATAGGTTTTCATTATGTGAATAATTTTAAAATCTTAGCTCAAACGGCTGCAAAACCTATTTGCCCAGCACGGGGATATTGAGTTCTATAAGATAAAGCCATAAACATGTTTGTCTGAGTCTTCTATCAAAAGTTACAGCGATTTATATGAAGTTGTTCAAAAACGCTTTATTTCGCCAAGACAGTGTGTTTCTCACTGTTACATGCATTTGAATGGGAAACTCGCCTGAAACAACGTATAGGTTTTCATTATGTGAATAATTTTAAAATCTTAGCTCAAACGGCTGCAAAACCTGTTTGCCCAGCACGGGGATATTGAGTTCTATAAGATAAAGCCATAAACATGTTTGTCTGAGTCTTCTATCAAAAGTTACAGCGATTTATATGAAGTTGTTCAAAAACGCTTTATTTCGCCAAGACAATGCGTTTCTCACTGTTACATGCATTTGAATGGGAAACTCGCCTGAAACAAAGTATAGGTTTTCATTATGTGAATAATTTTAAAATCTTAGCTCAAACGGCTGCAAAACCTGTTTGCCCAGCACGGGGATATTGAGTTCTATAAGATAAAGCCATAAACATGTTTGTCTGAGTCTTCTATCAAAAGTTACAGCGATTTATATGAAGTTGTTCAAAAACGCTTTATTTCGCCAAGACAATGCGTTTCTCACTGTTACATGCATTTGAATGGGAAACTCGCCTGAAACAACGTATAGGTTTTCATTATGTGAATAATTTTAAAATCTTAGCTCAAACGGCTGCAAAACCTGTTTGCCCAGCACGGGGATATTGAGTTCTATAAGATAAAGCCATAAACATGTTTGTCTGAGTCTTCTATCAAAAGTTACAGCGATTTATATGAAGTTGTTCAAAAACGCTTTATTTCGCCAAGACAGTGTGTTTCTCACTGTTACATGCATTTGAATGGGAAACTCGCCTGAAACAAAGTATAGGTTTTCATTATGTGAATAATTTTAAAATCTTAGCTCAAACGGCTGCAAAACCTGTTTGCCCAGCACGGGGATATTGAGTTCTATAAGATAAAGCCATAAACATGTTTGTCTGAGTCTTCTATCAAAAGTTACAGCGATTTATATGAAGTTGTTCAAAAACGCTTTATTTCGCCAAGACAATGCGTTTCTCACTGTTACATGCATTTGAATGGGAAACTCGCCTGAAACAAAGTATAGGTTTTCATTATGTGAATAATTTTAAAATCTTAGCTCAAACGGCTGCAAAACCTGTTTGCCCAGCACGGGGATATTGAGTTCTATAAGATAAAGCCATAAACATGTTTGTCTGAGTCTTCTATCAAAAGTTACAGCGATTTATATGAAGTTGTTCAAAAACGCTTTATTTCGCCAAGACCATGCGTTTCTCACTGTTACATGCATTTGAATGGGAAACTCGCCTGAAACAACGTATAGGTTTTCATTATGTGAATAATTTTAAAATCTTAGCTCAAACGGCTGCAAAACCTGTTTGCCCAGCACGGGGATATTGAGTTCTATAAGATAAAGCCATAAACATGTTTGTCTGAGTCTTCTATCAAAAGTTACAGCGATTTATATGAAGTTGTTCAAAAACGCTTTATTTCGCCAAGACAGTGTGTTTCTCACTGTTACATGCATTTGAATGGGAAACTCGCCTGAAACAACGTATAGGTTTTCATTATGTGAATAATTTTAAAATCTTAGCTCAAACGGCTGCAAAACCTGTTCTGTTTGCCCAGCACGGGGATATTGAGTTCTATAAGATAAAGCCATAAACATGTTTGTCTGAGTCTTCTATCAAAAGTTACAGCGATTTATATGAAGTTGTTCAAAAACGCTTTATTTCGCCAAGACAGTGTGTTTCTCACTGTTACATGCATTTGAATGGGAAACTCGCCTGAAACAACGTATAGGTTTTCATTATGTGAATAATTTTAAAATCTTAGCTCAAACGGCTGCAAAACCTGTTTGCCCAGCACGGGGATATTGAGTTCTATAAGATAAAGCCATAAACATGTTTGTCTGAGTCTTCTATCAAAAGTTACAGCGATTTATATGAAGTTGTTCAAAAACGCTTTATTTCGCCAAGACAATGCGTTTCTCACTGTTACATGCATTTGAATGGGAAACTCGCCTGAAACAACGTATAGGTTTTCATTATGTGAATAATTTTAAAATCTTAGCTCAAACGGCTGCAAAACCTGTTTGCCCAGCACGGGGATATTGAGTTCTATAAGATAAAGCCATAAACATGTTTGTCTGAGTCTTCTATCAAAAGTTACAGCGATTTATATGAAGTTGTTCAAAAACGCTTTATTTCGCCAAGACAGTGTGTTTCTCACTGTTACATGCATTTGAATGGGAAACTCGCCTGAAACAAAGTATAGGTTTTCATTATGTGAATAATTTTAAAATCTTAGCTCAAACGGCTGCAAAACCTATTTGCCCAGCACGGGGATATTGAGTTCTATAAGATAAAGCCATAAACATGTTTGTCTGAGTCTTCTATCAAAAGTTACAGCGATTTATATGAAGTTGTTCAAAAACGCTTTATTTCGCCAAGACAATGCGTTTCTCACTGTTACATGCATTTGAATGGGAAACTCGCCTGAAACAAAGTATAGGTTTTCATTATGTGAATAATTTTAAAATCTTAGCTCAAACGGCTGCAAAACCTGTTTGCCCAGCACGGGGATATTGAGTTCTATAAGATAAAGCCATAAACATGTTTGTCTGAGTCTTCTATCAAAAGTTACAGCGATTTATATGAAGTTGTTCAAAAACGCTTTATTTCGCCAAGACAATGCGTTTCTCACTGTTACATGCATTTGAATGGGAAACTCGCCTGAAACAACGTATAGGTTTTCATTATGTGAATAATTTTAAAATCTTAGCTCAAACGGCTGCAAAACCTGTTTGCCCAGCACGGGGATATTGAGTTCTATAAGATAAAGCCATAAACATGTTTGTCTGAGTCTTCTATCAAAAGTTACAGCGATTTATATGAAGTTGTTCAAAAACGCTTTATTTCGCCAAGACAATGCGTTTCTCACTGTTACATGCATTTGAATGGGAAACTCGCCTGAAACAACGTATAGGTTTTCATTATGTGAATAATTTTAAAATCTTAGTTCAAACGGCTGCAAAACCTGTTTGCCCAGCACAGGGATATTGAGTTCTATAAGATAAAGCCATAAACATGTTTGTCTGAGTCTTCTATCAAAAGTTACAGCGATTTATATGAAGTTGTTCAAAAACGCTTTATTTCGCCAAGACAGTGTGTTTCTCACTGTTACATGCATTTGAATGGGAAACTCGCCTGAAACAAAGTATAGGTTTTCATTATGTGAATAATTTTAAAATCTTAGCTCAAACGGCTGCAAAACCTATTTGCCCAGCACGGGGATATTGAGTTCTATAAGATAAAGCCATAAACATGTTTGTCTGAGTCTTCTATCAAAAGTTACAGCGATTTATATGAAGTTGTTCAAAAACGCTTTATTTCGCCAAGACAGTGTGTTTCTCACTGTTACATGCATTTGAATGGGAAACTCGCCTGAAACAACGTATAGGTTTTCATTATGTGAATAATTTTAAAATCTTAGCTCAAACGGCTGCAAAACCTGTTTGCCCAGCACGGGGATATTGAGTTCTATAAGATAAAGCCATAAACATGTTTGTCTGAGTCTTCTATCAAAAGTTACAGCGATTTATATGAAGTTGTTCAAAAACGCTTTATTTCGCCAAGACAATGCGTTTCTCACTGTTACATGCATTTGAATGGGAAACTCGCCTGAAACAAAGTATAGGTTTTCATTATGTGAATAATTTTAAAATCTTAGCTCAAACGGCTGCAAAACCTGTTTGCCCAGCACGGGGATATTGAGTTCTATAAGATAAAGCCATAAACATGTTTGTCTGAGTCTTCTATCAAAAGTTACAGCGATTTATATGAAGTTGTTCAAAAACGCTTTATTTCGCCAAGACAATGCGTTTCTCACTGTTACATGCATTTGAATGGGAAACTCGCCTGAAACAACGTATAGGTTTTCATTATGTGAATAATTTTAAAATCTTAGCTCAAACGGCTGCAAAACCTGTTTGCCCAGCACGGGGATATTGAGTTCTATAAGATAAAGCCATAAACATGTTTGTCTGAGTCTTCTATCAAAAGTTACAGCGATTTATATGAAGTTGTTCAAAAACGCTTTATTTCGCCAAGACAATGCGTTTCTCACTGTTACATGCATTTGAATGGGAAACTCGCCTGAAACAACGTATAGGTTTTCATTATGTGAATAATTTTAAAATCTTAGTTCAAACGGCTGCAAAACCTGTTTGCCCAGCACAGGGATATTGAGTTCTATAAGATAAAGCCATAAACATGTTTGTCTGAGTCTTCTATCAAAAGTTACAGCGATTTATATGAAGTTGTTCAAAAACGCTTTATTTCGCCAAGACAATGCGTTTCTCACTGTTACATGCATTTGAATGGGAAACTCGCCTGAAACAAAGTATAGGTTTTCATTATGTGAATAATTTTAAAATCTTAGCTCAAACGGCTGCAAAACCTGTTTGCCCAGCACGGGGATATTGAGTTCTATAAGATAAAGCCATAAACATGTTTGTCTGAGTCTTCTATCAAAAGTTACAGCGATTTATATGAAGTTGTTCAAAAACGCTTTATTTCGCCAAGACAATGCGTTTCTCACTGTTACATGCATTTGAATGGGAAACTCGCCTGAAACAACGTATAGGTTTTCATTATGTGAATAATTTTAAAATCTTAGCTCAAACGGCTGCAAAACCTGTTTGCCCAGCACGGGGATATTGAGTTCTATAAGATAAAGCCATAAACATGTTTGTCTGAGTCTTCTATCAAAAGTTACAGCGATTTATATGAAGTTGTTCAAAAACGCTTTATTTCGCCAAGACAGTGTGTTTCTCACTGTTACATGCATTTGAATGGGAAACTCGCCTGAAACAAAGTATAGGTTTTCATTATGTGAATAATTTTAAAATCTTAGCTCAAACGGCTGCAAAACCTGTTTGCCCAGCACAGGGATATTGAGTTCTATAAGATAAAGCCATAAACATGTTTGTCTGAGTCTTCTATCAAAAGTTACAGCGATTTATATGAAGTTGTTCAAAAACGCTTTATTTCGCCAAGACAATGCGTTTCTCACTGTTACATGCATTTGAATGGGAAACTCGCCTGAAACAATGTATAGGTTTTCATTATGTGAATAATTTTAAAATCTTAGCTCAAACGGCTGCAAAACCTGTTTGCCCAGCACGGGGATATTGAGTTCTATAAGATAAAGCCATAAACATGTTTGTCTGAGTCTTCTATCAAAAGTTACAGCGATTTATATGAAGTTGTTCAAAAACGCTTTATTTCGCCAAGACAATGCGTTTCTCACTGTTACATGCATTTGAATGGGAAACTCGCCTGAAACAAAGTATAGGTTTTCATTATGTGAATAATTTTAAAATCTTAGCTCAAACGGCTGCAAAACCTGTTTGCCCAGCACGGGGATATTGAGTTCTATAAGATAAAGCCATAAACATGTTTGTCTGAGTCTTCTATCAAAAGTTACAGCGATTTATATGAAGTTGTTAAAAAAAAACTTTATTTCGCCAAGACAATGCGTTTCTCACTGTTACATGCATTTGAATGGGAAACTCGCCTGAAACAAAGTATAGGTTTTCATTATGTGAATAATTTTAAAATCTTAGCTCAAACGGCTGCAAAACCTGTTTGCCCAGCACGGGGATATTGAGTTCTATAAGATAAAGCCATAAACATGTTTGTCTGAGTCTTCTATCAAAAGTTACAGCGATTTATATGAAGTTGTTCAAAAACGCTTTATTTCGCCAAGACAGTGTGTTTCTCACTGTTACATGCATTTGAATGGGAAACTCGCCTGAAACAAAGTATAGGTTTTCATTATGTGAATAATTTTAAAATCTTAGCTCAAACGGCTGCAAAACCTGTTCTGTTTGCCCAGCACGGGGATATTGAGTTCTATAAGATAAAGCCATAAACATGTTTGTCTGAGTCTTCTATCAAAAGTTACAGCGATTTATATGAAGTTGTTCAAAAACGCTTTATTTCGCCAAGACAGTGTGTTTCTCACTGTTACATGCATTTGAATGGGAAACTCGCCTGAAACAAAGTATAGGTTTTCATTATGTGAATAATTTTAAAATCTTAGCTCAAACGGCTGCAAAACCTGTTTGCCCAGCACGGGGATATTGAGTTCTATAAGATAAAGCCATAAACATGTTTGTCTGAGTCTTCTATCAAAAGTTACAGCGATTTATATGAAGTTGTTCAAAAACGCTTTATTTCGCCAAGACAATGCGTTTCTCACTGTTACATGCATTTGAATGGGAAACTCGCCTGAAACAAAGTATAGGTTTTCATTATGTGAATAATTTTAAAATCTTAGCTCAAACGGCTGCAAAACCTGTTTGCCCAGCACAGGGATATTGAGTTCTATAAGATAAAGCCATAAACATGTTTGTCTGAGTCTTCTATCAAAAGTTACAGCGATTTATATGAAGTTGTTCAAAAACGCTTTATTTCGCCAAGACAATGCGTTTCTCACTGTTACATGCATTTGAATGGGAAACTCGCCTGAAACAACGTATAGGTTTTCATTATGTGAATAATTTTAAAATCTTAGCTCAAACGGCTGCAAAACCTGTTTGCCCAAGCACGGGGATATTGAGTTCTATAAGATAAAGCCATAAACATGTTTGTCTGAGTCTTCTATCAAAAGTTACAGCGATTTATATGAAGTTGTTCAAAAACGCTTTATTTCGCCAAGACAATGCGTTTCTCACTGTTACATGCATTTGAATGGGAAACTCGCCTGAAACAAAGTATAGGTTTTCATTATGTGAATAATTTTAAAATCTTAGCTCAAACGGCTGCAAAACCTGTTTGCCCAGCACGGGGATATTGAGTTCTATAAGATAAAGCCATAAACATGTTTGTCTGAGTCTTCTATCAAAAGTTACAGCGATTTATATGAAGTTGTTAAAAAAAAACGCTTTATTTCGCCAAGACAATGCGTTTCTCACTGTTACATGCATTTGAATGGGAAACTCGCCTGAAACAAAGTATAGGTTTTCATTATGTGAATAATTTTAAAATCTTAGCTCAAACGGCTGCAAAACCTGTTTGCCCAGCACAGGGATATTGAGTTCTATAAGATAAAGCCATAAACATGTTTGTCTGAGTCTTCTATCAAAAGTTACAGCGATTTATATGAAGTTGTTCAAAAACGCTTTATTTCGCCAAGACAGTGTGTTTCTCACTGTTACATGCATTTGAATGGGAAACTCGCCTGAAACAAAGTATAGGTTTTCATTATGTGAATAATTTTAAAATCTTAGCTCAAACGGCTGCAAAACCTGTTTGCCCAGCACGGGGATATTGAGTTCTATAAGATAAAGCCATAAACATGTTTGTCTGAGTCTTCTATCAAAAGTTACAGCGATTTATATGAAGTTGTTAAAAAAAAACTTTATTTCGCCAAGACAATGCGTTTCTCACTGTTACATGCATTTGAATGGGAAACTCGCCTGAAACAAAGTATAGGTTTTCATTATGTGAATAATTTTAAAATCTTAGCTCAAACGGCTGCAAAACCTGTTTGCCCAGCACGGGGATATTGAGTTCTATAAGATAAAGCCATAAACATGTTTGTCTGAGTCTTCTATCAAAAGTTACAGCGATTTATATGAAGTTGTTCAAAAACGCTTTATTTCGCCAAGACAATGCGTTTCTCACTGTTACATGCATTTGAATGGGAAACTCGCCTGAAACAAAGTATAGGTTTTCATTATGTGAATAATTTTAAAATCTTAGCTCAAACGGCTGCAAAACCTGTTTGCCCAGCACGGGGATATTGAGTTCTATAAGATAAAGCCATAAACATGTTTGTCTGAGTCTTCTATCAAAAGTTACAGCGATTTATATGAAGTTGTTAAAAAAAAACGCTTTATTTCGCCAAGACAATGCGTTTCTCACTGTTACATGCATTTGAATGGGAAACTCGCCTGAAACAAAGTATAGGTTTTCATTATGTGAATAATTTTAAAATCTTAGCTCAAACGGCTGCAAAACCTGTTTGCCCAGCACAGGGATATTGAGTTCTATAAGATAAAGCCATAAACATGTTTGTCTGAGTCTTCTATCAAAAGTTACAGCGATTTATATGAAGTTGTTCAAAAACGCTTTATTTCGCCAAGACAGTGTGTTTCTCACTGTTACATGCATTTGAATGGGAAACTCGCCTGAAACAAAGTATAGGTTTTCATTATGTGAATAATTTTAAAATCTTAGCTCAAACGGCTGCAAAACCTGTTTGCCCAGCACGGGGATATTGAGTTCTATAAGATAAAGCCATAAACATGTTTGTCTGAGTCTTCTATCAAAAGTTACAGCGATTTATATGAAGTTGTTAAAAAAAACGCTTTATTTCGCCAAGACAATGCGTTTCTCACTGTTACATGCATTTGAATGGGAAACTCGCCTGAAACAAAGTATAGGTTTTCATTATGTGAATAATTTTAAAATCTTAGCTCAAACGGCTGCAAAACCTATTTGCCCAGCACGGGGATATTGAGTTCTATAAGATAAAGCCATAAACATGTTTGTCTGAGTCTTCTATCAAAAGTTACAGCGATTTATATGAAGTTGTTCAAAAACGCTTTATTTCGCCAAGACAATGCGTTTCTCACTGTTACATGCATTTGAATGGGAAACTCGCCTGAAACAAAGTATAGGTTTTCATTATGTGAATAATTTTAAAATCTTAGCTCAAACGGCTGCAAAACCTGTTTGCCCAAGCACGGGGATATTGAGTTCTATAAGATAAAGCCATAAACATGTTTGTCTGAGTCTTCTATCAAAAGTTACAGCGATTTATATGAAGTTGTTCAAAAACGCTTTATTTCGCCAAGACAATGCGTTTCTCACTGTTACATGCATTTGAATGGGAAACTCGCCTGAAACAAAGTATAGGTTTTCATTATGTGAATAATTTTAAAATCTTAGCTCAAACGGCTGCAAAACCTGTTTGCCCAGCACGGGGATATTGAGTTCTATAAGATAAAGCCATAAACATGTTTGTCTGAGTCTTCTATCAAAAGTTACAGCGATTTATATGAAGTTGTTAAAAAAAACGCTTTATTTCGCCAAGACAATGCGTTTCTCACTGTTACATGCATTTGAATGGGAAACTCGCCTGAAACAAAGTATAGGTTTTCATTATGTGAATAATTTTAAAATCTTAGCTCAAACGGCTGCAAAACCTATTTGCCCAGCACGGGGATATTGAGTTCTATAAGATAAAGCCATAAACATGTTTGTCTGAGTCTTCTATCAAAAGTTACAGCGATTTATATGAAGTTGTTAAAAAAAAAACTTTATTTCGCCAAGACAATGCGTTTCTCACTGTTACATGCATTTGAATGGGAAACTCGCCTGAAACAAAGTATAGGTTTTCATTATGTGAATAATTTTAAAATCTTAGCTCAAACGGCTGCAAAACCTGTTTGCCCAGCACGGGGATATTGAGTTCTATAAGATAAAGCCATAAACATGTTTGTCTGAGTCTTCTATCAAAAGTTACAGCGATTTATATGAAGTTGTTCAAAAACGCTTTATTTCGCCAAGACAGTGTGTTTCTCACTGTTACATGCATTTGAATGGGAAACTCGCCTGAAACAAAGTATAGGTTTTCATTATGTGAATAATTTTAAAATCTTAGCTCAAACGGCTGCAAAACCTGTTTGCCCAGCACAGGGATATTGAGTTCTATAAGATAAAGCCATAAACATGTTTGTCTGAGTCTTCTATCAAAAGTTACAGCGATTTATATGAAGTTGTTCAAAAACGCTTTATTTCGCCAAGACAATGCGTTTCTCACTGTTACATGCATTTGAATGGGAAACTCGCCTGAAACAATGTATAGGTTTTCATTATGTGAATAATTTTAAAATCTTAGCTCAAACGGCTGCAAAACCTGTTTGCCCAGCACGGGGATATTGAGTTCTATAAGATAAAGCCATAAACATGTTTGTCTGAGTCTTCTATCAAAAGTTACAGCGATTTATATGAAGTTGTTCAAAAACGCTTTATTTCGCCAAGACAATGCGTTTCTCACTGTTACATGCATTTGAATGGGAAACTCGCCTGAAACAAAGTATAGGTTTTCATTATGTGAATAATTTTAAAATCTTAGCTCAAACGGCTGCAAAACCTGTTTGCCCAGCACGGGGATATTGAGTTCTATAAGATAAAGCCATAAACATGTTTGTCTGAGTCTTCTATCAAAAGTTACAGCGATTTATATGAAGTTGTTAAAAAAAAACTTTATTTCGCCAAGACAATGCGTTTCTCACTGTTACATGCATTTGAATGGGAAACTCGCCTGAAACAAAGTATAGGTTTTCATTATGTGAATAATTTTAAAATCTTAGCTCAAACGGCTGCAAAACCTGTTTGCCCAGCACGGGGATATTGAGTTCTATAAGATAAAGCCATAAACATGTTTGTCTGAGTCTTCTATCAAAAGTTACAGCGATTTATATGAAGTTGTTCAAAAACGCTTTATTTCGCCAAGACAGTGTGTTTCTCACTGTTACATGCATTTGAATGGGAAACTCGCCTGAAACAAAGTATAGGTTTTCATTATGTGAATAATTTTAAAATCTTAGCTCAAACGGCTGCAAAACCTGTTCTGTTTGCCCAGCACGGGGATATTGAGTTCTATAAGATAAAGCCATAAACATGTTTGTCTGAGTCTTCTATCAAAAGTTACAGCGATTTATATGAAGTTGTTCAAAAACGCTTTATTTCGCCAAGACAGTGTGTTTCTCACTGTTACATGCATTTGAATGGGAAACTCGCCTGAAACAAAGTATAGGTTTTCATTATGTGAATAATTTTAAAATCTTAGCTCAAACGGCTGCAAAACCTGTTTGCCCAGCACGGGGATATTGAGTTCTATAAGATAAAGCCATAAACATGTTTGTCTGAGTCTTCTATCAAAAGTTACAGCGATTTATATGAAGTTGTTCAAAAACGCTTTATTTCGCCAAGACAATGCGTTTCTCACTGTTACATGCATTTGAATGGGAAACTCGCCTGAAACAAAGTATAGGTTTTCATTATGTGAATAATTTTAAAATCTTAGCTCAAACGGCTGCAAAACCTGTTTGCCCAGCACAGGGATATTGAGTTCTATAAGATAAAGCCATAAACATGTTTGTCTGAGTCTTCTATCAAAAGTTACAGCGATTTATATGAAGTTGTTCAAAAACGCTTTATTTCGCCAAGACAATGCGTTTCTCACTGTTACATGCATTTGAATGGGAAACTCGCCTGAAACAACGTATAGGTTTTCATTATGTGAATAATTTTAAAATCTTAGCTCAAACGGCTGCAAAACCTGTTTGCCCAAGCACGGGGATATTGAGTTCTATAAGATAAAGCCATAAACATGTTTGTCTGAGTCTTCTATCAAAAGTTACAGCGATTTATATGAAGTTGTTCAAAAACGCTTTATTTCGCCAAGACAATGCGTTTCTCACTGTTACATGCATTTGAATGGGAAACTCGCCTGAAACAAAGTATAGGTTTTCATTATGTGAATAATTTTAAAATCTTAGCTCAAACGGCTGCAAAACCTGTTTGCCCAGCACGGGGATATTGAGTTCTATAAGATAAAGCCATAAACATGTTTGTCTGAGTCTTCTATCAAAAGTTACAGCGATTTATATGAAGTTGTTAAAAAAAACGCTTTATTTCGCCAAGACAATGCGTTTCTCACTGTTACATGCATTTGAATGGGAAACTCGCCTGAAACAAAGTATAGGTTTTCATTATGTGAATAATTTTAAAATCTTAGCTCAAACGGCTGCAAAACCTGTTTGCCCAGCACAGGGATATTGAGTTCTATAAGATAAAGCCATAAACATGTTTGTCTGAGTCTTCTATCAAAAGTTACAGCGATTTATATGAAGTTGTTCAAAAACGCTTTATTTCGCCAAGACAGTGTGTTTCTCACTGTTACATGCATTTGAATGGGAAACTCGCCTGAAACAAAGTATAGGTTTTCATTATGTGAATAATTTTAAAATCTTAGCTCAAACGGCTGCAAAACCTGTTTGCCCAGCACGGGGATATTGAGTTCTATAAGATAAAGCCATAAACATGTTTGTCTGAGTCTTCTATCAAAAGTTACAGCGATTTATATGAAGTTGTTAAAAAAAAACTTTATTTCGCCAAGACAATGCGTTTCTCACTGTTACATGCATTTGAATGGGAAACTCGCCTGAAACAAAGTATAGGTTTTCATTATGTGAATAATTTTAAAATCTTAGCTCAAACGGCTGCAAAACCTGTTTGCCCAGCACGGGGATATTGAGTTCTATAAGATAAAGCCATAAACATGTTTGTCTGAGTCTTCTATCAAAAGTTACAGCGATTTATATGAAGTTGTTCAAAAACGCTTTATTTCGCCAAGACAATGCGTTTCTCACTGTTACATGCATTTGAATGGGAAACTCGCCTGAAACAAAGTATAGGTTTTCATTATGTGAATAATTTTAAAATCTTAGCTCAAACGGCTGCAAAACCTGTTTGCCCAGCACGGGGATATTGAGTTCTATAAGATAAAGCCATAAACATGTTTGTCTGAGTCTTCTATCAAAAGTTACAGCGATTTATATGAAGTTGTTAAAAAAAAACGCTTTATTTCGCCAAGACAATGCGTTTCTCACTGTTACATGCATTTGAATGGGAAACTCGCCTGAAACAAAGTATAGGTTTTCATTATGTGAATAATTTTAAAATCTTAGCTCAAACGGCTGCAAAACCTGTTTGCCCAGCACAGGGATATTGAGTTCTATAAGATAAAGCCATAAACATGTTTGTCTGAGTCTTCTATCAAAAGTTACAGCGATTTATATGAAGTTGTTCAAAAACGCTTTATTTCGCCAAGACAGTGTGTTTCTCACTGTTACATGCATTTGAATGGGAAACTCGCCTGAAACAAAGTATAGGTTTTCATTATGTGAATAATTTTAAAATCTTAGCTCAAACGGCTGCAAAACCTGTTTGCCCAGCACGGGGATATTGAGTTCTATAAGATAAAGCCATAAACATGTTTGTCTGAGTCTTCTATCAAAAGTTACAGCGATTTATATGAAGTTGTTAAAAAAAACGCTTTATTTCGCCAAGACAATGCGTTTCTCACTGTTACATGCATTTGAATGGGAAACTCGCCTGAAACAAAGTATAGGTTTTCATTATGTGAATAATTTTAAAATCTTAGCTCAAACGGCTGCAAAACCTATTTGCCCAGCACGGGGATATTGAGTTCTATAAGATAAAGCCATAAACATGTTTGTCTGAGTCTTCTATCAAAAGTTACAGCGATTTATATGAAGTTGTTCAAAAACGCTTTATTTCGCCAAGACAATGCGTTTCTCACTGTTACATGCATTTGAATGGGAAACTCGCCTGAAACAAAGTATAGGTTTTCATTATGTGAATAATTTTAAAATCTTAGCTCAAACGGCTGCAAAACCTGTTTGCCCAAGCACGGGGATATTGAGTTCTATAAGATAAAGCCATAAACATGTTTGTCTGAGTCTTCTATCAAAAGTTACAGCGATTTATATGAAGTTGTTCAAAAACGCTTTATTTCGCCAAGACAATGCGTTTCTCACTGTTACATGCATTTGAATGGGAAACTCGCCTGAAACAAAGTATAGGTTTTCATTATGTGAATAATTTTAAAATCTTAGCTCAAACGGCTGCAAAACCTGTTTGCCCAGCACGGGGATATTGAGTTCTATAAGATAAAGCCATAAACATGTTTGTCTGAGTCTTCTATCAAAAGTTACAGCGATTTATATGAAGTTGTTAAAAAAAACGCTTTATTTCGCCAAGACAATGCGTTTCTCACTGTTACATGCATTTGAATGGGAAACTCGCCTGAAACAAAGTATAGGTTTTCATTATGTGAATAATTTTAAAATCTTAGCTCAAACGGCTGCAAAACCTATTTGCCCAGCACGGGGATATTGAGTTCTATAAGATAAAGCCATAAACATGTTTGTCTGAGTCTTCTATCAAAAGTTACAGCGATTTATATGAAGTTGTTAAAAAAAAACTTTATTTCGCCAAGACAATGCGTTTCTCACTGTTACATGCATTTGAATGGGAAACTCGCCTGAAACAAAGTATAGGTTTTCATTATGTGAATAATTTTAAAATCTTAGCTCAAACGGCTGCAAAACCTGTTTGCCCAGCACGGGGATATTGAGTTCTATAAGATAAAGCCATAAACATGTTTGTCTGAGTCTTCTATCAAAAGTTACAGCGATTTATATGAAGTTGTTAAAAAAAAACTTTATTTCGCCAAGACAATGCGTTTCTCACTGTTACATGCATTTGAATGGGAAACTCGCCTGAAACAAAGTATAGGTTTTCATTATGTGAATAATTTTAAAATCTTAGCTCAAACGGCTGCAAAACCTGTTTGCCCAGCACGGGGATATTGAGTTCTATAAGATAAAGCCATAAACATGTTTGTCTGAGTCTTCTATCAAAAGTTACAGCGATTTATATGAAGTTGTTAAAAAAAAACTTTATTTCGCCAAGACAATGCGTTTCTCACTGTTACATGCATTTGAATGGGAAACTCGCCTGAAACAAAGTATAGGTTTTCATTATGTGAATAATTTTAAAATCTTAGCTCAAACGGCTGCAAAACCTGTTTGCCCAGCACGGGGATATTGAGTTCTATAAGATAAAGCCATAAACATGTTTGTCTGAGTCTTCTATCAAAAGTTACAGCGATTTATATGAAGTTGTTCAAAAACGCTTTATTTCGCCAAGACAATGCGTTTCTCACTGTTACATGCATTTGAATGGGAAACTCGCCTGAAACAAAGTATAGGTTTTCATTATGTGAATAATTTTAAAATCTTAGCTCAAACGGCTGCAAAACCTGTTTGCCCAAGCACGGGGATATTGAGTTCTATAAGATAAAGCCATAAACATGTTTGTCTGAGTCTTCTATCAAAAGTTACAGCGATTTATATGAAGTTGTTCAAAAACGCTTTATTTCGCCAAGACAATGCGTTTCTCACTGTTACATGCATTTGAATGGGAAACTCGCCTGAAACAAAGTATAGGTTTTCATTATGTGAATAATTTTAAAATCTTAGCTCAAACGGCTGCAAAACCTGTTTGCCCAGCACAGGGATATTGAGTTCTATAAGATAAAGCCATAAACATGTTTGTCTGAGTCTTCTATCAAAAGTTACAGCGATTTATATGAAGTTGTTCAAAAACGCTTTATTTCGCCAAGACAATGCGTTTCTCACTGTTACATGCATTTGAATGGGAAACTCGCCTGAAACAAAGTATAGGTTTTCATTATGTGAATACTTTTAAAATCTTAGCTCGAACGGCTGCAAAACCTGTTTGCCCAGCACGGGGATATTGAGTTCTATAAGATAAAGCCATAAACATGTTTGTCTGAGTCTTCTATCAAAAGTTACAGCGATTTATATGAAGTTGTTCAAAAACGCTTTATTTCGCCAAGACAATGCGTTTCTCACTGTTACATGCATTTGAATGGGAAACTCGCCTGAAACAACGTATAGGTTTTCATTATGTGAATAATTTTAAAATCTTAGCTCAAACGGCTGCAAAACCTGTTTGCCCAGCACGGGGATATTGAGTTCTATAAGATAAAGCCATAAACATGTTTGTCTGAGTCTTCTATCAAAAGTTACAGCGATTTATATGAAGTTGTTCAAAAACGCTTTATTTTGCCAAGACAATGCGTTTCTCACTGTTACATGCATTTGAATGGGAAACTCGCCTGAAACAACGTATAGGTTTTCATTATGTGAATAATTTTAAAATCTTAGCTCAAACAGCTGCAAAACCTGTTTGCCCAGCACGGGGATATTGAGTTCTATAAGATAAAGCCATAAACATGTTTGTCTGAGTCTTCTATCAAAAGTTACAGCGATTTATATGAAGTTGTTCAAAAACGCTTTATTTCGCCAAGACAGTGGGTTTTAGAGTCTTCATCATTAAATCTCTGGTTGCTTCATTTTTCTATCCTATATCAGATATTTTAAAGGTTATCTTAGGTAAAGTTCCATTCTCATGGTGAGGCAAAGTGCTTTATGTGTGTGTGTGCCCGTGTCATGAACGGCTATAAAAGGCCTATAATTAAAGAACAAAGCGGGGTTTGAGTTCGAGTTGCGGCAGACTGTCACTACTTGTAAATGGAACGCAGCCTTCCTACGGCGGACAGCTAATAACAGGAATCGGACGCGGTCCAGCCAAGTCCACAGCAACCACCATAGCAACCGCCTAGCATGACCTTAAAAACATATTCTGTCTTCATAACTATCAAAATCGTGAAATGATTTGCAAAGTGTGAAAGTGTTACAGCTGCAGAGAGCTATGGCGGTATCTATGGAAGCTGTTTACATAGCTAATAATATACGATGTAACCATGGAGACAGTCAGTCACTTGAGCTAGCGGTGCATGTTTACTACAGTGAATAAGGTGATTGAGTGCACAGCGTCCACACTCTGCAGGGGGTAAAGACATTACTTCAATATTGTTTTATATTGATATATATTAGCCTTCTGTTGACCATCACCTCAGGTTCACCATTACAGTTTCAGATTACAGATGCACACTGTCTAAACACATTCAAAAACTCATGTCTCAGAAATAAGCACAGCTGTTCATGTTTGTCATTAGAGTTTTATTTGTAAGAAAATTATGAACTTCATATTGTGCATTAAATAAAAGAACATTTCACAACTCTGAGTCAACAGAAACAGGTAACAGAAATGTCTCTAATGTGTACAGTGTAGTGTAAGCATTAAAAGATCATAAAGGAAAAACTAACATTTATGTGAAACTAATTGTAATAAAAAATGAGCAGGTGCTTTATAGATTTAAAAGAAAGAATCTGAAAACAACACTTTTTTGGTCTAAGTGATCAAAGTAGAAAACAGAACTGATGTTCAAGAACAAACCGTAGCTGCACTAATATTACACATCTCGATCGTTGTACTGAACAGACATGTTGCTTTTAAAACCACATGCAGTGTGTGACCATGACTGTTCACTGAGACCATGAACGCCACTTCGCTGAAGCATTCTTCTTCTTCTTCTTGCCATTAAATTGGAAGCAGAAGCAGCACGAGCTGATTTGATCTACTGAAAGGAAAAAGCAGAACATCTGAGTTGAAACCAGTCAGCTGAAATCATTAAGACAGGAACAAATTCAATGCAGTGTCTCAAGTGGCTTAGCCTGTTACAACTGTTGATACAAGCTAAATACGGTTAACACACAGTGTCAGGGAGCTCCAGTGTGGGAACTAGTGGCTTTAGGTTTGTAGTCATTTAACTTTCATCCATTCATTCATTTAATTCAGGAGGAAGAAATGCCAGGTTGGTGCAGGCTGGTTACATGCATTTGGTCCCATGCTGTCTTTAATTAAATGACTTGGTTCATTTTATGGCTGGGCTGTATGTGGGGTTATATCATGTTATTTGGGCAGGAGTACCTGTCCCCTGTTAGACTTAGAAAGTTTCTCCATAAGTAGAGTTTCTAACTCTTCTAGCACATCTGTGGCTGACAGCTTTTTGGTGGCTCTTTTTACCCCACACTGGTTGTGAGTGTGTAAATAGCCCCACTAGTTATTTTGGGTTGCAGTTAACTAGGGAGGAAGGGGTGGGTATGCCATGATTAGGTGAATAACAATTATATGTGATACATAAATTTCACAATGCATGCATATATCTCTATCAATTAAACCTGGCCTGAGGGCTGCCATTTTTTACATTCAGTTATTTCTCTTAGAAATGTTGGAACTAAATAATGAATGTGTTACAGTTAAAGTGAAACACTGGTCAGTGTAAATGGCTCATTGGGACACAGAAACCTTTAAATTAAACCTGATATCTAGTGTCAAACAATATCAAAGCTGTAAAAGATGTTTACATTCAGAATTTATAAAACTATGATTGTAAATAAATTCAAACAAGTGAGCTTTTCTCTTTGTGCTGAATATCAACACTGTGGTTTCTTAGACTGTAAGCTGTACTTTAGTGCAACCAGTTGCAGAAGCTGCCACTCCAAATGTCTTTTGATAACAAGAAAAAAATACCTTTTCAGTACACGGCCTGAAGTTCTTCTCCGAAATCTTCTGCAATCGGCTTTGTCTGCTGGTTTGAAGACAATAAACCATAAAAAAGATGATTTAGTCACTTTGTCTGTGTCATGCAGCTCGAATGTGTCGTGTAACGATGTTGAATAGCCGTCGTTATCCCTCTGCTGCGTCAGTAGGATTGTACTGTACAGCATCTCATTGATATGTGAGGAATGCTAATGTAACACGATAACAGACTTACATCATTAAAATATAAAGTGCAGGAGATATTTAGATATTTTTTATATTTATATTACATTTTATAGCTGACGGATATTACTAAATAGATAGAATTTACTAAATAGCTGGATGAACATGAAAAATATGTCTATAATAACAAATGACCATGAGAGCCAGTAGAATTAATTCAGCTGGACACTCAAAAGACGTCCTTAAATGCTCTTTAAGTGGCAGAACAGATGAACAAACAGTTAATCGCTTACTTGAGATGAAATCTGCTCAGCTACTTTGAAAACAGCTTCTAACTGGTTCCTCCTTTAACAGGATGACTGCTCAGGGGTAAGGCCATCATGCAATCCAGCAACCTTTATGGTTCTGCTTTGATTCACCAGGAACTATTAGGGAAACCTTCCAGCGCCTCCTGTGAAAGACACAGGCATAAACACACAAACATTTATTAACATGTTCCACAGTGTTCCAGTTTGATTTTCTTATCCTGTGGACAACAACGTACATGGATGCAGGTTTATTGTTAACTTTTGTAAGGTTTATTTAATGAACATATCCAGCTGCAGCTCCACTGTGATCCTGAACTGGATAAGCACTTAAGAAAATGTGTCAATAAATGGACAAACATCAACTTACTATATTTATCCAAACAGACGGGACCAATAATGCTTCGCTGAGTTAGAGACTTTAACAGACTCTTCTATGTAAGAATGTCTCGTGCTGATATACCTGCAAACTTGACAACAAAGGTTTTTTAGACTACATGTAGCTGTCCTCTATGTCAGCTAACACATTTACATTTATGTCACACTTATTTCTGCTTTCCCATTTTATAATTATTACTTACATTTTGATTAGATACCTTGAGTTTGTAAATGATCAGATTACATAATTGGAATACAATGTATCCAATTCAGGGTTGCGGGAGGATGAAGCCTATCCCAGCTGATACAGGACAAAGACAGGCTGCCAGTTTATTGCAGGGCTAATACAACATGTGTAACAGAAAATCCACTTAAATGTTTGATATTTCTTATAATAATCATAATTATGACTATTATTTAAAGGTTTCTTCATAAATACATTTTGATTTTTTATAACCCCTAAAATATAAACCTGAGCTGTTTCAGATTCTGACCTCTGACCTCAGTGACCTGGCTGTGTCCTCACTGCAGCTCCCTCTTGGAAGTACGTCTGCTTCTTGTCTTCCCCCAGTGTTGACCGCCTGATATCAAGATATCACGTACTGTAACTGAGGAACAAAAAAGGACAAACACTTGCCTTCATTTAAAAGTACATTCATACAGAGATAATCTATGGAAACACACTAGTTCACAGTTTGGGAGGAACCAGTTCCTGTGAAACATTTCTGTATATGAACATCATGTGGAGAATGAATGAAATGAGTTCTTCAGGTGACTCAGCAGTCCCACACTGACAAATGAAATCTAGTTAAACTATTAAGCATATTTGCTCTTCTGAAATCTGTGTTAAACAACAACAAACATAAATTAGTAACAAAAACTACAGCTGAGTATAGGCTTTACAAACCACCAGCAGCCATAATGCTAAATTTTAATCTTCAAATGTTTCTGAGCTGTCTTCAACCTGCTTTTAGCACATTAAAGTCTCAATAAATAAAGTCAATGCAGACTCAATCCTAAATGTTCAGCACACAGAGACACAGAGGTACTGTTTAAAGTTTAGTGTTAACTTGAGTCACTGATCATTCACAGTATTACAGAGTCTGGCAGTCTTTGCATGATGTCCACGTCACTGTAAGTTTCTAGCTGACTCTCAGGTGTGCCAGCAGGAAAGAGTAATAATAACCTGCATCCTGAGGTTTGTCATGCAGGATTAAAGGAGCCAAGCTTTGTTCACACAGCTAGGATTGTATTTTACACTGACCCTGGGTCAGTATCAACTTCAAGAAGACAGCTGTAACTGTTGATAGAAGAATCACACACACATATTTATGGCTTTGCCTTATAGAATTCAGCATCTCAGTGCTCAGGAAATAGGTTTTGCAGCTGTTTGAGCTAAGATTTTCAAGTTATTCACAAATTAAAACCTATACTTTGTGTCGGGCAAGAACTAAATTCAAATGCATGTAACAGTGAGAAACGCGTTTCTCATCAACTTCATAGAGCTTGCTGTAACTTTTGATAGAAGACTCAGACAAACATATTCATGGCTTTATCTTATAGACTTCAATATCCCCCCAATGTGTGTGTGAGTCTTCTCTCAAAATTTACAGCTGTCTTTATGAAGTTTATGGAAAAACGCTTTATTTCACCACGTTAGTGCGTTTCTCGCTATTACATGCATTTGAATGGAGTTCTCGCCCGACACAAAGTATAGGTTTTCAATTTGTGAATAACTTGAAAATCTTAGCTCAAACAGCTGCAAAACCTATTTCCTCAGCACGGAGATGCTGAATTCTATAAGGCAAAGCCATAAATATGTGTGTGTGTGAGTCCTCTATCAAAAGTTACAGCTGTCTTCATGAAGTTGATACTGACCCAGGGTCAGTGTAAAATACAAGTTATTCACATAATGAAAACTTATACTTTGTTTCGTGCAAGAACTCCATTCAAATGCATGTAATAGTCAGAAACGCACTGTCTCGGCGAAATGAAGCCTTTTTGTACAACTTCATGAAGTTAGCTGTAACTTTTGATAAAAGGCTCAAAGCAGAGGGATAACGACGGCTATTCAACATCGTTACACGACACATTCGAGCTGCATGACGCAGACAAAGTGACTAAATCATCTTTTTTGTGGTTTATTGTCTTCAAACCAGCAGACAAAGCCGATTGCAGAAGATGTCGGAGAAGAACTTCAGGCCGTGTACTGAAAAGGTATTTTTTTCTTGTTATCAAAAGACATTTGGAGTGGCAGCTTCTGCAACTGGTTGCACTAAAGTACAGCTTACAGTCTAAGAAACCACAGTGTTGATATTCAGCACAAAGAGAAAAGCTCACTTGTTTGAATTTATTTACAATCATAGTTTTATAAATTCTGAATGTAAACATCTTTTACAGCTTTGATATTGTTTGACACTAGATATCAGGTTTAATTTAAAGGTTTCTGTGTCCCAATGAGCCATTTACACTGACCAGTGTTTCACTTTAACTGTAACACATTCATTATTTAGTTCCAACATTTCTAAGAGAAATAACTGAATGTAAAAAATGGCAGCCCTCAGGCCAGGTTTAATTGATAGAGATATATGCATGCATTGTGAAATTTATGTATCACATATAATTGTTATTCACCTAATCATGGCATACCCACCCCTTCCTCCCTAGTTAACTGCAACCCAAAATAACTAGTGGGGCTATTTACACACTCACAACCAGTGTGGGGTAAAAAGAGCCACCAAAAAGCTGTCAGCCACAGATGTGCTAGAAGAGTTAGAAACTCTACTTATGGAGAAACTTTCTAAGTCTAACAGGGGACAGGTACTCCTGCCCAAATAACATGATATAACCCCACATACAGCCCAGCCATAAAATGAACCAAGTCATTTAATTAAAGACAGCATGGGACCAAATGCATGTAACCAGCCTGCACCAACCTGGCATTTCTTCCTCCTGAATTAAATGAATGAATGGATGAAAGTTAAATGACTACAAACCTAAAGCCACTAGTTCCCACACTGGAGCTCCCTGACACTGTGTGTTAACCGTATTTAGCTTGTATCAACAGTTGTAACAGGCTAAGCCACTTGAGACACTGCATTGAATTTGTTCCTGTCTTAATGATTTCAGCTGACTGGTTTCAACTCAGATGTTCTGCTTTTTCCTTTCAGTAGATCAAATCAGCTCGTGCTGCTTCTGCGTCCAATTTAATGGCAAGAAGAAGAAGAAGAATGCTTCAGCGAAGTGGCGTTCATGGTCTCAGTGAACAGTCATGGTCACACACTGCATGTGGTTTTAAAAGCAACATGTCTGTTCAGTACAACGATCGAGATGTGTAATATTAGTGCAGCTACGGTTTGTTCTTGAACATCAGTTCTGTTTTCTACTTTGATCACTTAGACCAAAAAAGTGTTGTTTTCAGATTCTTTCTTTTAAATCTATAAAGCACCTGCTCATTTTTTATTACAATTAGTTTCACATAAATGTTAGTTTTTCCTTTATGATCTTTTAATGCTTACACTACACTGTACACATTAGAGACATTTCTGTTACCTGTTTCTGTTGACTCAGAGTTGTGAAATGTTCTTTTATTTAATGCACAATATGAAGTTCATAATTTTCTTACAAATAAAACTCTAATGACAAACATGAACAGCTGTGCTTATTTCTGAGACATGAGTTTTTGAATGTGTTTAGACAGTGTGCATCTGTAATCTGAAACTGTAATGGTGAACCTGAGGTGATGGTCAACAGAAGGCTAATATATATCAATATAAAACAATATTGAAGTAATGTCTTTACCCCCTGCAGAGTGTGGACGCTGTGCACTCAATCACCTTATTCACTGTAGTAAACATGCACCGCTAGCTCAAGTGACTGACTGTCTCCATGGTTACATCGTATATTATTAGCTATGTAAACAGCTTCCATAGATACCGCCATAGCTCTCTGCAGCTGTAACACTTTCACACTTTGCAAATCATTTCACGATTTTGATAGTTATGAAGACAGAATATGTTTTTAAGGTCATGCTAGGCGGTTGCTATGGTGGTTGCTGTGGACTTGGCTGGACCGCGTCCGATTCCTGTTATTAGCTGTCCGCCGTAGGAAGGCTGCGTTCCATTTACAAGTAGTGACAGTCTGCCGCAACTCGAACTCAAACCCCGCTTTGTTCTTTAATTATAGGCCTTTTATAGCCGTTCATGACACGGGCACACACACAT
The DNA here is from genome assembly GCF_057382095.1 of Aulonocara sp. 'chitande type north' Nkhata Bay. NCBI lineage: Eukaryota > Metazoa > Chordata > Actinopteri > Cichliformes > Cichlidae > Aulonocara > Aulonocara sp. 'chitande type north' Nkhata Bay. Next base: position 8,104,460 of record NC_141353.1, read on the forward strand.
AAAGCACTTTGCCTCACCATGAGAATGGAACTTTACCTAAGCTAACCTTTAAAATATCTGATATAGGATAGAAAAAATGAAGCAACCAGAGATTTAATGATGAAGACTCTGGGTTCTGTAGTGACCTGAATGACTCTTTGCATACAATTTATTGAAGAGGACTTTAGAATGCACTTTACATTTAGACTGTTGCTGTTTAATTTTTTACATTGTTGCGGTGTTATGTCATGAATAAAGTTCACCTGCTGGGGGTTTGATGGATCAGATCATCATAATCAATGGGTCCTGAGGTGGGCGGGACTGTCTCTGGTGATGTCACCATGAAGGAACAGCATCTGGCACGTGTTGCTGAAACATCCCAGTACACTGGTGTAGTTTCCTCTCCAGCTGTTTGACATTTGACACTTCAACATTAAGGAGAAGAAGAAGAAACAGTGTTAGGTCAGGTGACCACATGGTTTCTAAAGTAACTGACAGGAAGTAACCAGGCCGTTAGAAATGGATGGCATGTGTTTAGAGTTACTGGAGTTGGGTAACTCTACTTACCAAAAGCAGAAGCACACAGATGAAGGATCAGATGCTGAATGTTGCAGGAACATGCTCGTGCGGTGGTCATTCAGTGCTGCTCCGGCAGGTTAGACAGTCCAAGACTGATATACTGCCCATCTGAGAGTTTGAAAACACACATGCAAAGATTTATTTTGTATTACAGTCAAAGTTGGATGTTCATTTTTGTCCTTTAAAAATGTTTGTGTATTTGAAAGCGCTAACATTTAAGGATGACTTGGATCGTCTCCTTTAAAGGGGAGACAAGTGTATCCACTGATCCACGTCACTTTACCTGGATGATGACTCCTCTCCCCCTCACTCAGAAACGCTCCTAATATAACCAAGCAAATAAATAATATTGAAGATTTACTTACATCATTACAAAAACAGGAAAAACATCTCCCTTTGATTCTATTTCTCCATTCCTGCTGAACATCAGGCAACAAATATCTCAATAAATCACAGTAAAATGTAAAGCACATGTTTTCTCTGCTTTGTCTAACCTCTGCAGAGCCTCTGTCAAGAAAAACATATCTGTAAGCATAAAACAAATATACATTTCATAACACGTCACTGGACAAACCTCGGTCAGTTGATTTCCTCTGTGCAGTGTAGACGAACATCAGTCAGCAAGTCAAGGTGGTGAGATGGACTGGTGTCCTTTGTGACTCTGCTGGTTCTTCTGAGGAAATACCACCGTCTCTCCACACCGTCACCATCTGTGAGCACAAACTGCTGCTCTGCTCTGCCAGCATGTAGGAAATCACATATCACACACACAGGGGTGAAGAAACATTAGAACTCAACTTTGGATACTTTAGATCTAAACAGATCAAAGTAGCTCTTAGCTTCAACAATCAGTGAACAGACAAACAATGATACCATACTGATTCTGTATGAATACAATATGGTATTTTCAATACAGGTGTCAAATTAATTTACTAAAACTAATACAGATATATGTATTTTTTTTTTTATAAATTCGTTTGCTAAATTATAAGAATATATATTTTTTCATTTAACAATTGCAACTGAAAGAAATTAAATATTGAACAAAAATATATTGTCACATTCTGAGCATGCTCAGCATGCTGACAGACTTGAAGTTGCTACAGATTTTAAGAAGTGATAATTATAGGGAAAAAACTTCTCTTTTTCATCCGTTTAATCAAACATTTGATGCCTTAGATGTCTCAGTCCTATAGCATTCTGCAACTACAACTAAGCTGAAGCTTGGATTTGGCTGCAGGTGCCCTGTACATCCTTCTCAACATGTGGGTACCATTTAATCACACTTCTTCCTGAGCTTTGCTTCGTCACAAGACCAAAGGTGGCATCCCGTGTCACGGTCATATCATCATCCAGAAGAAACATTTGAAGAAACATCATGGAGAAGAAACATTTACGCGCCTCCCGGTTTTGTTTTCTGATCCTGCAAAAAGACTGAGGACAACAAAGCCCAGAGAACACGAGATACACAACATCCAACATTCAGACTCAACAGCCTCCATAAATGAAGAGCACCAGGTTGGTTCAGTTATAGTAGATGTCATGGAATTTTTTAAATAAAGTCTGCAACACAGAAAGAGCTGTGATCATGCTATTTATTACTGTGCACAGGAGAGCAAACACACATCAAACATCACAGTTCAGTCATGTCAGCTCTGCCACTTCACGTGTCTCGCTATGAAACCTAACGGATCAATGGTTATGCTGTTTTGTGCCCTTGACGTTATCAGCACCTGTAAAGGGAGTTGTTTTCTCAAACTGCTGAAGTAAGTTCATCTAGTTTTAGAAACCTTCATTGAACAGTCTATAACAGTGTCACAACTAAGCATATGCATAAGCACTTAAATGCTTTAAATGAGAATAACATAAAATTTCTATTACAGGAGCTAGAGCCTGTCCCAGTAGTCATAGGTAGAGCACACCTGGACAGGTCACCAGTCTGTCAGAGGACTAACACAGATGCAGCCTGACTCAATCCTAAATGTTCAGCACACAGAGACACAGAGGTACCGTTTAAAGTTTAGTGTTAACTTGAGTCACTGATCATTCGCAGTATTACAGAGTCTGGCAGTCTTTGCATGATGTCCACGTCACTGTAAGTTTCTAGCTGACTCTCAGGTGTGACAGGTGTGCCAGCAGGAAAGAGTAATAATAGCCTGCATCCTGAGGTTTTTCATGCAGGATTAAAGGAGCCAGGCTTTGTTCACACAGCTAGGATTGTATTTTACACTGACCCTGGGTCAGTATAAGTATCATACAGTTTAAACGAAGCACTGAAACTTGCACATATTTATTACAGATGCACTGAAGCTAATCGAGATATTTGCTGTCAGTCTGTGGCTGCAATTAAACACTTTACTGGAAACTTTATTAACTAGTAACTTCGTCAGTCATGACAGAAGCTAATATTTCTGTGCTAACATCGTTTAAACAGTAACAGCTTTACTCCAATATAAGCTAACGTTTACACCGTAACTTTAAGCTAGCACCATAAAGACGGTAAAACACGTAATAACATCTACAAATGCATCTTAAAGCTGTTATATTAGCACTCGGTGTATTACTAACATAACCACATTAACATTATTGACACTCGCTGGTCTGACTTTTAATAGTCATTCTATAAATGCTGTCCGTTTAAACTGTCTTACCTGTACACACTCCTGTATCCACCGGATTGCAGCCAGAGTGGATTCTGGAGTCTTCCCACGCTCCTGTTAGTGATCCTCCATCTGGATGGATGATAACAACCTTCTGAACAATCTAGCAGGAGATGGTCCATATCTAGGGGATATGGACTGACAACAGCCGAAGCGGGTGAATAAAGTCACCCAGTCGCTAGCTGTGCGATTACCCAGCATACACCAGCACAATATTAGGCACAGCACCACCATAGACATTTTCAGTGGTTTTGAATGCAGGACATGGTTATCTTACCTTGTAAAATGCATGACAATAAAACAGCTAACCACCATAAAATGGTATTGTGTATGTATGTATGTGCATGTGTGTGTGTGTGTGTGTGAGAGAGAGAGAGAGAGGGGGGGGAGATCAAAGGCGTGCGCTTATGTTTTTTCTTGATCAAGAGTGTGCCTCCTCTCTCTTATTGGATGTATGGTATAGCATGTTTATTCAGGTGCACCTTTGAAGTCTATGAGAATACTTTGCAGCCTGGTCTGAGTGGTCATTTCTGCACAGACACAATGAAGCGTGCACTCAGTTTAGAGGAGGCTGTTGCTGCAGTTTTGCACTCTCCACAAGCAGTGGAGATACTTCTGACAGCGAAGAAGAATTTTTGCCAGGCACCGAGGAGCTTTGCAGCTCATGTGCGGAGGAGGAGAAGGAGAAGGAGGAAGAAGAGCAGGAGGAAGAGACAAGACTGGAGGATGGCCAGTGGAGATCTAAAAATGGAGAAATCATGTGGCAACCCACACACGAAGAGGTCCTGCCATTTTTTCCTCCCCCCATTTTAACCCCAGGACCAACCCATTATGCAATTCGTATAGGATCAGCAGCCCTGTGAGCACTTTCCATCTTTTTTTTGCAGAGGACATTATGCAGCTAATCCTGCATTTCACCAACCTGCAGGGGCAACAGGTCAGTAAAAGACTGGAAGGACATAGATGAGGAGTTGCAGGCTTACATGGGGCTTGTGATGCTGGCTGGCCTGTACAGGTCTCAACATGAAACGACAACAAGCCTGTGAAATGGGGAGACAGGGCTCTTCTGTTTCATGCTACCATGTCAAAAAAAAAATGATTTGAGCAAATTAATCGGGCAGTAAGATTCGATGATCGTCTCTCCCGTCCAGGTCGCTAGGGGGGGGGGGGGGGGGGGGGGGGCAAGGCTGTGGTTTCCTACATCCCCAAGCAAAGAAAAAAGGTTGTCTTATTGAGCACCAGGCACCGTGAGCTACAAGTCCAGGACTCTGGGAAGAGAAAGCCCCACATCATCCTGGATTATAACAAATGCAAAGGGACTGTGGATCATTTGGACCAGGTAAGCACAATTATAAGTAATTTATTTGCCAAATTGTTTACCGTTTCTCATTGTTATAACTGATAAAGTCAGATAATGTGATTATAATAGTTTTGATATGAGATGATAGTTTTAGACTATGATAGTTTTGATAGTTACAGTAAGGAGGGGGGGGTCCAGTTTGACGCCCACAGGCAGGAAGAATCTCTTGCTTATGGCTGTATAAATCTGTTCATGTCACCTGATCATTTCTTTTTGTTTTGCAGGTTTGTGGCAACTACTCCTGCCGTAGAAGGACATGTAGGTGGCCCATGTGTCTGTTCTACCACATGATCGAGGTAAGCTGCTATAATGCTTTCATTCAAGACAGCTGTAACTTTTGATAGAAGACGCATATAAACATATTTATGGCTTTATCTTTTAAAGTTCGATATCCCCGTGTTGAGCAAACAGGTTTTGCAGCTGTTTGATCTAAGATTTTCAAGTTATTCACAAAATGAATACCTATACTTTGTTTCGTGCGACAACTCCATTCAAATGCATGTAATAGTCAGAAACGCACTGTCTTGGCGAAATAAAGCGTTTACAACTTCATGAAGACAGCTCTAACTTTTGATAGGAGACTCAGATATGCGTATTTATGGCTTTATCTGATCGAATTCAATATCCCCGTGTTGAGCAAACAGTTTTAAAGCTATGTGAGCTAAGATTTTCAAGTTATTCACAAGATGAAAACCTATACTTTGTTTCGTGCGAGAACTCCATTCAAATGCATGTAATAGTCAGAAACGCACGGTCTCGGCGAAATAAAGTGTTTTTGTACAGCTTGAAGTTACCTGTAACTTTTGATAGAAGGCTCAGACACACATCAATATGGCTTTGCCTTATACAATTCAGCATCTCCGTGCTGGGGAAACAGGTTTTGCAGCTGTTTGAGCCAAGAGCTTCCAGTTATTGAAAAAATGAAAGCCTATACTTTGTTTCGTGCGAGAACTCCATTCAAATGCATGTAAAAGTCAGAAACGCACTGTCTCGGCGAAATAAAGGGTTTACAACTTCATGAAGACAGCTGTAACTTTTGATAGGAAACTCAGATATACGTATTTATGGCTTTATCTTATAGAATTCAATATCCCCGTTGAGCAAACAGTTTTAAAGCTATGTGAGCTAAGATTTTTAAGTTATTCACAAAATAAAAAGCTATACTTTGTTTCGTGTGAGAACTCCATTTATGTTACGCCCCTAATCTAGGCGTGTAGGGACGCACATAAGGTTGGAGGAGAGAGATACAAATCCCCGCCCTGGTTCCCAAGCCAAACATCCAAACCAGTTGTGAGTAAAAAAAAGGTGATTTTATTTAAGGACAAGAAGCATAGCTCCAGGGTGAGCCCAAGCCAAAATAATAAACAAAACCAACTAAGACCCACCAGCAAAGACTAACTAAACCCTAGGAAAGAAAAAGAACAAACAAATGACAGAGCTATCCCTCGCTCCCTGACCAAGAAAACAGGAGAAAACGATTCCAAAAGAAAAGGCAGCTCACCCCTTCCGCTTCAGCCCACGAGTGCCTAAGCTCTCAGCTAATGCACTAGGAGCGGCTTTTACAATTCACCCTCACACAAATACACAAGATAAGCACAGGCTGGGAAAACCATGGTCAGGACCGCGACGGCTGTCAGGCTACTCGCTCGTTGCACACACTCTCTCCCTCTCTCCCCTCTGGAGCTGTCAGAGCGTGGTCACCTGTTCCATGGTCCAATCAGCTGCTAACTACTCTTCATTAGGGGAGGGACCTGTAAAGTGTCTTAAACACAGTAAAGAGACACGTCTCGCATGTAATAGTCAGAAACGCACAATCTTTGCAAAATAAAGCCTTTTTGTACAACTTCATGAAGTTAGCTGTAACTTTTGATAGAAGATTCAGATTTACATAGTTATGGCTTTATCTTATAATATTCAGTATCCCCGTGTTGAGCAAACAGGTTTGAGCTAAGATTTTCGAGTTATTCACATAATGAAAACCTATACTTTGTTTCGTGCGAGAACTGCATTCAAATGCATGTAATAGTCAGAAACGCACAGTCTCGGCGAAATAAAGTGTTTTTGTACAGCTTCATGAAGACAGCTGTAACTTTTGATAGAAGGCTCAGATTGATGTATTTATGGTTTTATCTTATAGAATTCAATATCCCCGTGCTGGGAAAACAGGTTTTGCAGCTGTGTGAGCTAAGATTTTCAAGTTATACACATAATGAAAACCTATACTTTGTTTCGGTGAGTTCCCCATTCAAATGCATGTAACAGTGAGAAACGCACTGTCTTGGCGAAAGAAAGCGTTTTTGTACAACTTCATATAAATAGCTGTAACTTTTGATAGAAGACTGGGATACACATGTTTATGGCTTTATCTTATAGAACTCAAGGTCCCCGTGCTGGGAAAAAAGAACAGGTTTTGCAGCCGTTTGAGCTAAGATTTTAAAATTATTCACATAATGAAAACCTATACTTTGTTTCGGGCGAGTTCCCCATTCAAATGCATGCAACAGTGAGAAACGCACTGTCTTGGCGAAATAAAGCGTTTTTGTACAACTTCATATAAATAGCTGTAACTTTTGATAGAAGACTCGGATACACATGTTTATGGCTTTATCTTATAGAACTCAAGGTCCCCGTGCTGGGAAAACAAAACAGGTTTTGCAGCTGTTTGAGCTAAGATTTTCAAGTTATACACATAATGAAAACCTATACTTTGTTTCGGTGAGTTCCCCATTCAAATACATGTAACAGTGAGAAACGCACTGTCTTGGCGAAAGAAAGCGTTTTTGTACAACTTCATATAAATAGCTGTAACTTTTGACAGAAGACTCGGATACACATGTTTATGGCTTTATCTTATAGAACTCAAGGTCCCCGTGCTGGGAAAAAAGAACAGGTTTTGCAGCTGTTTGAGCCAAGATTTCCAAGTTATACACATAATGAAAACCTATACTTTGTTTCGGGCGAGTTCCCCATTCAAATGCATGCAACAGTGAGAAACGCACTGTCTTGGCGAAATAAAGCGTTTTTGAACAACTTCATATAAATAGCTGTAACTTTTGATAGAAGACTCAGACAAACATGTTTATGGCTTTATCTTATAGAACTCAAGGTCCCCGTGCTGGGAAAACAAAACAGGTTTTGCAGCTGTTTGAGCTAAGATTTTCAAGTTATACACATAATGAAAACCTATACTTTGTTTCGGTGAGTTCCCCATTCAAATGCATGTAACAGTGAGAAACGCACTGTCTTGGTGAAATAAAGCGTTTTTGTACAACTTCATATAAATAGCTGTAACTTTTGATAGAAGACTCGGATACACATGTTTATGGCTTTATCTTATAGAACTCAAGGTCCCCGTGCTGGGAAAAAAGAACAGGTTTTGCAGCTGTTTGAGCTAAGATTTCCAAGTTATACACATAATGAAAACCTATACTTTGTTTCGGGCGAGTTCCCCATTCAAATGCATGTAACAGTGAGAAACGCACTGTCTTGGTGAAATAAAGCGTTTTTGTACAACTTCATATAAATAGCTGTAACTTTTGATAGAAGACTCAGACAAACATGTTTATGGCTTTATCTTATAGAACTCAAGGTCCCCGTGCTGGGAAAACAGGTTTTGCAGCTGTTTGAGCTAAGATTTTAAAATTATTCACATAATGAAAACCTATACTTTGTTTCGGGCGAGTTCCCCATTCAAATGCATGCAACAGTGAGAAACGCACTGTCTTGGCGAAATAAAGCGTTTTTGTACAACTTCATATAAATAGCTGTAACTTTTGATAGAAGACTCGGATACACATGTTTATGGCTTTATCTTATAGAACTCAATATCCCCGTGCTGGGCAAACAGGTTTTGCAGCCGTTTGAGCTAAGATTTTAAAATTATTCACATAATGAAAACCTATACTTTGTCTCAGGCGAGTTTCCCATTCAAATGCATGTAACAGTGAGAAACGCACTGTCTTGGCGAAATAAAGCGTTTTTGTACAACTTCATATAAATAGCTGTAACTTTTGATAGAAGACTCAGACAAACATGTTTATGGCTTTATCTTATAGAACTCAAGGTCCCCGTGCTGGGAAAACAGGTTTTGCAGCTGTTTGAGCTAAGATTTCCAAGTTATACACATAATGAAAACCTATACTTTGTTTCGGTCGAGTTCCCCATTCAAATGCATGTAACAGTGAGAAACGCACTGTCTTGGCGAAATAAAGCGTTTTTGTACAACTTCATATAAATAGCTGTAACTTTTCATAGAAGACTCGGATACACATGTTTATGGCTTTATCTTATAGAACTCAAGGTCCCCGTGCTGGGAAAAAAGAACAGGTTTTGAAAGCCGTTTGAGCTAAGATTTTAAAATTATTCACATAATGAAAACCTATACTTTGTTTCGGGCGAGTTCCCCATTCAAATGCATGCAACAGTGAGAAACGCACTGTCTTGGCGAAAGAAAGCGTTTTTGTACAACTTCATATAAATAGCTGTAACTTTTGATAGAAGACTCGGATACACATGTTTATGGATTTATCTTATAGAACTCAAGGTCCCCGTGCTGGGAAAAAAGAACAGGTTTTGCAGCCGTTTGAGCTAAGATTTTAAAATTATTCACATAATGAAAACCTATACTTTGTTTCGGGCGAGTTCCCCATTCAAATGCATGCAACAGTGAGAAACGCACTGTCTTGGCGAAAGAAAGCGTTTTTGTACAACTTCATATAAATAGCTGTAACTTTTGATAGAAGACTGGGATACACATGTTTATGGCTTTATCTTATAGAACTCAAGGTCCCCGTGCTGGGAAAAAAGAACAGGTTTTGCAGCCGTTTGAGCTAAGATTTTAAAATTATTCACATAATGAAAACCTATACTTTGTTTCGGGCGAGTTCCCCATTCAAATGCATGCAACAGTGAGAAACGCACTGTCTTGGCGAAAGAAAGCGTTTTTGAACAACTTCATATAAATAGCTGTAACTTTTGATAGAAGACTCAGACAAACATGTTTATGGCTTTATCTTATAGAACTCAAGGTCCCCGTGCTGGGAAAACAAAACAGGTTTTGCAGCTGTTTGAGCTAAGATTTCCAAGTTATACACATAATGAAAACCTATACTTTGTTTCGTTCGAGTTCCCCATTCAAATGCATGTAACAGTGAGAAACGCACTGTCTTGGCGAAATAAAGCGTTTTTGTACAACTTCATATAAATAGCTGTAACTTTTGATAGAAGACTCGGATACACATGTTTATGGCTTTATCTTATAGAACTTAAGGTCCCCGTGCTGGGAAAACAGGTTTTGCAGCTGTTTGAGCTAAGATTTCCAAGTTATACACATAATGAAAACCTATATTTTGTTTCGGTCGAGTTCCCCATTCAAATGCATGCAACAGTGAGAAACGCACTGTCTTGGCAAAAGAAAGCGTTTTTGTACAACTTCATATAAATAGCTGTAACTTTTGATAGAAGACTCAGACAAACAGGTTTATGGCTTTATCTTATAGAACTCAAGGTCCCCGTGCTGGGAAAAAAGAACAGGTTTTGCAGCCGTTTGAGCTAAGATTTTAAAATTATTCACATAATGAAAACCTATACTTTGTTTCGGGCGAGTTCCCCATTCAAATACATGCAACAGTGAGAAACGCACTGTCTTGGCGAAATAAAGCTTTTTTGTTCAACGTCATATAAATCGCTGTAACTTTTGATAGAAGACTCAGACAAACATGTTTATGGCTTTATCTTATTAAACTCAAGGTCCCCGTGCTGGGAAAACAGGTTTTGCAGCTGTTTGAGCCAAGATTTCCAAGTTATACACATAATGAAAACCTATACTTTGTTTCGGTCGAGTTCCCCATTCAAATGCATGTAACAGTGAGAAACGCACTGTCTTGGCGAAATAAAGCGTTTTTGTACAACTTCATATAAATAGCTGTAACTTTTGATAGAAGACTCGGATACACATGTTTATGGCTTTATCTTATAGAACTCAAGGTCCCCGTGCTGGGAAAAAAGAACAGGTTTTGCAGCCGTTTGAGCTAAGATTTTAAAATTATTCACATAATGAAAACCTATACTTTGTTTCGGGCGAGTTCCCCATTCAAATGCATGCAACAGTGAGAAACGCACTGTCTTGGCGAAAGAAAGTGTTTTTGTACAACTTCATATAAATAGCTGTAACTTTTGATAGAAGACTCGGATACACATGTTTATGGCTTTATCTTATAGAACTCAAGGTCCCCGTGCTGGGAAAAAAGAACAGGTTTTGCAGCCGTTTGAGCTAAGATTTTAAAATTATTCACATAATGAAAACCTATACTTTGTTTCGGGCGAGTTCCCCATTCAAATGCATGCAACAGTGAGAAACGCACTGTCTTGGCGAAAGAAAGCGTTTTTGTACAACTTCATATAAATAGCTGTAACTTTTGATAGAAGACTGGGATACACATGTTTATGGCTTTATCTTATAGAACTCAAGGTCCCCGTGCTGGGAAAAAAGAACAGGTTTTGCAGCCGTTTGAGCTAAGATTTTAAAATTATTCACATAATGAAAACCTATACTTTGTTTCGGGCGAGTTCCCCATTCAAATGCATGCAACAGTGAGAAACGCACTGTCTTGGCGAAAGAAAGCGTTTTTGTACAACTTCATATAAATAGCTGTAACTTTTGATAGAAGACTCGGATACACATGTTTATGGCTTTATCTTATAGAACTCAAGGTCCCGGTGCTGGGAAAACAGGATTTGCAGCTGTTTGAGCTAAGATTTTCAAGTTATACACATAATGAAAACCTATACTTTGTTTCGGTCGAGTTCCCCATTCAAATGCATGTAACAGTGAGAAACGCACTGTCTTGGCGAAAGAAAGCGTTTTTGTACAACTTCATATAAATAGCTGTAACTTTTGATAGAAGACTCAGACAAACATGTTTATGGCTTTATCTTATAGAACTCAAGGTCCCCGTGCTGGGAAAAAAGAACAGGTTTTGCAGCCGTTTGAGCTAAGATTTTAAAATTATTCACATAATGAAAACCTATACTTTGTTTCGGGCGAGTTCCCCATTCAAATGCATGCAACAGTGAGAAACGCACTGTCTTGGCGAAAGAAAGCGTTTTTGTACAACTTCATATAAATAGCTGTAACTTTTGATAGAAGACTCGGATACACATGTTTATGGCTTTATCTTATAGAACTCAAGGTCCCCGTGCTGGGAAAACAGGTTTTGCAGCTGTTTGAGCTAAGATTTCCAAGTTATACACATAATGAAAACCTATACTTTGTTTCGGTCGAGTTCCCCATTCAAATGCATGTAACATTGAGAAACGCACTGTCTTGGCGAAAGAAAGCGTTTTTGTACAACTTCATATAAATAGCTGTAACTTTTGATAGAAGACTCAGACAAACATGTTTATGGCTTTATCTTATTAAACTCAAGGTCCCCGTGCTGGGAAAACAGGTTTTGCAGCTGTTTGAGCTAAGATTTCCAAGTTATACACATAATGAAAACCTATACTTTGTTTCGGTCGAGTTCCCCATTCAAATGCGTGTAACAGTGAGAAACGCACTGTCTTGGCGAAATAAAGCTTTTTTGTTCAACGTCATATAAATCGCTGTAACTTTTGATAGAAGACTCAGACAAACATGTTTATGGCTTTATCTTATTAAACTCAAGGTCCCCGTGCTGGGAAAACAGCTTTTGCAGCTGTTTGAGATAAGATTTCCAAGTTATACACATAATGAAAACCTATACTTTGTTTCGGTCGAGTTCCCCATTCAAATGCATGTAACAGTGAGAAACGCACTGTCTTGGCGAAAGAAAGCGTTTTTGTACAACTTCATATAAATAGCTGTAACTTTTGATAGAAGACTCAGACAAACATGTTTATGGCTTTATCTTGTAGAACTCAATATCCCCGTGCTTGGGCAAACAGGTTTTGCAGCCGTTTGAGCTAAGATTTCCAAGTTATACACATAATGAAAACCTATACTTTGTTTCGGGCGAGTTCCCCATTCAAATGCATGTAACAGTGAGAAACGCACTGTCTTGGCGAAATAAAGCGTTTTTGTACAACTTCATATAAATAGCTGTAACTTTTGATAGAAGACTCGGATACACATGTTTATGGCTTTATCTTATAGAACTCAAGGTCCCCGTGCTGGGAAAAAAGAACAGGTTTTGAAAGCCGTTTGAGCTAAGATTTTAAAATTATTCACATAATGAAAACCTATACTTTGTTTCGGTCGAGTTCCCCATTCAAATGCATGTAACAGTGAGAAACGCACTGTCTTGGCGAAAGAAAGCGTTTTTGTACAACTTCATATAAATAGCTGTAACTTTTGATAGAAGACTCGGATACACATGTTTATGGCTTTATCTTATAGAACTCAAGGTCCCCGTGCTGGGAAAACAGGTTTTGCAGCTGTTTGAGCTAAGATTTCCAAGTTATACACATAATGAAAACCTATACTTTGTTTCGGTCGAGTTCCCCATTCAAATGCATGTAACAGTGAGAAACGCACTGTCTTGGCGAAAGAAAGCGTTTTTGTACAACTTCATATAAATAGCTGTAACTTTTGATAGAAGACTCAGACAAACATGTTTATGGCTTTATCTTATAGAACTCAAGGTCCCCGTGCTGGCAAAATAGGTTTTGCAGCTGTTTGAGCTAAGATTTCCAAGTTATACACATAATGAAAACCTATACTTTGTTTCGGTCGAGTTCCCCATTCAAATGAATGTAACAGTGAGAAACGCACTGTCTTGGCGAAAGAAAGCGTTTTTGTACAACTTCATATAAATAGCTGTAACTTTTGATAGAAGACTCGGATACACATGTTTATGGCTTTATCTTATAGAACTCAAGGTCCCCGTGCTGGGAAAACAGGTTTTGCAGCTGTTTGAGCTAAGATTTCCAAGTTATACACATAATGAAAACCTATACTTTGTTTCGGTCGAGTTCCCCATTCAAATGCATGTAACAGTGAGAAACGCACTGTCTTGGCGAAAGAAAGCGTTTTTGTACAACTTCATATAAATCGCTGTAACTTTTGATAGAAGACTCAGACAAACATGTTTATGGCTTTATCTTATAGAACTCAAGGTCCCCGTGCTGGGCAAACAGGATTTGCAGCTGTTGGAGCTAAGATTTTCAAGTTATACACATAATGAAAACCTATACTTTGTTTCGGTCGAGTTCCCCATTCAAATGCATGTAACAGTGAGAAACGCACTGTCTTGGCGAAAGAAAGCGTTTTTGTACAACTTCATATAAATAGCTGTAACTTTTGATAGAAGACTCGGATACACATGTTTATGGCTTTATCTTATAGAACTCAAGGTCCCCGTGCTGGGAAAACAGGATTTGCAGCTGTTTGAGCTAAGATTTCCAAGTTATACACATAATGAAAACCTATACTTTGTTTCGGTCGAGTTCCCCATTCAAATGCATGTAACAGTGAGAAACGCACTGTCTTGGCGAAAGAAAGCGTTTTTGTACAACTTCATATAAATAGCTGTAACTTTTGATAGAAGACTCAGACAAACATGTTTATGGCTTTATCTTATAGAACTCAAGGTCCCCGTGCTGGGAAAACAGGATGTGCAGCTGTTGGAGCTAAGATTTTCAAGTTATACACATAATGAAAACCTATACTTTGTTTCGGTCGAGTTCCCCATTCAAATGCATGTAACAGTGAGAAACGCACTGTCTTGGCGAAATAAAGCGTTTTTGTACAACTTCATATAAATCGCTGTAACTTTTGATAGAAGACTCAGACAAACATGTTTATGGCTTTATCTTATAGAACTCAAGGTCCCCGTGCTGGGCAAACAGGATTTGCAGCTGTTGGAGTTAAGATTTTTAATTTATACACATAATGAAAACCTATACTTTGTTTCGGTCGAGTTCCCCATTCAAATGCATGTAACAGTGAGAAACTCACTGTCTTGGCGAAATAAAGCGTTTTTGTACAACTTCATATAAATAGCTGTAACTTTTGATAGAAGACTCAGACAAACATGTTTATGGCTTTATCTTATAGAACTCAAGGTCCCCGTGCTGGGAAAACAGGTTTTGCAGCCGTTTGAGCTAAGATTTCCAAGTTATACACATAATGAAAACCTATACTTTGTTTCGGGCGAGTTCCCCATTCAAATGCATGTAACAGTGAGAAACGCACTGTCTTGGCGAAATAAAGCTTTTTTGTTCAACGTCATATAAATCGCTGTAACTTTTGATAGAAGACTCGGATACACATGTTTATGGCTTTATCTTATAGAACTCAAGGTCCCCGTGCTGGGAAAACAGGATTTGCAGCTGTTGGAGCTAAGATTTCCAAGTTATACACATAATGAAAACCTATACTTTGTTTCGGTCGAGTTCCCCATTCAAATGCATGTAACAGTGAGAAACGCACTGTCTTGGCGAAAGAAAGCGTTTTTGTACAACTTCATATAAATAGCTGTAACTTTTGATAGAAGACTCGGATACACATGTTTATGGCTTTATCTTATAGAACTCAAGGTCCCCGTGCTGGGAAAACAGGTTTTGCAGCTGTTTGAGCTAAGATTTCCAAGTTATACACATAATGAAAACCTATACTATGTTTCGGTCGAGTTCCCCATTCAAATGCATGTAACAGTGAGAAACGCACTGTCTTGGCGAAATAAAGCGTTTTTGAACAACTTCATATAAATAGCTGTAACTTTTGATAGAAGACTCAGACAAACATGTTTATGGCTTTATCTTATAGAACTCAAGGTCCCCGTGCTGGGAAAACAGGATTTGCAGCTGTTGGAGCTAAGATTTTCAAGTTATTCACATAATGAAAACCTATACTTTGTTTCGGGCGAGTTCCCCATTCAAATGCATGTAACAGTGAGAAACGCACTGTCTTGGCGAAATAAAGCGTTTTTGTACAACTTCATATAAATCGCTGTAACTTTTGATAGAAAACTCAGACAAACATGTTTATGGCTTTATCTTATAGAACTCAAGGTCCCCGTGCTGGGCAAACAGGATTTGCAGCTGTTGGAGCTAAGATTTTCAAGTTATACACATAATGAAAACCTATACTTTGTTTCGGTCGAGTTCCCCATTCAAATGCATGTAACAGTGAGAAACGCACTGTCTTGGCGAAAGAAAGCGTTTTTGTACAACTTCATATAAATAGCTGTAACTTTTGATAGAAGACTCGGATACACATGTTTATGGCTTTATCTTATAGAACTCAAGGTCCCCGTGCTGGGAAAACAGGTTTTGCAGCTGTTTGAGCTAAGATTTCCAAGTTATACACATAATGAAAACCTATACTTTGTTTCGGTCGAGTTCCCCATTCAAATGCATGTAACAGTGAGAAACGCACTGTCTTGGCGAAAGAAAGCGTTTTTGTACAACTTCATATAAATAGCTGTAACTTTTGATAGAAGACTCGGATACACATGTTTATGGCTTTATCTTATAGAACTCAAGGTCCCCGTGCTGGGAAAACAGGTTTTGCAGCTGTTTGAGCTAAGATTTCCAAGTTATACACATAATGAAAACCTATACTTTGTTTCGGTCGAGTTCCCCATTCAAATGCATGTAACAGTGAGAAACGCACTGTCTTGGCGAAAGAAAGCGTTTTTGTACAACTTCATATAAATCGCTGTAACTTTTGATAGAAGACTCAGACAAACATGTTTATGGCTTTATCTTATAGAACTCAAGGTCCCCGTGCTGGGCAAACAGGATTTGCAGCTGTTGGAGCTAAGATTTTCAAGTTATACACATAATGAAAACCTATACTTTGTTTCGGTCGAGTTCCCCATTCAAATGCATGTAACAGTGAGAAACGCACTGTCTTGGCGAAAGAAAGCGTTTTTGTACAACTTCATATAAATAGCTGTAACTTTTGATAGAAGACTCGGATACACATGTTTATGGCTTTATCTTATAGAACTCAAGGTCCCCGTGCTGGGAAAACAGGTTTTGCAGCTGTTTGAGCTAAGATTTCCAAGTTATACACATAATGAAAACCTATACTTTGTTTCGGTCGAGTTCCCCATTCAAATGCATGTAACAGTGAGAAACGCACTGTCTTGGCGAAAGAAAGCGTTTTTGTACAACTTCATATAAATAGCTGTAACTTTTGATAGAAGACTCGGATACACATGTTTATGGCTTTATCTTATAGAACTCAAGGTCCCCGTGCTGGGAAAACAGGTTTTGCAGCTGTTTGAGCTAAGATTTCCAAGTTATACACATAATGAAAACCTATACTTTGTTTCGGTCGAGTTCCCCATTCAAATGCATGTAACAGTGAGAAACGCACTGTCTTGGCGAAAGAAAGCGTTTTTGTACAACTTCATATAAATCGCTGTAACTTTTGATAGAAGACTCAGACAAACATGTTTATGGCTTTATCTTATAGAACTCAATATCCCCCTGCTGGGAAAATAGGTTTTGCAGCTGTTTGAGCTAAGATTTCCAAGTTATACACATAATGAAAACCTATACTTTGTTTCGGTCGAGTTCCCCATTCAAATGCATGTAACAGTGAGAAACGCACTGTCTTGGCGAAAGAAAGCGTTTTCGTACAACTTCATATAAATCGCTGTAACTTTTGATAGAAGACTCAGACAAACATGTTTATGGCTTTATCTTATAGAACTCAATATCCCCGTGCTGGCAAAATAGGTTTTGCAGCTGTTTGAGCTAAGATTTCCAAGTTATACACATAATGAAAACCTATACTTTGTTTCGGTCGAGTTCCCCATTCAAATGCATGTAACAGTGAGAAACGCACTGTCTTGGCGAAAGAAAGCGTTTTTGTACAACTTCATATAAATCGCTGTAACTTTTGATAGAAGACTCAGACAAACATGTTTATGGCTTTATCTTATAGAACTCAAGGTCCCCGTGCTGGGAAAACAGGATTTGCAGCTGTTGGAGCTAAGATTTTCAAGTTATACACATAATGAAAACCTATACTTTGTTTCGGTCGAGTTCCCCATTCAAATGCATGTAACAGTGAGAAACGCACTGTCTTGGCGAAAGAAAGCGTTTTTGTACAACTTCATATAAATAGCTGTAACTTTTGATAGAAGACTCGGATACACATGTTTATGGCTTTATCTTATAGAACTCAAGGTCCCCGTGCTGGGAAAACAGGTTTTGCAGCTGTTTGAGCTAAGATTTCCAAGTTATACACATAATGAAAACCTATACTTTGTTTCGGTCGAGTTCCCCATTCAAATGCATGTAACAGTGAGAAACGCACTGTCTTGGCGAAAGAAAGCGTTTTTGTACAACTTCATATAAATAGCTGTAAGTTTTGATAGAAGACTCAGACAAACATGTTTATGGCTTTATCTTATAGAACTCAAGGTCCCCGTGCTGGGCAAACAGGATTTGCAGCTGTTGGAGCTAAGATTTTCAAGTTATACACATAATGAAAACCTATACTTTGTTTCGGTCGAGTTCCCCATTCAAATGCATGTAACAGTGAGAAACACACTGTCTTGGCGAAAGAAAGCGTTTTTGTACAACTTCATATAAATCGCTGTAACTTTTGATAGAAGACTCAGACAAACATGTTTATGGCTTTATCTTATAGAACTCAAGGTCCCCGTGCTGGCAAATTAGGTTTTGCAGCTGTTTGAGCTAAGATTTTCAAGTTATACACATAATGAAAACCTATACTTTGTTTCGGTCGAGTTCCCCATTCAAATGCATGTAACAGTGAGAAACGCACTGTCTTGGCGAAAGAAAGCGTTTTTGTACAACTTCATATAAATAGCTGTAACTTTTGATAGAAGACTCAGACAAACATGTTTATGGCTTTATCTTATAGAACTCAAGGTCCCCGTGCTGGGAAAAAAGGGTTTGCAGCTGTTGGAGCTAAGATTTTCAAGTTATACACATAATGAAAACCTATACTTTGTTTCGGTCGAGTTTCCCATTCAAATGCATGTAACAGTGAGAAACGCACTGTCTTGGCGAAAGAATGCGTTTTTGTACAACTTCATATAAATAGCTGTAACTTTTGATAGAAGACTCAGACAAACATGTTTATGGCTTTATCTTATAGAACTCAAGGTCCCCGTGCTGGGAAAACAGGTTTTGCAGCTGTTTGAGCTAAGATTTCCAAGTTATACACATAATGAAAACCTATACTTTGTTTCGGTCGAGTTCCCCATTCAAATGCATGTAACAGTGAGAAACGCACTGTCTTGGCGAAAGAAAGCGTTTTTGTACAACTTCATATAAATAGCTGTAACTTTTGATAGAAGACTCAGACAAACATGTTTATGGCTTTATCTTATAGAACTCAAGGTCCCCGTGCTGGGAAAACAGGTTTTGCAGCCGTTTGAGCTAAGATTTCCAAGTTATACACATAATGAAAACATATACTTTGTTTCGGGCGAGTTCCCCATTCAAATGCATGTAACAGTGAGAAACGCACTGTCTTGGCGAAATAAAGCTTTTTTGTTCAACGTCATATAAATCGCTGTAACTTTTGATAGAAGACTCGGATACACATGTTTATGGCTTTATCTTATAGAACTCAAGGTCCCCGTGCTGGGAAAACAGGATTTGCAGCTGTTGGAGCTAAGATTTCCAAGTTATACACATAATGAAAACCTATACTTTGTTTCGGTCGAGTTCCCCATTCAAATGCATGTAACAGTGAGAAACGCACTGTCTTGGCGAAAGAAAGCGTTTTTGTACAACTTCATATAAATAGCTGTAACTTTTGATAGAAGACTCGGATACACATGTTTATGGCTTTATCTTATAGAACTCAAGGTCCCCGTGCTGGGAAAACAGGTTTTGCAGCTGTTTGAGCTAAGATTTCCAAGTTATACACATAATGAAAACCTATACTATGTTTCGGTCGAGTTCCCCATTCAAATGCATGTAACAGTGAGAAACGCACTGTCTTGGCGAAATAAAGCGTTTTTGAACAACTTCATATAAATAGCTGTAACTTTTGATAGAAGACTCAGACAAACATGTTTATGGCTTTATCTTATAGAACTCAAGGTCCCCGTGCTGGGAAAACAGGATTTGCAGCTGTTGGAGCTAAGATTTTCAAGTTATTCACATAATGAAAACCTATACTTTGTTTCGGGCGAGTTCCCCATTCAAATGCATGTAACAGTGAGAAACGCACTGTCTTGGCGAAATAAAGCGTTTTTGTACAACTTCATATAAATCGCTGTAACTTTTGATAGAAAACTCAGACAAACATGTTTATGGCTTTATCTTATAGAACTCAAGGTCCCCGTGCTGGGCAAACAGGATTTGCAGCTGTTGGAGCTAAGATTTTCAAGTTATACACATAATGAAAACCTATACTTTGTTTCGGTCGAGTTCCCCATTCAAATGCATGTAACAGTGAGAAACGCACTGTCTTGGCGAAAGAAAGCGTTTTTGTACAACTTCATATAAATAGCTGTAACTTTTGATAGAAGACTCGGATACACATGTTTATGGCTTTATCTTATAGAACTCAAGGTCCCCGTGCTGGGAAAACAGGTTTTGCAGCTGTTTGAGCTAAGATTTCCAAGTTATACACATAATGAAAACCTATACTTTGTTTCGGTCGAGTTCCCCATTCAAATGCATGTAACAGTGAGAAACGCACTGTCTTGGCGAAAGAAAGCGTTTTTGTACAACTTCATATAAATAGCTGTAACTTTTGATAGAAGACTCGGATACACATGTTTATGGCTTTATCTTATAGAACTCAAGGTCCCCGTGCTGGGAAAACAGGTTTTGCAGCTGTTTGAGCTAAGATTTCCAAGTTATACACATAATGAAAACCTATACTTTGTTTCGGTCGAGTTCCCCATTCAAATGCATGTAACAGTGAGAAACGCACTGTCTTGGCGAAAGAAAGCGTTTTTGTACAACTTCATATAAATCGCTGTAACTTTTGATAGAAGACTCAGACAAACATGTTTATGGCTTTATCTTATAGAACTCAATATCCCCCTGCTGGGAAAATAGGTTTTGCAGCTGTTTGAGCTAAGATTTCCAAGTTATACACATAATGAAAACCTATACTTTGTTTCGGTCGAGTTCCCCATTCAAATGCATGTAACAGTGAGAAACGCACTGTCTTGGCGAAAGAAAGCGTTTTCGTACAACTTCATATAAATCGCTGTAACTTTTGATAGAAGAGTCAGACAAACATGTTTATGGCTTTATCTTATAGAACTCAATATCCCCGTGCTGGCAAAATAGGTTTTGCAGCTGTTTGAGCTAAGATTTCCAAGTTATACACATAATGAAAACCTATACTTTGTTTCGGTCGAGTTCCCCATTCAAATGCATGTAACAGTGAGAAACGCACTGTCTTGGCGAAAGAAAGCGTTTTTGTACAACTTCATATAAATCGCTGTAACTTTTGATAGAAGACTCAGACAAACATGTTTATGGCTTTATCTTATAGAACTCAAGGTCCCCGTGCTGGGAAAACAGGATTTGCAGCTGTTGGAGCTAAGATTTTCAAGTTATACACATAATGAAAACCTATACTTTGTTTCGGTCGAGTTCCCCATTCAAATGCATGTAACAGTGAGAAACGCACTGTCTTGGCGAAAGAAAGCGTTTTTGTACAACTTCATATAAATAGCTGTAACTTTTGATAGAAGACTCGGATACACATGTTTATGGCTTTATCTTATAGAACTCAAGGTCCCCGTGCTGGGAAAACAGGTTTTGCAGCTGTTTGAGCTAAGATTTCCAAGTTATACACATAATGAAAACCTATACTTTGTTTCGGTCGAGTTCCCCATTCAAATGCATGTAACAGTGAGAAACGCACTGTCTTGGCGAAAGAAAGCGTTTTTGTACAACTTCATATAAATCGCTGTAACTTTTGATAGAAGACTCAGACAAACATGTTTATGGCTTTATCTTATAGAACTCAAGGTCCCCGTGCTGGGCAAACAGGATTTGCAGCTGTTGGAGCTAAGATTTTCAAGTTATACACATAATGAAAACCTATACTTTGTTTCGGTCGAGTTCCCCATTCAAATGCATGTAACAGTGAGAAACACACTGTCTTGGCGAAAGAAAGCGTTTTTGTACAACTTCATATAAATCGCTGTAACTTTTGATAGAAGACTCAGACAAACATGTTTATGGCTTTATCTTATAGAACTCAAGGTCCCCGTGCTGGCAAATTAGGTTTTGCAGCTGTTTGAGCTAAGATTTTCAAGTTATACACATAATGAAAACCTATACTTTGTTTCGGTCGAGTTCCCCATTCAAATGCATGTAACAGTGAGAAACGCACTGTCTTGGCGAAAGAAAGCGTTTTTGTACAACTTCATATAAATAGCTGTAACTTTTGATAGAAGACTCAGACAAACATGTTTATGGCTTTATCTTATAGAACTCAAGGTCCCCGTGCTGGGAAAAAAGGGTTTGCAGCTGTTGGAGCTAAGATTTTCAAGTTATACACATAATGAAAACCTATACTTTGTTTCGGTCGAGTTTCCCATTCAAATGCATGTAACAGTGAGAAACGCACTGTCTTGGCGAAAGAATGCGTTTTTGTACAACTTCATATAAATAGCTGTAACTTTTGATAGAAGACTCAGACAAACATGTTTATGGCTTTATCTTATAGAACTCAAGGTCCCCGTGCTGGGAAAACAGGTTTTGCAGCTGTTTGAGCTAAGATTTCCAAGTTATACACATAATGAAAACCTATACTTTGTTTCGGTCGAGTTCCCCATTCAAATGCATGTAACAGTGAGAAACGCACTGTCTTGGCGAAAGAAAGCGTTTTTGTACAACTTCATATAAATCGCTGTAACTTTTGATAGAAGACTCAGACAAACATGTTTATGGCTTTATCTTATAGAACTCAAGGTCCCCGTGCTGGGAAAACAGGTTTTGCAGCCGTTTGAGCTAAGATTTCCAAGTTATACACATAATGAAAACATATACTTTGTTTCGGGCGAGTTCCCCATTCAAATGCATGTAACAGTGAGAAACGCACTGTCTTGGCGAAATAAAGCTTTTTTGTTCAACGTCATATAAATCGCTGTAACTTTTGATAGAAGACTCAGACAAACATGTTTATGGCTTTATCTTATAGAACTCAAGGTCCCCGTGCTGGGAAAACAGGATTTGCAGCTGTTGGAGCTAAGATTTCCAAGTTATACACATAATGAAAACCTATACTTTGTTTCGGTCGAGTTCCCCATTCAAATGCATGTAACAGTGAGAAACGCACTGTCTTGGCGAAAGAAAGCGTTTTTGTACAACTTCATATAAATAGCTGTAACTTTTGATAGAAGACTCGGATACACATGTTTATGGCTTTATCTTATAGAACTCAAGGTCCCCGTGCTGGGAAAACAGGTTTTGCAGCTGTTTGAGCTAAGATTTCCAAGTTATACACATAATGAAAACCTATACTATGTTTCGGTCGAGTTCCCCATTCAAATGCATGTAACAGTGAGAAACGCACTGTCTTGGCGAAATAAAGCGTTTTTGAACAACTTCATATAAATAGCTGTAACTTTTGATAGAAGACTCAGACAAACATGTTTATGGCTTTATCTTATAGAACTCAAGGTCCCCGTGCTGGGAAAACAGGATTTGCAGCTGTTGGAGCTAAGATTTTCAAGTTATACACATAATGAAAACCTATACTTTGTTTCGGTCGAGTTCCCCATTCAAATGCATGTAACAGTGAGAAACGCACTGTCTTGGCGAAAGAAAGCGTTTTTGTACAACTTCATATAAATAGCTGTAACTTTTGATAGAAGACTCGGATACACATGTTTATGGCTTTATCTTATAGAACTCAAGGTCCCCGTGCTGGGAAAACAGGTTTTGCAGCTGTTTGAGCTAAGATTTCCAAGTTATACACATAATGAAAACCTATACTTTGTTTCGGTCGAGTTCCCCATTCAAATGCATGTAACAGTGAGAAACGCACTGTCTTGGCGAAAGAAAGCGTTTTTGTACAACTTCATATAAATAGCTGTAACTTTTGATAGAAGACTCGGATACACATGTTTATGGCTTTATCTTATAGAACTCAAGGTCCCCGTGCTGGGAAAACAGGTTTTGCAGCTGTTTGAGCTAAGATTTCCAAGTTATACACATAATGAAAACCTATACTTTGTTTCGGTCGAGTTCCCCATTCAAATGCATGTAACAGTGAGAAACGCACTGTCTTGGCGAAAGAAAGCGTTTTTGTACAACTTCATATAAATCGCTGTAACTTTTGATAGAAGACTCAGACAAACATGTTTATGGCTTTATCTTATAGAACTCAATATCCCCCTGCTGGGAAAATAGGTTTTGCAGCTGTTTGAGCTAAGATTTCCAAGTTATACACATAATGAAAACCTATACTTTGTTTCGGTCGAGTTCCCCATTCAAATGCATGTAACAGTGAGAAACGCACTGTCTTGGCGAAAGAAAGCGTTTTCGTACAACTTCATATAAATCGCTGTAACTTTTGATAGAAGAGTCAGACAAACATGTTTATGGCTTTATCTTATAGAACTCAATATCCCCGTGCTGGCAAAATAGGTTTTGCAGCTGTTTGAGCTAAGATTTCCAAGTTATACACATAATGAAAACCTATACTTTGTTTCGGTCGAGTTCCCCATTCAAATGCATGTAACAGTGAGAAACGCACTGTCTTGGCGAAAGAAAGCGTTTTTGTACAACTTCATATAAATCGCTGTAACTTTTGATAGAAGACTCAGACAAACATGTTTATGGCTTTATCTTATAGAACTCAAGGTCCCCGTGCTGGGAAAACAGGATTTGCAGCTGTTGGAGCTAAGATTTTCAAGTTATACACATAATGAAAACCTATACTTTGTTTCGGTCGAGTTCCCCATTCAAATGCATGTAACAGTGAGAAACGCACTGTCTTGGCGAAAGAAAGCGTTTTTGTACAACTTCATATAAATAGCTGTAACTTTTGATAGAAGACTCGGATACACATGTTTATGGCTTTATCTTATAGAACTCAAGGTCCCCGTGCTGGGAAAACAGGTTTTGCAGCTGTTTGAGCTAAGATTTCCAAGTTATACACATAATGAAAACCTATACTTTGTTTCGGTCGAGTTCCCCATTCAAATGCATGTAACAGTGAGAAACGCACTGTCTTGGCGAAAGAAAGCGTTTTTGTACAACTTCATATAAATCGCTGTAACTTTTGATAGAAGACTCAGACAAACATGTTTATGGCTTTATCTTATAGAACTCAAGGTCCCCGTGCTGGGCAAACAGGATTTGCAGCTGTTGGAGCTAAGATTTTCAAGTTATACACATAATGAAAACCTATACTTTGTTTCGGTCGAGTTCCCCATTCAAATGCATGTAACAGTGAGAAACACACTGTCTTGGCGAAAGAAAGCGTTTTTGTACAACTTCATATAAATCGCTGTAACTTTTGATAGAAGACTCAGACAAACATGTTTATGGCTTTATCTTATAGAACTCAAGGTCCCCGTGCTGGCAAATTAGGTTTTGCAGCTGTTTGAGCTAAGATTTTCAAGTTATACACATAATGAAAACCTATACTTTGTTTCGGTCGAGTTCCCCATTCAAATGCATGTAACAGTGAGAAACGCACTGTCTTGGCGAAAGAAAGCGTTTTTGTACAACTTCATATAAATAGCTGTAACTTTTGATAGAAGACTCAGACAAACATGTTTATGGCTTTATCTTATAGAACTCAAGGTCCCCGTGCTGGGAAAAAAGGGTTTGCAGCTGTTGGAGCTAAGATTTTCAAGTTATACACATAATGAAAACCTATACTTTGTTTCGGTCGAGTTTCCCATTCAAATGCATGTAACAGTGAGAAACGCACTGTCTTGGCGAAAGAATGCGTTTTTGTACAACTTCATATAAATCGCTGTAACTTTTGATAGAAAACTCAGACAAACATGTTTATGGCTTTATCTTATAGAACTCAAGGTCCCCGTGCTGGGCAAACAGGATTTGCAGCTGTTGGAGTTAAGATTTTTAATTTATACACATAATGAAAACCTATACTTTGTTTCGGTCGAGTTCCCCATTCAAATGCATGTAACAGTGAGAAACTCACTGTCTTGGCGAAATAAAGCGTTTTTGTACAACTTCATATAAATAGCTGTAACTTTTGATAGAAGACTCAGACAAACATGTTTATGGCTTTATCTTATAGAACTCAAGGTCCCCGTGCTGGGAAAACAGGTTTTGCAGCCGTTTGAGCTAAGATTTCCAAGTTATACACATAATGAAAACCTATACTTTGTTTCGGGCGAGTTCCCCATTCAAATGCATGTAACAGTGAGAAACGCACTGTCTTGGCGAAATAAAGCTTTTTTGTTCAACGTCATATAAATCGCTGTAACTTTTGATAGAAGACTCGGATACACATGTTTATGGCTTTATCTTATAGAACTCAAGGTCCCCGTGCTGGGAAAACAGGATTTGCAGCTGTTGGAGCTAAGATTTCCAAGTTATACACATAATGAAAACCTATACTTTGTTTCGGTCGACTTCCCCATTCAAATGCATGTAACAGTGAGAAACGCACTGTCTTGGCGAAAGAAAGCGTTTTTGTACAACTTCATATAAATCGCTGTAACTTTTGATAGAAGACTCAGACAAACATGTTTATGGCTTTATCTTATAGAACTCAAGGTCCCCGTGCTGGCAAAATAGGTTTTGCAGCTGTTTGAGCTAGGATTTCCAAGTTATACACATAATGAAAACCTATACTTTGTTTCGGTCGAGTTCCCCATTCAAATGCATGTAACAGTGAGAAACGCACTGTCTTGGCGAAAGAAAGCGTTTTTGTACAACTTCATATAAATAGCTGTAACTTTTGATAGAAGACTCAGACAAACATGTTTATGGCTTTATCTTATAGAACTCAAGGTCCCCGTGCTGGCAAAATAGGTTTTGCAGCTGTTTGAGCTAAGATTTCCAAGTTATACACATAATGAAAACCTATACTTTGTTTCGGTCGAGTTCCCCATTCAAATGAATGTAACAGTGAGAAACGCACTGTCTTGGCGAAAGAAAGCGTTTTTGTACAACTTCATATAAATAGCTGTAACTTTTGATAGAAGACTCGGATACACATGTTTATGGCTTTATCTTATAGAACTCAAGGTCCCCGTGCTGGGAAAACAGGTTTTGCAGCTGTTTGAGCTAAGATTTCCAAGTTATACACATAATGAAAACCTATACTTTGTTTCG
Source organism: Aulonocara sp. 'chitande type north' Nkhata Bay (assembly GCF_057382095.1). NCBI lineage: Eukaryota > Metazoa > Chordata > Actinopteri > Cichliformes > Cichlidae > Aulonocara > Aulonocara sp. 'chitande type north' Nkhata Bay. The sequence goes on from NC_141353.1 coordinate 8,131,253, forward strand.
GTCGAGTTCCCCATTCAAATGCATGTAACAGTGAGAAACGCACTGTCTTGGCGAAAGAAAGCGTTTTTGTACAACTTCATATAAATCGCTGTAACTTTTGATAGAAGACTCAGACAAACATGTTTATGGCTTTATCTTATAGAACTCAAGGTCCCCGTGCTGGGCAAACAGGATTTGCAGCTGTTGGAGCTAAGATTTTCAAGTTATACACATAATGAAAACCTATACTTTGTTTCGGTCGAGTTCCCCATTCAAATGCATGTAACAGTGAGAAACGCACTGTCTTGGCGAAAGAAAGCGTTTTTGTACAACTTCATATAAATAGCTGTAACTTTTGATAGAAGACTCGGATACACATGTTTATGGCTTTATCTTATAGAACTCAAGGTCCCCGTGCTGGGAAAACAGGATTTGCAGCTGTTTGAGCTAAGATTTCCAAGTTATACACATAATGAAAACCTATACTTTGTTTCGGTCGAGTTCCCCATTCAAATGCATGTAACAGTGAGAAACGCACTGTCTTGGCGAAAGAAAGCGTTTTTGTACAACTTCATATAAATAGCTGTAACTTTTGATAGAAGACTCAGACAAACATGTTTATGGCTTTATCTTATAGAACTCAAGGTCCCCGTGCTGGGAAAACAGGATGTGCAGCTGTTGGAGCTAAGATTTTCAAGTTATACACATAATGAAAACCTATACTTTGTTTCGGTCGAGTTCCCCATTCAAATGCATGTAACAGTGAGAAACGCACTGTCTTGGCGAAATAAAGCGTTTTTGTACAACTTCATATAAATCGCTGTAACTTTTGATAGAAGACTCAGACAAACATGTTTATGGCTTTATCTTATAGAACTCAAGGTCCCCGTGCTGGGCAAACAGGATTTGCAGCTGTTGGAGTTAAGATTTTTAATTTATACACATAATGAAAACCTATACTTTGTTTCGGTCGAGTTCCCCATTCAAATGCATGTAACAGTGAGAAACTCACTGTCTTGGCGAAATAAAGCGTTTTTGTACAACTTCATATAAATAGCTGTAACTTTTGATAGAAGACTCAGACAAACATGTTTATGGCTTTATCTTATAGAACTCAAGGTCCCCGTGCTGGGAAAACAGGTTTTGCAGCCGTTTGAGCTAAGATTTCCAAGTTATACACATAATGAAAACCTATACTTTGTTTCGGGCGAGTTCCCCATTCAAATGCATGTAACAGTGAGAAACGCACTGTCTTGGCGAAATAAAGCTTTTTTGTTCAACGTCATATAAATCGCTGTAACTTTTGATAGAAGACTCGGATACACATGTTTATGGCTTTATCTTATAGAACTCAAGGTCCCCGTGCTGGGAAAACAGGATTTGCAGCTGTTGGAGCTAAGATTTCCAAGTTATACACATAATGAAAACCTATACTTTGTTTCGGTCGAGTTCCCCATTCAAATGCATGTAACAGTGAGAAACGCACTGTCTTGGCGAAAGAAAGCGTTTTTGTACAACTTCATATAAATAGCTGTAACTTTTGATAGAAGACTCGGATACACATGTTTATGGCTTTATCTTATAGAACTCAAGGTCCCCGTGCTGGGAAAACAGGTTTTGCAGCTGTTTGAGCTAAGATTTCCAAGTTATACACATAATGAAAACCTATACTATGTTTCGGTCGAGTTCCCCATTCAAATGCATGTAACAGTGAGAAACGCACTGTCTTGGCGAAATAAAGCGTTTTTGAACAACTTCATATAAATAGCTGTAACTTTTGATAGAAGACTCAGACAAACATGTTTATGGCTTTATCTTATAGAACTCAAGGTCCCCGTGCTGGGAAAACAGGATTTGCAGCTGTTGGAGCTAAGATTTTCAAGTTATTCACATAATGAAAACCTATACTTTGTTTCGGGCGAGTTCCCCATTCAAATGCATGTAACAGTGAGAAACGCACTGTCTTGGCGAAATAAAGCGTTTTTGTACAACTTCATATAAATCGCTGTAACTTTTGATAGAAAACTCAGACAAACATGTTTATGGCTTTATCTTATAGAACTCAAGGTCCCCGTGCTGGGCAAACAGGATTTGCAGCTGTTGGAGCTAAGATTTTCAAGTTATACACATAATGAAAACCTATACTTTGTTTCGGTCGAGTTCCCCATTCAAATGCATGTAACAGTGAGAAACGCACTGTCTTGGCGAAAGAAAGCGTTTTTGTACAACTTCATATAAATAGCTGTAACTTTTGATAGAAGACTCGGATACACATGTTTATGGCTTTATCTTATAGAACTCAAGGTCCCCGTGCTGGGAAAACAGGTTTTGCAGCTGTTTGAGCTAAGATTTCCAAGTTATACACATAATGAAAACCTATACTTTGTTTCGGTCGAGTTCCCCATTCAAATGCATGTAACAGTGAGAAACGCACTGTCTTGGCGAAAGAAAGCGTTTTTGTACAACTTCATATAAATAGCTGTAACTTTTGATAGAAGACTCGGATACACATGTTTATGGCTTTATCTTATAGAACTCAAGGTCCCCGTGCTGGGAAAACAGGTTTTGCAGCTGTTTGAGCTAAGATTTCCAAGTTATACACATAATGAAAACCTATACTTTGTTTCGGTCGAGTTCCCCATTCAAATGCATGTAACAGTGAGAAACGCACTGTCTTGGCGAAAGAAAGCGTTTTTGTACAACTTCATATAAATCGCTGTAACTTTTGATAGAAGACTCAGACAAACATGTTTATGGCTTTATCTTATAGAACTCAAGGTCCCCGTGCTGGGCAAACAGGATTTGCAGCTGTTGGAGCTAAGATTTTCAAGTTATACACATAATGAAAACCTATACTTTGTTTCGGTCGAGTTCCCCATTCAAATGCATGTAACAGTGAGAAACGCACTGTCTTGGCGAAAGAAAGCGTTTTTGTACAACTTCATATAAATAGCTGTAACTTTTGATAGAAGACTCGGATACACATGTTTATGGCTTTATCTTATAGAACTCAAGGTCCCCGTGCTGGGAAAACAGGTTTTGCAGCTGTTTGAGCTAAGATTTCCAAGTTATACACATAATGAAAACCTATACTTTGTTTCGGTCGAGTTCCCCATTCAAATGCATGTAACAGTGAGAAACGCACTGTCTTGGCGAAAGAAAGCGTTTTTGTACAACTTCATATAAATAGCTGTAACTTTTGATAGAAGACTCGGATACACATGTTTATGGCTTTATCTTATAGAACTCAAGGTCCCCGTGCTGGGAAAACAGGTTTTGCAGCTGTTTGAGCTAAGATTTCCAAGTTATACACATAATGAAAACCTATACTTTGTTTCGGTCGAGTTCCCCATTCAAATGCATGTAACAGTGAGAAACGCACTGTCTTGGCGAAAGAAAGCGTTTTTGTACAACTTCATATAAATCGCTGTAACTTTTGATAGAAGACTCAGACAAACATGTTTATGGCTTTATCTTATAGAACTCAATATCCCCCTGCTGGGAAAATAGGTTTTGCAGCTGTTTGAGCTAAGATTTCCAAGTTATACACATAATGAAAACCTATACTTTGTTTCGGTCGAGTTCCCCATTCAAATGCATGTAACAGTGAGAAACGCACTGTCTTGGCGAAAGAAAGCGTTTTCGTACAACTTCATATAAATCGCTGTAACTTTTGATAGAAGACTCAGACAAACATGTTTATGGCTTTATCTTATAGAACTCAATATCCCCGTGCTGGCAAAATAGGTTTTGCAGCTGTTTGAGCTAAGATTTCCAAGTTATACACATAATGAAAACCTATACTTTGTTTCGGTCGAGTTCCCCATTCAAATGCATGTAACAGTGAGAAACGCACTGTCTTGGCGAAAGAAAGCGTTTTTGTACAACTTCATATAAATCGCTGTAACTTTTGATAGAAGACTCAGACAAACATGTTTATGGCTTTATCTTATAGAACTCAAGGTCCCCGTGCTGGGAAAACAGGATTTGCAGCTGTTGGAGCTAAGATTTTCAAGTTATACACATAATGAAAACCTATACTTTGTTTCGGTCGAGTTCCCCATTCAAATGCATGTAACAGTGAGAAACGCACTGTCTTGGCGAAAGAAAGCGTTTTTGTACAACTTCATATAAATAGCTGTAACTTTTGATAGAAGACTCGGATACACATGTTTATGGCTTTATCTTATAGAACTCAAGGTCCCCGTGCTGGGAAAACAGGTTTTGCAGCTGTTTGAGCTAAGATTTCCAAGTTATACACATAATGAAAACCTATACTTTGTTTCGGTCGAGTTCCCCATTCAAATGCATGTAACAGTGAGAAACGCACTGTCTTGGCGAAAGAAAGCGTTTTTGTACAACTTCATATAAATAGCTGTAAGTTTTGATAGAAGACTCAGACAAACATGTTTATGGCTTTATCTTATAGAACTCAAGGTCCCCGTGCTGGGCAAACAGGATTTGCAGCTGTTGGAGCTAAGATTTTCAAGTTATACACATAATGAAAACCTATACTTTGTTTCGGTCGAGTTCCCCATTCAAATGCATGTAACAGTGAGAAACACACTGTCTTGGCGAAAGAAAGCGTTTTTGTACAACTTCATATAAATCGCTGTAACTTTTGATAGAAGACTCAGACAAACATGTTTATGGCTTTATCTTATAGAACTCAAGGTCCCCGTGCTGGCAAATTAGGTTTTGCAGCTGTTTGAGCTAAGATTTTCAAGTTATACACATAATGAAAACCTATACTTTGTTTCGGTCGAGTTCCCCATTCAAATGCATGTAACAGTGAGAAACGCACTGTCTTGGCGAAAGAAAGCGTTTTTGTACAACTTCATATAAATAGCTGTAACTTTTGATAGAAGACTCAGACAAACATGTTTATGGCTTTATCTTATAGAACTCAAGGTCCCCGTGCTGGGAAAAAAGGGTTTGCAGCTGTTGGAGCTAAGATTTTCAAGTTATACACATAATGAAAACCTATACTTTGTTTCGGTCGAGTTTCCCATTCAAATGCATGTAACAGTGAGAAACGCACTGTCTTGGCGAAAGAATGCGTTTTTGTACAACTTCATATAAATAGCTGTAACTTTTGATAGAAGACTCAGACAAACATGTTTATGGCTTTATCTTATAGAACTCAAGGTCCCCGTGCTGGGAAAACAGGTTTTGCAGCTGTTTGAGCTAAGATTTCCAAGTTATACACATAATGAAAACCTATACTTTGTTTCGGTCGAGTTCCCCATTCAAATGCATGTAACAGTGAGAAACGCACTGTCTTGGCGAAATAAAGCTTTTTTGTTCAACGTCATATAAATCGCTGTAACTTTTGATAGAAGACTCGGATACACATGTTTATGGCTTTATCTTATAGAACTCAAGGTCCCCGTGCTGGGAAAACAGGATTTGCAGCTGTTGGAGCTAAGATTTCCAAGTTATACACATAATGAAAACCTATACTTTGTTTCGGTCGAGTTCCCCATTCAAATGCATGTAACAGTGAGAAACGCACTGTCTTGGCGAAAGAAAGCGTTTTTGTACAACTTCATATAAATAGCTGTAACTTTTGATAGAAGACTCGGATACACATGTTTATGGCTTTATCTTATAGAACTCAAGGTCCCCGTGCTGGGAAAACAGGTTTTGCAGCTGTTTGAGCTAAGATTTCCAAGTTATACACATAATGAAAACCTATACTATGTTTCGGTCGAGTTCCCCATTCAAATGCATGTAACAGTGAGAAACGCACTGTCTTGGCGAAATAAAGCGTTTTTGAACAACTTCATATAAATAGCTGTAACTTTTGATAGAAGACTCAGACAAACATGTTTATGGCTTTATCTTATAGAACTCAAGGTCCCCGTGCTGGGAAAACAGGATTTGCAGCTGTTGGAGCTAAGATTTTCAAGTTATTCACATAATGAAAACCTATACTTTGTTTCGGGCGAGTTCCCCATTCAAATGCATGTAACAGTGAGAAACGCACTGTCTTGGCGAAATAAAGCGTTTTTGTACAACTTCATATAAATCGCTGTAACTTTTGATAGAAAACTCAGACAAACATGTTTATGGCTTTATCTTATAGAACTCAAGGTCCCCGTGCTGGGCAAACAGGATTTGCAGCTGTTGGAGCTAAGATTTTCAAGTTATACACATAATGAAAACCTATACTTTGTTTCGGTCGAGTTCCCCATTCAAATGCATGTAACAGTGAGAAACGCACTGTCTTGGCGAAAGAAAGCGTTTTTGTACAACTTCATATAAATAGCTGTAACTTTTGATAGAAGACTCGGATACACATGTTTATGGCTTTATCTTATAGAACTCAAGGTCCCCGTGCTGGGAAAACAGGTTTTGCAGCTGTTTGAGCTAAGATTTCCAAGTTATACACATAATGAAAACCTATACTTTGTTTCGGTCGAGTTCCCCATTCAAATGCATGTAACAGTGAGAAACGCACTGTCTTGGCGAAAGAAAGCGTTTTTGTACAACTTCATATAAATAGCTGTAACTTTTGATAGAAGACTCGGATACACATGTTTATGGCTTTATCTTATAGAACTCAAGGTCCCCGTGCTGGGAAAACAGGTTTTGCAGCTGTTTGAGCTAAGATTTCCAAGTTATACACATAATGAAAACCTATACTTTGTTTCGGTCGAGTTCCCCATTCAAATGCATGTAACAGTGAGAAACGCACTGTCTTGGCGAAAGAAAGCGTTTTTGTACAACTTCATATAAATCGCTGTAACTTTTGATAGAAGACTCAGACAAACATGTTTATGGCTTTATCTTATAGAACTCAATATCCCCCTGCTGGGAAAATAGGTTTTGCAGCTGTTTGAGCTAAGATTTCCAAGTTATACACATAATGAAAACCTATACTTTGTTTCGGTCGAGTTCCCCATTCAAATGCATGTAACAGTGAGAAACGCACTGTCTTGGCGAAAGAAAGCGTTTTCGTACAACTTCATATAAATCGCTGTAACTTTTGATAGAAGAGTCAGACAAACATGTTTATGGCTTTATCTTATAGAACTCAATATCCCCGTGCTGGCAAAATAGGTTTTGCAGCTGTTTGAGCTAAGATTTCCAAGTTATACACATAATGAAAACCTATACTTTGTTTCGGTCGAGTTCCCCATTCAAATGCATGTAACAGTGAGAAACGCACTGTCTTGGCGAAAGAAAGCGTTTTTGTACAACTTCATATAAATCGCTGTAACTTTTGATAGAAGACTCAGACAAACATGTTTATGGCTTTATCTTATAGAACTCAAGGTCCCCGTGCTGGGAAAACAGGATTTGCAGCTGTTGGAGCTAAGATTTTCAAGTTATACACATAATGAAAACCTATACTTTGTTTCGGTCGAGTTCCCCATTCAAATGCATGTAACAGTGAGAAACGCACTGTCTTGGCGAAAGAAAGCGTTTTTGTACAACTTCATATAAATAGCTGTAACTTTTGATAGAAGACTCGGATACACATGTTTATGGCTTTATCTTATAGAACTCAAGGTCCCCGTGCTGGGAAAACAGGTTTTGCAGCTGTTTGAGCTAAGATTTCCAAGTTATACACATAATGAAAACCTATACTTTGTTTCGGTCGAGTTCCCCATTCAAATGCATGTAACAGTGAGAAACGCACTGTCTTGGCGAAAGAAAGCGTTTTTGTACAACTTCATATAAATCGCTGTAACTTTTGATAGAAGACTCAGACAAACATGTTTATGGCTTTATCTTATAGAACTCAAGGTCCCCGTGCTGGGCAAACAGGATTTGCAGCTGTTGGAGCTAAGATTTTCAAGTTATACACATAATGAAAACCTATACTTTGTTTCGGTCGAGTTCCCCATTCAAATGCATGTAACAGTGAGAAACACACTGTCTTGGCGAAAGAAAGCGTTTTTGTACAACTTCATATAAATCGCTGTAACTTTTGATAGAAGACTCAGACAAACATGTTTATGGCTTTATCTTATAGAACTCAAGGTCCCCGTGCTGGCAAATTAGGTTTTGCAGCTGTTTGAGCTAAGATTTTCAAGTTATACACATAATGAAAACCTATACTTTGTTTCGGTCGAGTTCCCCATTCAAATGCATGTAACAGTGAGAAACGCACTGTCTTGGCGAAAGAAAGCGTTTTTGTACAACTTCATATAAATAGCTGTAACTTTTGATAGAAGACTCAGACAAACATGTTTATGGCTTTATCTTATAGAACTCAAGGTCCCCGTGTTGGGAAAAAAGGGTTTGCAGCTGTTGGAGCTAAGATTTTCAAGTTATACACATAATGAAAACCTATACTTTGTTTCGGTCGAGTTTCCCATTCAAATGCATGTAACAGTGAGAAACGCACTGTCTTGGCGAAAGAATGCGTTTTTGTACAACTTCATATAAATAGCTGTAACTTTTGATAGAAGACTCAGACAAACATGTTTATGGCTTTATCTTATAGAACTCAAGGTCCCCGTGCTGGGAAAACAGGTTTTGCAGCTGTTTGAGCTAAGATTTCCAAGTTATACACATAATGAAAACCTATACTTTGTTTCGGTCGAGTTCCCCATTCAAATGCATGTAACAGTGAGAAACGCACTGTCTTGGCGAAAGAAAGCGTTTTTGTACAACTTCATATAAATCGCTGTAACTTTTGATAGAAGACTCAGACAAACATGTTTATGGCTTTATCTTATAGAACTCAAGGTCCCCGTGCTGGGAAAACAGGTTTTGCAGCCGTTTGAGCTAAGATTTCCAAGTTATACACATAATGAAAACATATACTTTGTTTCGGGCGAGTTCCCCATTCAAATGCATGTAACAGTGAGAAACGCACTGTCTTGGCGAAATAAAGCTTTTTTGTTCAACGTCATATAAATCGCTGTAACTTTTGATAGAAGACTCAGACAAACATGTTTATGGCTTTATCTTATAGAACTCAAGGTCCCCGTGCTGGGAAAACAGGATTTGCAGCTGTTGGAGCTAAGATTTCCAAGTTATACACATAATGAAAACCTATACTTTGTTTCGGTCGAGTTCCCCATTCAAATGCATGTAACAGTGAGAAACGCACTGTCTTGGCGAAAGAAAGCGTTTTTGTACAACTTCATATAAATAGCTGTAACTTTTGATAGAAGACTCGGATACACATGTTTATGGCTTTATCTTATAGAACTCAAGGTCCCCGTGCTGGGAAAACAGGTTTTGCAGCTGTTTGAGCTAAGATTTCCAAGTTATACACATAATGAAAACCTATACTATGTTTCGGTCGAGTTCCCCATTCAAATGCATGTAACAGTGAGAAACGCACTGTCTTGGCGAAATAAAGCGTTTTTGAACAACTTCATATAAATAGCTGTAACTTTTGATAGAAGACTCAGACAAACATGTTTATGGCTTTATCTTATAGAACTCAAGGTCCCCGTGCTGGGAAAACAGGATTTGCAGCTGTTGGAGCTAAGATTTTCAAGTTATACACATAATGAAAACCTATACTTTGTTTCGGTCGAGTTCCCCATTCAAATGCATGTAACAGTGAGAAACGCACTGTCTTGGCGAAAGAAAGCGTTTTTGTACAACTTCATATAAATAGCTGTAACTTTTGATAGAAGACTCGGATACACATGTTTATGGCTTTATCTTATAGAACTCAAGGTCCCCGTGCTGGGAAAACAGGTTTTGCAGCTGTTTGAGCTAAGATTTCCAAGTTATACACATAATGAAAACCTATACTTTGTTTCGGTCGAGTTCCCCATTCAAATGCATGTAACAGTGAGAAACGCACTGTCTTGGCGAAAGAAAGCGTTTTTGTACAACTTCATATAAATAGCTGTAACTTTTGATAGAAGACTCGGATACACATGTTTATGGCTTTATCTTATAGAACTCAAGGTCCCCGTGCTGGGAAAACAGGTTTTGCAGCTGTTTGAGCTAAGATTTCCAAGTTATACACATAATGAAAACCTATACTTTGTTTCGGTCGAGTTCCCCATTCAAATGCATGTAACAGTGAGAAACGCACTGTCTTGGCGAAAGAAAGCGTTTTTGTACAACTTCATATAAATCGCTGTAACTTTTGATAGAAGACTCAGACAAACATGTTTATGGCTTTATCTTATAGAACTCAATATCCCCCTGCTGGGAAAATAGGTTTTGCAGCTGTTTGAGCTAAGATTTCCAAGTTATACACATAATGAAAACCTATACTTTGTTTCGGTCGAGTTCCCCATTCAAATGCATGTAACAGTGAGAAACGCACTGTCTTGGCGAAAGAAAGCGTTTTCGTACAACTTCATATAAATCGCTGTAACTTTTGATAGAAGAGTCAGACAAACATGTTTATGGCTTTATCTTATAGAACTCAATATCCCCGTGCTGGCAAAATAGGTTTTGCAGCTGTTTGAGCTAAGATTTCCAAGTTATACACATAATGAAAACCTATACTTTGTTTCGGTCGAGTTCCCCATTCAAATGCATGTAACAGTGAGAAACGCACTGTCTTGGCGAAAGAAAGCGTTTTTGTACAACTTCATATAAATCGCTGTAACTTTTGATAGAAGACTCAGACAAACATGTTTATGGCTTTATCTTATAGAACTCAAGGTCCCCGTGCTGGGAAAACAGGATTTGCAGCTGTTGGAGCTAAGATTTTCAAGTTATACACATAATGAAAACCTATACTTTGTTTCGGTCGAGTTCCCCATTCAAATGCATGTAACAGTGAGAAACGCACTGTCTTGGCGAAAGAAAGCGTTTTTGTACAACTTCATATAAATAGCTGTAACTTTTGATAGAAGACTCGGATACACATGTTTATGGCTTTATCTTATAGAACTCAAGGTCCCCGTGCTGGGAAAACAGGTTTTGCAGCTGTTTGAGCTAAGATTTCCAAGTTATACACATAATGAAAACCTATACTTTGTTTCGGTCGAGTTCCCCATTCAAATGCATGTAACAGTGAGAAACGCACTGTCTTGGCGAAAGAAAGCGTTTTTGTACAACTTCATATAAATCGCTGTAACTTTTGATAGAAGACTCAGACAAACATGTTTATGGCTTTATCTTATAGAACTCAAGGTCCCCGTGCTGGGCAAACAGGATTTGCAGCTGTTGGAGCTAAGATTTTCAAGTTATACACATAATGAAAACCTATACTTTGTTTCGGTCGAGTTCCCCATTCAAATGCATGTAACAGTGAGAAACACACTGTCTTGGCGAAAGAAAGCGTTTTTGTACAACTTCATATAAATCGCTGTAACTTTTGATAGAAGACTCAGACAAACATGTTTATGGCTTTATCTTATAGAACTCAAGGTCCCCGTGCTGGCAAATTAGGTTTTGCAGCTGTTTGAGCTAAGATTTTCAAGTTATACACATAATGAAAACCTATACTTTGTTTCGGTCGAGTTCCCCATTCAAATGCATGTAACAGTGAGAAACGCACTGTCTTGGCGAAAGAAAGCGTTTTTGTACAACTTCATATAAATAGCTGTAACTTTTGATAGAAGACTCAGACAAACATGTTTATGGCTTTATCTTATAGAACTCAAGGTCCCCGTGCTGGGAAAAAAGGGTTTGCAGCTGTTGGAGCTAAGATTTTCAAGTTATACACATAATGAAAACCTATACTTTGTTTCGGTCGAGTTTCCCATTCAAATGCATGTAACAGTGAGAAACGCACTGTCTTGGCGAAAGAATGCGTTTTTGTACAACTTCATATAAATAGCTGTAACTTTTGATAGAAGACTCAGACAAACATGTTTATGGCTTTATCTTATAGAACTCAAGGTCCCCGTGCTGGGAAAACAGGATTTGCAGCTGTTGGAGCTAAGATTTTCAAGTTATTCACATAATGAAAACCTATACTTTGTTTCGGGCGAGTTCCCCATTCAAATGCATGTAACAGTGAGAAACGCACTGTCTTGGCGAAATAAAGCGTTTTTGTACAACTTCATATAAATCGCTGTAACTTTTGATAGAAAACTCAGACAAACATGTTTATGGCTTTATCTTATAGAACTCAAGGTCCCCGTGCTGGGCAAACAGGATTTGCAGCTGTTGGAGCTAAGATTTTCAAGTTATACACATAATGAAAACCTATACTTTGTTTCGGTCGAGTTCCCCATTCAAATGCATGTAACAGTGAGAAACGCACTGTCTTGGCGAAAGAAAGCGTTTTTGTACAACTTCATATAAATAGCTGTAACTTTTGATAGAAGACTCGGATACACATGTTTATGGCTTTATCTTATAGAACTCAAGGTCCCCGTGCTGGGAAAACAGGTTTTGCAGCTGTTTGAGCTAAGATTTCCAAGTTATACACATAATGAAAACCTATACTTTGTTTCGGGCGAGTTCCCCATTCAAATGCATGTAACAGTGAGAAACGCACTGTCTTGGCGAAATAAAGCGTTTTTGTACAACTTCATATAAATCGCTGTAACTTTTGATAGAAAACTCAGACAAACATGTTTATGGCTTTATCTTATAGAACTCAAGGTCCCCGTGCTGGGCAAACAGGATTTGCAGCTGTTGGAGCTAAGATTTTCAAGTTATACACATAATGAAAACCTATACTTTGTTTCGGTCGAGTTCCCCATTCAAATGCATGTAACAGTGAGAAACGCACTGTCTTGGCGAAAGAAAGCGTTTTTGTACAACTTCATATAAATAGCTGTAACTTTTGATAGAAGACTCGGATACACATGTTTATGGCTTTATCTTATAGAACTCAAGGTCCCCGTGCTGGGAAAACAGGTTTTGCAGCTGTTTGAGCTAAGATTTCCAAGTTATACACATAATGAAAACCTATACTTTGTTTCGGTCGAGTTCCCCATTCAAATGCATGTAACAGTGAGAAACGCACTGTCTTGGCGAAAGAAAGCGTTTTTGTACAACTTCATATAAATAGCTGTAACTTTTGATAGAAGACTCGGATACACATGTTTATGGCTTTATCTTATAGAACTCAAGGTCCCCGTGCTGGGAAAACAGGTTTTGCAGCTGTTTGAGCTAAGATTTCCAAGTTATACACATAATGAAAACCTATACTTTGTTTCGGTCGAGTTCCCCATTCAAATGCATGTAACAGTGAGAAACGCACTGTCTTGGCGAAAGAAAGCGTTTTTGTACAACTTCATATAAATCGCTGTAACTTTTGATAGAAGAGTCAGACAAACATGTTTATGGCTTTATCTTATAGAACTCAATATCCCCGTGCTGGCAAAATAGGTTTTGCAGCTGTTTGAGCTAAGATTTCCAAGTTATACACATAATGAAAACCTATACTTTGTTTCGGTCGAGTTCCCCATTCAAATGCATGTAACAGTGAGAAACGCACTGTCTTGGCGAAAGAAAGCGTTTTTGTACAACTTCATATAAATCGCTGTAACTTTTGATAGAAGACTCAGACAAACATGTTTATGGCTTTATCTTATAGAACTCAAGGTCCCCGTGCTGGGAAAACAGGATTTGCAGCTGTTGGAGCTAAGATTTTCAAGTTATACACATAATGAAAACCTATACTTTGTTTCGGTCGAGTTCCCCATTCAAATGCATGTAACAGTGAGAAACGCACTGTCTTGGCGAAAGAAAGCGTTTTTGTACAACTTCATATAAATAGCTGTAACTTTTGATAGAAGACTCGGATACACATGTTTATGGCTTTATCTTATAGAACTCAAGGTCCCCGTGCTGGGAAAACAGGTTTTGCAGCTGTTTGAGCTAAGATTTCCAAGTTATACACATAATGAAAACCTATACTTTGTTTCGGTCGAGTTCCCCATTCAAATGCATGTAACAGTGAGAAACGCACTGTCTTGGCGAAAGAAAGCGTTTTTGTACAACTTCATATAAATCGCTGTAACTTTTGATAGAAGACTCAGACAAACATGTTTATGGCTTTATCTTATAGAACTCAAGGTCCCCGTGCTGGGCAAACAGGATTTGCAGCTGTTGGAGCTAAGATTTTCAAGTTATACACATAATGAAAACCTATACTTTGTTTCGGTCGAGTTCCCCATTCAAATGCATGTAACAGTGAGAAACACACTGTCTTGGCGAAAGAAAGCGTTTTTGTACAACTTCATATAAATCGCTGTAACTTTTGATAGAAGACTCAGACAAACATGTTTATGGCTTTATCTTATAGAACTCAAGGTCCCCGTGCTGGCAAATTAGGTTTTGCAGCTGTTTGAGCTAAGATTTTCAAGTTATACACATAATGAAAACCTATACTTTGTTTCGGTCGAGTTCCCCATTCAAATGCATGTAACAGTGAGAAACGCACTGTCTTGGCGAAAGAAAGCGTTTTTGTACAACTTCATATAAATAGCTGTAACTTTTGATAGAAGACTCAGACAAACATGTTTATGGCTTTATCTTATAGAACTCAAGGTCCCCGTGCTGGGAAAAAAGGGTTTGCAGCTGTTGGAGCTAAGATTTTCAAGTTATACACATAATGAAAACCTATACTTTGTTTCGGTCGAGTTTCCCATTCAAATGCATGTAACAGTGAGAAACGCACTGTCTTGGCGAAAGAATGCGTTTTTGTACAACTTCATATAAATAGCTGTAACTTTTGATAGAAGACTCAGACAAACATGTTTATGGCTTTATCTTATAGAACTCAAGGTCCCCGTGCTGGGAAAACAGGTTTTGCAGCTGTTTGAGCTAAGATTTCCAAGTTATACACATAATGAAAACCTATACTTTGTTTCGGTCGAGTTCCCCATTCAAATGCATGTAACAGTGAGAAACGCACTGTCTTGGCGAAAGAAAGCGTTTTTGTACAACTTCATATAAATCGCTGTAACTTTTGATAGAAGACTCAGACAAACATGTTTATGGCTTTATCTTATAGAACTCAAGGTCCCCGTGCTGGGAAAACAGGTTTTGCAGCCGTTTGAGCTAAGATTTCCAAGTTATACACATAATGAAAACATATACTTTGTTTCGGGCGAGTTCCCCATTCAAATGCATGTAACAGTGAGAAACGCACTGTCTTGGCGAAATAAAGCTTTTTTGTTCAACGTCATATAAATCGCTGTAACTTTTGATAGAAGACTCAGACAAACATGTTTATGGCTTTATCTTATAGAACTCAAGGTCCCCGTGCTGGGAAAACAGGATTTGCAGCTGTTGGAGCTAAGATTTCCAAGTTATACACATAATGAAAACCTATACTTTGTTTCGGTCGAGTTCCCCATTCAAATGCATGTAACAGTGAGAAACGCACTGTCTTGGCGAAAGAAAGCGTTTTTGTACAACTTCATATAAATAGCTGTAACTTTTGATAGAAGACTCGGATACACATGTTTATGGCTTTATCTTATAGAACTCAAGGTCCCCGTGCTGGGAAAACAGGTTTTGCAGCTGTTTGAGCTAAGATTTCCAAGTTATACACATAATGAAAACCTATACTATGTTTCGGTCGAGTTCCCCATTCAAATGCATGTAACAGTGAGAAACGCACTGTCTTGGCGAAATAAAGCGTTTTTGAACAACTTCATATAAATAGCTGTAACTTTTGATAGAAGACTCAGACAAACATGTTTATGGCTTTATCTTATAGAACTCAAGGTCCCCGTGCTGGGAAAACAGGATTTGCAGCTGTTGGAGCTAAGATTTTCAAGTTATACACATAATGAAAACCTATACTTTGTTTCGGTCGAGTTCCCCATTCAAATGCATGTAACAGTGAGAAACGCACTGTCTTGGCGAAAGAAAGCGTTTTTGTACAACTTCATATAAATAGCTGTAACTTTTGATAGAAGACTCGGATACACATGTTTATGGCTTTATCTTATAGAACTCAAGGTCCCCGTGCTGGGAAAACAGGTTTTGCAGCTGTTTGAGCTAAGATTTCCAAGTTATACACATAATGAAAACCTATACTTTGTTTCGGTCGAGTTCCCCATTCAAATGCATGTAACAGTGAGAAACGCACTGTCTTGGCGAAAGAAAGCGTTTTTGTACAACTTCATATAAATAGCTGTAACTTTTGATAGAAGACTCGGATACACATGTTTATGGCTTTATCTTATAGAACTCAAGGTCCCCGTGCTGGGAAAACAGGTTTTGCAGCTGTTTGAGCTAAGATTTCCAAGTTATACACATAATGAAAACCTATACTTTGTTTCGGTCGAGTTCCCCATTCAAATGCATGTAACAGTGAGAAACGCACTGTCTTGGCGAAAGAAAGCGTTTTTGTACAACTTCATATAAATCGCTGTAACTTTTGATAGAAGACTCAGACAAACATGTTTATGGCTTTATCTTATAGAACTCAAGGTCCCCGTGCTGGGCAAACAGGATTTGCAGCTGTTGGAGCTAAGATTTTCAAGTTATACACATAATGAAAACCTATACTTTGTTTCGGTCGAGTTCCCCATTCAAATGCATGTAACAGTGAGAAACACACTGTCTTGGCGAAAGAAAGCGTTTTTGTACAACTTCATATAAATCGCTGTAACTTTTGATAGAAGACTCAGACAAACATGTTTATGGCTTTATCTTATAGAACTCAAGGTCCCCGTGCTGGCAAATTAGGTTTTGCAGCTGTTTGAGCTAAGATTTTCAAGTTATACACATAATGAAAACCTATACTTTGTTTCGGTCGAGTTCCCCATTCAAATGCATGTAACAGTGAGAAACGCACTGTCTTGGCGAAAGAAAGCGTTTTTGTACAACTTCATATAAATAGCTGTAACTTTTGATAGAAGACTCAGACAAACATGTTTATGGCTTTATCTTATAGAACTCAAGGTCCCCGTGCTGGGAAAAAAGGGTTTGCAGCTGTTGGAGCTAAGATTTTCAAGTTATACACATAATGAAAACCTATACTTTGTTTCGGTCGAGTTTCCCATTCAAATGCATGTAACAGTGAGAAACGCACTGTCTTGGCGAAAGAATGCGTTTTTGTACAACTTCATATAAATAGCTGTAACTTTTGATAGAAGACTCAGACAAACATGTTTATGGCTTTATCTTATAGAACTCAAGGTCCCCGTGCTGGGAAAACAGGTTTTGCAGCTGTTTGAGCTAAGATTTCCAAGTTATACACATAATGAAAACCTATACTTTGTTTCGGTCGAGTTCCCCATTCAAATGCATGTAACAGTGAGAAACGCACTGTCTTGGCGAAAGAAAGCGTTTTTGTACAACTTCATATAAATCGCTGTAACTTTTGATAGAAGACTCAGACAAACATGTTTATGGCTTTATCTTATAGAACTCAAGGTCCCCGTGCTGGGAAAACAGGTTTTGCAGCCGTTTGAGCTAAGATTTCCAAGTTATACACATAATGAAAACATATACTTTGTTTCGGGCGAGTTCCCCATTCAAATGCATGTAACAGTGAGAAACGCACTGTCTTGGCGAAATAAAGCTTTTTTGTTCAACGTCATATAAATCGCTGTAACTTTTGATAGAAGACTCAGACAAACATGTTTATGGCTTTATCTTATAGAACTCAAGGTCCCCGTGCTGGGAAAACAGGATTTGCAGCTGTTGGAGCTAAGATTTCCAAGTTATACACATAATGAAAACCTATACTTTGTTTCGGTCGAGTTCCCCATTCAAATGCATGTAACAGTGAGAAACGCACTGTCTTGGCGAAAGAAAGCGTTTTTGTACAACTTCATATAAATAGCTGTAACTTTTGATAGAAGACTCGGATACACATGTTTATGGCTTTATCTTATAGAACTCAAGGTCCCCGTGCTGGGAAAACAGGTTTTGCAGCTGTTTGAGCTAAGATTTCCAAGTTATACACATAATGAAAACCTATACTATGTTTCGGTCGAGTTCCCCATTCAAATGCATGTAACAGTGAGAAACGCACTGTCTTGGCGAAATAAAGCGTTTTTGAACAACTTCATATAAATAGCTGTAACTTTTGATAGAAGACTCAGACAAACATGTTTATGGCTTTATCTTATAGAACTCAAGGTCCCCGTGCTGGGAAAACAGGATTTGCAGCTGTTGGAGCTAAGATTTTCAAGTTATACACATAATGAAAACCTATACTTTGTTTCGGTCGAGTTCCCCATTCAAATGCATGTAACAGTGAGAAACGCACTGTCTTGGCGAAAGAAAGCGTTTTTGTACAACTTCATATAAATAGCTGTAACTTTTGATAGAAGACTCGGATACACATGTTTATGGCTTTATCTTATAGAACTCAAGGTCCCCGTGCTGGGAAAACAGGTTTTGCAGCTGTTTGAGCTAAGATTTCCAAGTTATACACATAATGAAAACCTATACTTTGTTTCGGTCGAGTTCCCCATTCAAATGCATGTAACAGTGAGAAACGCACTGTCTTGGCGAAAGAAAGCGTTTTTGTACAACTTCATATAAATAGCTGTAACTTTTGATAGAAGACTCGGATACACATGTTTATGGCTTTATCTTATAGAACTCAAGGTCCCCGTGCTGGGAAAACAGGTTTTGCAGCTGTTTGAGCTAAGATTTCCAAGTTATACACATAATGAAAACCTATACTTTGTTTCGGTCGAGTTCCCCATTCAAATGCATGTAACAGTGAGAAACGCACTGTCTTGGCGAAAGAAAGCGTTTTTGTACAACTTCATATAAATCGCTGTAACTTTTGATAGAAGACTCAGACAAACATGTTTATGGCTTTATCTTATAGAACTCAATATCCCCCTGCTGGGAAAATAGGTTTTGCAGCTGTTTGAGCTAAGATTTCCAAGTTATACACATAATGAAAACCTATACTTTGTTTCGGTCGAGTTCCCCATTCAAATGCATGTAACAGTGAGAAACGCACTGTCTTGGCGAAAGAAAGCGTTTTCGTACAACTTCATATAAATCGCTGTAACTTTTGATAGAAGAGTCAGACAAACATGTTTATGGCTTTATCTTATAGAACTCAATATCCCCGTGCTGGCAAAATAGGTTTTGCAGCTGTTTGAGCTAAGATTTCCAAGTTATACACATAATGAAAACCTATACTTTGTTTCGGTCGAGTTCCCCATTCAAATGCATGTAACAGTGAGAAACGCACTGTCTTGGCGAAAGAAAGCGTTTTTGTACAACTTCATATAAATCGCTGTAACTTTTGATAGAAGACTCAGACAAACATGTTTATGGCTTTATCTTATAGAACTCAAGGTCCCCGTGCTGGGAAAACAGGATTTGCAGCTGTTGGAGCTAAGATTTTCAAGTTATACACATAATGAAAACCTATACTTTGTTTCGGTCGAGTTCCCCATTCAAATGCATGTAACAGTGAGAAACGCACTGTCTTGGCGAAAGAAAGCGTTTTTGTACAACTTCATATAAATAGCTGTAACTTTTGATAGAAGACTCGGATACACATGTTTATGGCTTTATCTTATAGAACTCAAGGTCCCCGTGCTGGGAAAACAGGTTTTGCAGCTGTTTGAGCTAAGATTTCCAAGTTATACACATAATGAAAACCTATACTTTGTTTCGGTCGAGTTCCCCATTCAAATGCATGTAACAGTGAGAAACGCACTGTCTTGGCGAAAGAAAGCGTTTTTGTACAACTTCATATAAATCGCTGTAACTTTTGATAGAAGACTCAGACAAACATGTTTATGGCTTTATCTTATAGAACTCAAGGTCCCCGTGCTGGGCAAACAGGATTTGCAGCTGTTGGAGCTAAGATTTTCAAGTTATACACATAATGAAAACCTATACTTTGTTTCGGTCGAGTTCCCCATTCAAATGCATGTAACAGTGAGAAACACACTGTCTTGGCGAAAGAAAGCGTTTTTGTACAACTTCATATAAATCGCTGTAACTTTTGATAGAAGACTCAGACAAACATGTTTATGGCTTTATCTTATAGAACTCAAGGTCCCCGTGCTGGCAAATTAGGTTTTGCAGCTGTTTGAGCTAAGATTTTCAAGTTATACACATAATGAAAACCTATACTTTGTTTCGGTCGAGTTCCCCATTCAAATGCATGTAACAGTGAGAAACGCACTGTCTTGGCGAAAGAAAGCGTTTTTGTACAACTTCATATAAATAGCTGTAACTTTTGATAGAAGACTCAGACAAACATGTTTATGGCTTTATCTTATAGAACTCAAGGTCCCCGTGCTGGGAAAAAAGGGTTTGCAGCTGTTGGAGCTAAGATTTTCAAGTTATACACATAATGAAAACCTATACTTTGTTTCGGTCGAGTTTCCCATTCAAATGCATGTAACAGTGAGAAACGCACTGTCTTGGCGAAAGAATGCGTTTTTGTACAACTTCATATAAATAGCTGTAACTTTTGATAGAAGACTCAGACAAACATGTTTATGGCTTTATCTTATAGAACTCAAGGTCCCCGTGCTGGGAAAACAGGTTTTGCAGCTGTTTGAGCTAAGATTTCCAAGTTATACACATAATGAAAACCTATACTTTGTTTCGGTCGAGTTCCCCATTCAAATGCATGTAACAGTGAGAAACGCACTGTCTTGGCGAAAGAAAGCGTTTTTGTACAACTTCATATAAATCGCTGTAACTTTTGATAGAAGACTCAGACAAACATGTTTATGGCTTTATCTTATAGAACTCAAGGTCCCCGTGCTGGGAAAACAGGATTTGCAGCTGTTGGAGCTAAGATTTTCAAGTTATACACATAATGAAAACCTATACTTTGTTTCGGTCGAGTTCCCCATTCAAATGCATGTAACAGTGAGAAACACACTGTCTTGGCGAAAGAAAGCGTTTTTGTACAACTTCATATAAATCGCTGTAACTTTTGATAGAAGACTCAGACAAACATGTTTATGGCTTTATCTTATAGAACTCAAGGTCCCCGTGCTGGCAAATTAGGTTTTGCAGCTGTTTGAGCTAAGATTTTCAAGTTATACACATAATGAAAACCTATACTTTGTTTCGGTCGAGTTCCCCATTCAAATGCATGTAACAGTGAGAAACGCACTGTCTTGGCGAAAGAAAGCGTTTTTGTACAACTTCATATAAATAGCTGTAACTTTTGATAGAAGACTCAGACAAACATGTTTATGGCTTTATCTTATAGAACTCAAGGTCCCCGTGCTGGGAAAACAGGTTTTGCAGCTGTTTGAGCTAAGATTTCCAAGTTATACACATAATGAAAACCTATACTTTGTTTCGGTCGAGTTCCCCATTCAAATGCATGTAACAGTGAGAAACGCACTGTCTTGGCGAAAGAAAGCGTTTTTGTACAACTTCATATAAATCGCTGTAACTTTTGATAGAAGACTCAGACAAACATGTTTATGGCTTTATCTTATAGAACTCAAGGTCCCCGTGCTGGGAAAACAGGATTTGCAGCTGTTGGAGCTAAGATTTTCAAGTTATACACATAATGAAAACCTATACTTTGTTTCGGTCGAGTTCCCCATTCAAATGCATGTAACAGTGAGAAACGCACTGTCTTGGCGAAAGAAAGCGTTTTTGTACAACTTCATATAAATAGCTGTAACTTTTGATAGAAGACTCGGATACACATGTTTATGGCTTTATCTTATAGAACTCAAGGTCCCCGTGCTGGGAAAACAGGTTTTGCAGCTGTTTGAGCTAAGATTTCCAAGTTATACACATAATGAAAACCTATACTTTGTTTCGGTCGAGTTCCCCATTCAAATGCATGTAACAGTGAGAAACGCACTGTCTTGGCGAAAGAAAGCGTTTTTGTACAACTTCATATAAATAGCTGTAACTTTTGATAGAAGACTCGGATACACATGTTTATGGCTTTATCTTATAGAACTCAAGGTCCCCGTGCTGGGAAAACAGGTTTTGCAGCTGTTTGAGCTAAGATTTCCAAGTTATACACATAATGAAAACCTATACTTTGTTTCGGTCGAGTTCCCCATTCAAATGCATGTAACAGTGAGAAACGCACTGTCTTGGCGAAAGAAAGCGTTTTTGTACAACTTCATATAAATCGCTGTAACTTTTGATAGAAGACTCAGACAAACATGTTTATGGCTTTATCTTATAGAACTCAAGGTCCCCGTGCTGGGCAAACAGGATTTGCAGCTGTTGGAGCTAAGATTTTCAAGTTATACACATAATGAAAACCTATACTTTGTTTCGGTCGAGTTCCCCATTCAAATGCATGTAACAGTGAGAAACACACTGTCTTGGCGAAAGAAAGCGTTTTTGTACAACTTCATATAAATCGCTGTAACTTTTGATAGAAGACTCAGACAAACATGTTTATGGCTTTATCTTATAGAACTCAAGGTCCCCGTGCTGGCAAATTAGGTTTTGCAGCTGTTTGAGCTAAGATTTTCAAGTTATACACATAATGAAAACCTATACTTTGTTTCGGTCGAGTTCCCCATTCAAATGCATGTAACAGTGAGAAACGCACTGTCTTGGCGAAAGAAAGCGTTTTTGTACAACTTCATATAAATAGCTGTAACTTTTGATAGAAGACTCAGACAAACATGTTTATGGCTTTATCTTATAGAACTCAAGGTCCCCGTGCTGGGAAAAAAGGGTTTGCAGCTGTTGGAGCTAAGATTTTCAAGTTATACACATAATGAAAACCTATACTTTGTTTCGGTCGAGTTTCCCATTCAAATGCATGTAACAGTGAGAAACGCACTGTCTTGGCGAAAGAATGCGTTTTTGTACAACTTCATATAAATAGCTGTAACTTTTGATAGAAGACTCAGACAAACATGTTTATGGCTTTATCTTATAGAACTCAAGGTCCCCGTGCTGGGAAAACAGGTTTTGCAGCTGTTTGAGCTAAGATTTCCAAGTTATACACATAATGAAAACCTATACTTTGTTTCGGTCGAGTTCCCCATTCAAATGCATGTAACAGTGAGAAACGCACTGTCTTGGCGAAAGAAAGCGTTTTTGTACAACTTCATATAAATAGCTGTAACTTTTGATAGAAGACTCAGACAAACATGTTTATGGCTTTATCTTATAGAACTCAAGGTCCCCGTGCTGGGAAAACAGGTTTTGCAGCCGTTTGAGCTAAGATTTCCAAGTTATACACATAATGAAAACATATACTTTGTTTCGGGCGAGTTCCCCATTCAAATGCATGTAACAGTGAGAAACGCACTGTCTTGGCGAAATAAAGCTTTTTTGTTCAACGTCATATAAATCGCTGTAACTTTTGATAGAAGACTCGGATACACATGTTTATGGCTTTATCTTATAGAACTCAAGGTCCCCGTGCTGGGAAAACAGGTTTTGCAGCTGTTTGAGCTAAGATTTCCAAGTTATACACATAATGAAAACCTATACTATGTTTCGGTCGAGTTCCCCATTCAAATGCATGTAACAGTGAGAAACGCACTGTCTTGGCGAAATAAAGCGTTTTTGAACAACTTCATATAAATAGCTGTAACTTTTGATAGAAGACTCAGACAAACATGTTTATGGCTTTATCTTATAGAACTCAAGGTCCCCGTGCTGGGAAAACAGGATTTGCAGCTGTTGGAGCTAAGATTTTCAAGTTATTCACATAATGAAAACCTATACTTTGTTTCGGGCGAGTTCCCCATTCAAATGCATGTAACAGTGAGAAACGCACTGTCTTGGCGAAATAAAGCGTTTTTGTACAACTTCATATAAATCGCTGTAACTTTTGATAGAAAACTCAGACAAACATGTTTATGGCTTTATCTTATAGAACTCAAGGTCCCCGTGCTGGGCAAACAGGATTTGCAGCTGTTGGAGCTAAGATTTTCAAGTTATACACATAATGAAAACCTATACTTTGTTTCGGTCGAGTTCCCCATTCAAATGCATGTAACAGTGAGAAACGCACTGTCTTGGCGAAAGAAAGCGTTTTTGTACAACTTCATATAAATAGCTGTAACTTTTGATAGAAGACTCGGATACACATGTTTATGGCTTTATCTTATAGAACTCAATATCCCCGTGCTGGCAAAATAGGTTTTGCAGCTGTTTGAGCTAAGATTTCCAAGTTATACACATAATGAAAACCTATACTTTGTTTCGGTCGAGTTCCCCATTCAAATGCATGTAACAGTGAGAAACGCACTGTCTTGGCGAAAGAAAGCGTTTTTGTACAACTTCATATAAATCGCTGTAACTTTTGATAGAAGACTCAGACAAACATGTTTATGGCTTTATCTTATAGAACTCAAGGTCCCCGTGCTGGGAAAACAGGATTTGCAGCTGTTGGAGCTAAGATTTTCAAGTTATACACATAATGAAAACCTATACTTTGTTTCGGTCGAGTTCCCCATTCAAATGCATGTAACAGTGAGAAACGCACTGTCTTGGCGAAAGAAAGCGTTTTTGTACAACTTCATATAAATAGCTGTAACTTTTGATAGAAGACTCGGATACACATGTTTATGGCTTTATCTTATAGAACTCAAGGTCCCCGTGCTGGGAAAACAGGTTTTGCAGCTGTTTGAGCTAAGATTTCCAAGTTATACACATAATGAAAACCTATACTTTGTTTCGGTCGAGTTCCCCATTCAAATGCATGTAACAGTGAGAAACGCACTGTCTTGGCGAAAGAAAGCGTTTTTGTACAACTTCATATAAATCGCTGTAACTTTTGATAGAAGACTCAGACAAACATGTTTATGGCTTTATCTTATAGAACTCAAGGTCCCCGTGCTGGGCAAACAGGATTTGCAGCTGTTGGAGCTAAGATTTTCAAGTTATACACATAATGAAAACCTATACTTTGTTTCGGTCGAGTTCCCCATTCAAATGCATGTAACAGTGAGAAACACACTGTCTTGGCGAAAGAAAGCGTTTTTGTACAACTTCATATAAATCGCTGTAACTTTTGATAGAAGACTCAGACAAACATGTTTATGGCTTTATCTTATAGAACTCAAGGTCCCCGTGCTGGCAAATTAGGTTTTGCAGCTGTTTGAGCTAAGATTTTCAAGTTATACACATAATGAAAACCTATACTTTGTTTCGGTCGAGTTCCCCATTCAAATGCATGTAACAGTGAGAAACGCACTGTCTTGGCGAAAGAAAGCGTTTTTGTACAACTTCATATAAATAGCTGTAACTTTTGATAGAAGACTCAGACAAACATGTTTATGGCTTTATCTTATAGAACTCAAGGTCCCCGTGCTGGGAAAAAAGGGTTTGCAGCTGTTGGAGCTAAGATTTTCAAGTTATACACATAATGAAAACCTATACTTTGTTTCGGTCGAGTTTCCCATTCAAATGCATGTAACAGTGAGAAACGCACTGTCTTGGCGAAAGAATGCGTTTTTGTACAACTTCATATAAATAGCTGTAACTTTTGATAGAAGACTCAGACAAACATGTTTATGGCTTTATCTTATAGAACTCAAGGTCCCCGTGCTGGGAAAACAGGTTTTGCAGCTGTTTGAGCTAAGATTTCCAAGTTATACACATAATGAAAACCTATACTTTGTTTCGGTCGAGTTCCCCATTCAAATGCATGTAACAGTGAGAAACGCACTGTCTTGGCGAAAGAAAGCGTTTTTGTACAACTTCATATAAATAGCTGTAAGTTTTGATAGAAGACTCAGACAAACATGTTTATGGCTTTATCTTATAGAACTCAAGGTCCCCGTGCTGGGAAAACAGGTTTTGCAGCTGTTTGAGCTAAGGTTTTCAAGTTATACACATAATGAAAACCTATACTTTGTTTCGGTCGAGTTCCCCATTCAAATGCATGTAACAGTGAGAAACGCACTGTCTTGGCGAAAGAAAGCGTTTTTGTACAACTTCATATAAATAGCTGTAACTTTTGATAGAAGACTCGGATACACATGTTTATGGCTTTATCTTATAGAACTCAAGGTCCCCGTGCTGGGAAAACAGGTTTTGCAGCTGTTTGAGCTAAGATTTCCAAGTTATACACATAATGAAAACCTATACTTTGTTTCGGTCGAGTTCCCCATTCAAATGCATGTAACAGTGAGAAACGCACTGTCTTGGCGAAAGAAAGCGTTTTTGTACAACTTCATATAAATCGCTGTAACTTTTGATAGAAGACTCAGACAAACATGTTTATGGCTTTATCTTATAGAACTCAAGGTCCCCGTGCTGGGAAAACAGGTTTTGCAGCTGTTTGAGCTAAGATTTCCAAGTTATACACATAATGAAAACCTATACTTTGTTTCGGTCGAGTTCCCCATTCAAATGCATGTAACAGTGAGAAACGCACTGTCTTGGCGAAAGAAAGCGTTTTTGTACAACTTCATATAAATCGCTGTAACTTTTGATAGAAGACTCAGACAAACATGTTTATGGCTTTATCTTATAGAACTCAATATCCCCCTGCTGGGAAAATAGGTTTTGCAGCTGTTTGAGCTAAGATTTCCAAGTTATACACATAATGAAAACCTATACTTTGTTTCGGTCGAGTTCCCCATTCAAATGCATGTAACAGTGAGAAACGCACTGTCTTGGCGAAAGAAAGCGTTTTCGTACAACTTCATATAAATCGCTGTAACTTTTGATAGAAGACTCAGACAAACATGTTTATGGCTTTATCTTATAGAACTCAATATCCCCGTGCTGGCAAAATAGGTTTTGCAGCTGTTTGAGCTAAGATTTCCAAGTTATACACATAATGAAAACCTATACTTTGTTTCGGTCGAGTTCCCCATTCAAATGCATGTAACAGTGAGAAACGCACTGTCTTGGCGAAAGAAAGCGTTTTTGTACAACTTCATATAAATCGCTGTAACTTTTGATAGAAGACTCAGACAAACATGTTTATGGCTTTATCTTATAGAACTCAAGGTCCCCGTGCTGGGAAAACAGGATTTGCAGCTGTTGGAGCTAAGATTTTCAAGTTATACACATAATGAAAACCTATACTTTGTTTCGGTCGAGTTCCCCATTCAAATGCATGTAACAGTGAGAAACGCACTGTCTTGGCGAAAGAAAGCGTTTTTGTACAACTTCATATAAATCGCTGTAACTTTTGATAGAAGACTCAGACAAACATGTTTATGGCTTTATCTTATAGAACTCAAGGTCCCCGTGCTGGGCAAACAGGATTTGCAGCTGTTGGAGCTAAGATTTTCAAGTTATACACATAATGAAAACCTATACTTTGTTTCGGTCGAGTTCCCCATTCAAATGCATGTAACAGTGAGAAACACACTGTCTTGGCGAAAGAAAGCGTTTTTGTACAACTTCATATAAATCGCTGTAACTTTTGATAGAAGACTCAGACAAACATGTTTATGGCTTTATCTTATAGAACTCAAGGTCCCCGTGCTGGCAAATTAGGTTTTGCAGCTGTTTGAGCTAAGATTTTCAAGTTATACACATAATGAAAACCTATACTTTGTTTCGGTCGAGTTCCCCATTCAAATGCATGTAACAGTTAGAAACGCACTGTCTTGGCGAAAGAAAGCGTTTTTGTACAACTTCATATAAATAGCTGTAACTTTTGATAGAAGACTCAGACAAACATGTTTATGGCTTTATCTTATAGAACTCAAGGTCCCCGTGCTGGGAAAAAAGGGTTTGCAGCTGTTGGAGCTAAGATTTTCAAGTTATACACATAATGAAAACCTATACTTTGTTTCGGTCGAGTTTCCCATTCAAATGCATGTAACAGTGAGAAACGCACTGTCTTGGCGAAAGAATGCGTTTTTGTACAACTTCATATAAATAGCTGTAACTTTTGATAGAAGACTCAGACAAACATGTTTATGGCTTTATCTTATAGAACTCAAGGTCCCCGTGCTGGGAAAACAGGTTTTGCAGCTGTTTGAGCTAAGATTTCCAAGTTATACACATAATGAAAACCTATACTTTGTTTCGGTCGAGTTCCCCATTCAAATGCATGTAACAGTGAGAAACGCACTGTCTTGGCGAAAGAAAGCGTTTTTGTACAACTTCATATAAATAGCTGTAAGTTTTGATAGAAGACTCAGACAAACATGTTTATGGCTTTATCTTATAGAACTCAAGGTCCCCGTGCTGGGAAAACAGGTTTTGCAGCTGTTTGAGCTAAGGTTTTCAAGTTATACACATAATGAAAACCTATACTTTGTTTCGGTCGAGTTCCCCATTCAAATGCATGTAACAGTGAGAAACGCACTGTCTTGGCGAAAGAAAGCGTTTTTGTACAACTTCATATAAATAGCTGTAACTTTTGATAGAAGACTCGGATACACATGTTTATGGCTTTATCTTATAGAACTCAAGGTCCCCGTGCTGGGAAAACAGGTTTTGCAGCTGTTTGAGCTAAGATTTCCAAGTTATACACATAATGAAAACCTATACTTTGTTTCGGTCGAGTTCCCCATTCAAATGCATGTAACAGTGAGAAACGCACTGTCTTGGCGAAAGAAAGCGTTTTTGTACAACTTCATATAAATCGCTGTAACTTTTGATAGAAGACTCAGACAAACATGTTTATGGCTTTATCTTATAGAACTCAAGGTCTCCGTGCTGGGAAAACAGGATTTGCAGCTGTTGGAGCTAAGATTTTCAAGTTATACACATAATGAAAACCTATACTTTGTTTCGGTCGAGTTCCCCATTCAAATGCATGTAACAGTGAGAAACGCACTGTCTTGGCGAAAGAATGCGTTTTTGTACAACTTCATATAAATAGCTGTAACTTTTGATAGAAGACTCAGACAAACATGTTTATGGCTTTATCTTATAGAACTCAAGGTCCCCGTGTTGGGAAAACAGGATTTGCAGCTGTTGGAGCTAAGATTTTCAAGTTATACACATAATGAAAACCTATACTTTGTTTCGGTCGAGTTCCCCATTCAAATGCATGTAACAGTGAGAAACGCACTGTCTTGGCGAAAGAAAGCGTTTTTGTACAACTTCATATAAATCGCTGTAACTTTTGATAGAAGACTCAGACAAACATGTTTATGGCTTTATCTTATAGAACTCAAGGTCCCCGTGCTGGGCAAACAGGATTTGCAGCTGTTGGAGCTAAGATTTTCAAGTTATACACATAATGAAAACCTATACTTTGTTTCGGTCGAGTTCCCCATTCAAATGCATGTAACAGTGAGAAACACACTGTCTTGGCGAAAGAAAGCGTTTTTGTACAACTTCATATAAATCGCTGTAACTTTTGATAGAAGACTCAGACAAACATGTTTATGGCTTTATCTTATAGAACTCAAGGTCCCCGTGCTGGCAAATTAGGTTTTGCAGCTGTTTGAGCTAAGATTTTCAAGTTATACACATAATGAAAACCTATACTTTGTTTCGGTCGAGTTCCCCATTCAAATGCATGTAACAGTGAGAAACGCACTGTCTTGGCGAAAGAAAGCGTTTTTGTACAACTTCATATAAATAGCTGTAACTTTTGATAGAAGACTCAGACAAACATGTTTATGGCTTTATCTTATAGAACTCAAGGTCCCCGTGCTGGGAAAAAAGGGTTTGCAGCTGTTGGAGCTAAGATTTTCAAGTTATACACATAATGAAAACCTATACTTTGTTTCGGTCGAGTTTCCCATTCAAATGCATGTAACAGTGAGAAACGCACTGTCTTGGCGAAAGAATGCGTTTTTGTACAACTTCATATAAATAGCTGTAACTTTTGATAGAAGACTCAGACAAACATGTTTATGGCTTTATCTTATAGAACTCAAGGTCCCCGTGCTGGGAAAACAGGTTTTGCAGCTGTTTGAGCTAAGATTTCCAAGTTATACACATAATGAAAACCTATACTTTGTTTCGGTCGAGTTCCCCATTCAAATGCATGTAACAGTGAGAAACGCACTGTCTTGGCGAAAGAAAGCGTTTTTGTACAACTTCATATAAATAGCTGTAAGTTTTGATAGAAGACTCAGACAAACATGTTTATGGCTTTATCTTATAGAACTCAAGGTCCCCGTGCTGGGAAAACAGGTTTTGCAGCTGTTTGAGCTAAGGTTTTCAAGTTATACACATAATGAAAACCTATACTTTGTTTCGGTCGAGTTCCCCATTCAAATGCATGTAACAGTGAGAAACGCACTGTCTTGGCGAAAGAAAGCGTTTTTGTACAACTTCATATAAATAGCTGTAACTTTTGATAGAAGACTCGGATACACATGTTTATGGCTTTATCTTATAGAACTCAAGGTCCCCGTGCTGGGAAAACAGGTTTTGCAGCTGTTTGAGCTAAGATTTCCAAGTTATACACATAATGAAAACCTATACTTTGTTTCGGTCGAGTTCCCCATTCAAATGCATGTAACAGTGAGAAACGCACTGTCTTGGCGAAAGAAAGCGTTTTTGTACAACTTCATATAAATCGCTGTAACTTTTGATAGAAGACTCAGACAAACATGTTTATGGCTTTATCTTATAGAACTCAAGGTCTCCGTGCTGGGAAAACAGGATTTGCAGCTGTTGGAGCTAAGATTTTCAAGTTATACACATAATGAAAACCTATACTTTGTTTCGGTCGAGTTCCCCATTCAAATGCATGTAACAGTGAGAAACGCACTGTCTTGGCGAAAGAATGCGTTTTTGTACAACTTCATATAAATAGCTGTAACTTTTGATAGAAGACTCAGACAAACATGTTTATGGCTTTATCTTATAGAACTCAAGGTCCCCGTGTTGGGAAAACAGGATTTGCAGCTGTTGGAGCTAAGATTTTCAAGTTATACACATAATGAAAACCTATACTTTGTTTCGGTCGAGTTCCCCATTCAAATGCATGTAACAGTGAGAAACGCACTGTCTTGGCGAAAGAAAGCGTTTTTGTACAACTTCATATAAATCGCTGTAACTTTTGATAGAAGACTCAGACAAACATGTTTATGGCTTTATCTTATAGAACTCAAGGTCCCCGTGCTGGGCAAACAGGATTTGCAGCTGTTTGAGCTAAGATTTTCAAGTTATACACATAATGAAAACCTATACTTTGTTTCGGTCGAGTTCCCCATTCAAATGCATGTAACAGTGAGAAACGCACTGTCTTGGCGAAAGAAAGCGTTTTTGTACAACTTCATATAAATAGCTGTAACTTTTGATAGAAGACTCAGACAAACATGTTTATGGCTTTATCTTATAGAACTCAAGGTCCCCGTGCTGGGAAAAAAGGGTTTACAGCTGTTGGAGCTAAGATTTTCAAGTTATACACATAATGAAAACCTATACTTTGTTTCGGTCGAGTTCCCCATTCAAATGCATGTAACAGTGAGAAACGCACTGTCTTGGCGAAAGAATGCGTTTTTGTACAACTTCATATAAATAGCTGTAACTTTTGATAGAAGACTCAGACAAACATGTTTATGGCTTTATCTTATAGAACTCAAGGTCCCCGTGCTGGGAAAAAAGGGTTTGCAGCTGTTGGAGCTAAGATTTTCAAGTTATACACATAATGAAAACCTATACTTTGTTTCGGTCGAGTTCCCCATTCAAATGCATGTAACAGTGAGAAACGCACTGTCTTGGCGAAAGAAAGCGTTTTTGTACAACTTCATATAAATCGCTGTAACTTTTGATAGAAGACTCAGACAAACATGTTTATGGCTTTATCTTATAGAACTCAAGGTCTCCGTGCTGGGAAAACAGGATTTGCAGCTGTTGGAGCTAAGATTTTCAAGTTATACACATAATGAAAACCTATACTTTGTTTCGGTCGAGTTCCCCATTCAAATGCATGTAACAGTGAGAAACGCACTGTCTTGGCGAAAGAATGCGTTTTTGTACAACTTCATATAAATAGCTGTAACTTTTGATAGAAGACTCAGACAAACATGTTTATGGCTTTATCTTATAGAACTCAAGGTCCCCGTGTTGGGAAAACAGGATTTGCAGCTGTTGGAGCTAAGATTTTCAAGTTATACACATAATGAAAACCTATACTTTGTTTCGGTCGAGTTCCCCATTCAAATGCATGTAACAGTGAGAAACGCACTGTCTTGGCGAAAGAAAGCGTTTTTGTACAACTTCATATAAATCGCTGTAACTTTTGATAGAAGACTCAGACAAACATGTTTATGGCTTTATCTTATAGAACTCAAGGTCCCCGTGCTGGGCAAACAGGATTTGCAGCTGTTTGAGCTAAGATTTTCAAGTTATACACATAATGAAAACCTATACTTTGTTTCGGTCGAGTTCCCCATTCAAATGCATGTAACAGTGAGAAACGCACTGTCTTGGCGAAAGAAAGCGTTTTTGTACAACTTCATATAAATAGCTGTAACTTTTGATAGAAGACTCAGACAAACATGTTTATGGCTTTATCTTATAGAACTCAAGGTCCCCGTGCTGGGAAAAAAGGGTTTACAGCTGTTGGAGCTAAGATTTTCAAGTTATACACATAATGAAAACCTATACTTTGTTTCGGTCGAGTTCCCCATTCAAATGCATGTAACAGTGAGAAACGCACTGTCTTGGCGAAAGAATGCGTTTTTGTACAACTTCATATAAATAGCTGTAACTTTTGATAGAAGACTCAGACAAACATGTTTATGGCTTTATCTTATAGAACTCAAGGTCCCCGTGCTGGGAAAAAAGGGTTTGCAGCTGTTGGAGCTAAGATTTTCAAGTTATACACATAATGAAAACCTATACTTTGTTTCGGTCGAGTTCCCCATTCAAATGCATGTAACAGTGAGAAACGCACTGTCTTGGCGAAAGAAAGCGTTTTTGTACAACTTCATATAAATAGCTGTAACTTTTGATAGAAGACTCAGACAAACATGTTTATGGCTTTATCTTATAGAACTCAAGGTCCCCGTGCTGGGAAAAAAGGGTTTGCAGCTGTTGGAGCTAAGATTTTCAAGTTATACACATAATGAAAACCTATACTTTGTTTCGGTCGAGTTCCCCATTCAAATGCATGTAACAGTGAGAAACGCACTGTCTTGGCGAAAGAATGCGTTTTTGTACAACTTCATATAAATCGCTGTAACTTTTGATAGAAGACTCAGACAAACATGTTTATGGCTTTATCTTATAGAACTCAAGGTCCCCGTGCTGGGAAAAAAGGGTTTGCAGCTGTTGGAGCTAAGATTTTCAAGTTATACACATAATGAAAACCTATACTTTGTTTCGGTCGAGTTCCCCATTCAAATGCATGTAACAGTGAGAAACGCACTGTCTTGGCGAAATAAAGCGTTTTTGTACAACTTCATATAAATAGCTGTAACTTTTGATAGAAGACTCAGACAAACATGTTTATGGCTTTATCTTATAGAACTCAAGGTCCCCGTGCTGGGAAAACAGGTTTTGCAGCCGTTTGAGCTAAGATTTCCAAGTTATACACATAATGAAAACCTATACTTTGTTTCGGTCGAGTTCCCCATTCAAATGCATGTAACAGTGAGAAACGCACTGTCTTGGCGAAAGAAAGCGTTTTTGTACAACTTCATATAAATAGCTGTAACTTTTGATAGAAGACTCGGATACACATGTTTATGGCTTTATCTTATAGAACTCAAGGTCCCCGTGCTGGGAAAACAGGTTTTGCAGCTGTTTGAGCTAAGATTTCCAAGTTATACACATAATGAAAACCTATACTTTGTTTCGGTCGAGTTCCCCATTCAAATGCATGTAACAGTGAGAAACGCACTGTCTTGGCGAAAGAAAGCGTTTTTGTACAACTTCATATAAATCGCTGTAACTTTTGATAGAAGACTCAGACAAACATGTTTATGGCTTTATCTTATAGAACTCAAGGTCCCCGTGCTGGGAAAACAGGATTTGCAGCTGTTGGAGCTAAGATTTTCAAGTTATACACATAATGAAAACCTATACTTTGTTTCGGTCGAGTTCCCCATTCAAATGCATGTAACAGTGAGAAACGCACTGTCTTGGCGAAAGAAAGCGTTTTTGTACAACTTCATATAAATAGCTGTAACTTTTGATAGAAGACTCGGATACACATGTTTATGGCTTTATCTTATAGAACTCAAGGTCCCCGTGCTGGGAAAACAGGATTTGCAGCTGTTTGAGCTAAGATTTCCAAGTTATACACATAATGAAAACCTATACTTTGTTTCGGTCGAGTTCCCCATTCAAATGCATGTAACAGTGAGAAACGCACTGTCTTGGCGAAAGAAAGCGTTTTTGTACAACTTCATATAAATAGCTGTAACTTTTGATAGAAGACTCAGACAAACATGTTTATGGCTTTATCTTATAGAACTCAAGGTCCCCGTGCTGGGAAAACAGGATGTGCAGCTGTTGGAGCTAAGATTTTCAAGTTATACACATAATGAAAACCTATACTTTGTTTCGGTCGAGTTCCCCATTCAAATGCATGTAACAGTGAGAAACGCACTGTCTTGGCGAAAGAAAGCGTTTTTGTACAACTTCATATAAATCGCTGTAACTTTTGATAGAAGACTCAGACAAACATGTTTATGGCTTTATCTTATAGAACTCAAGGTCCCCGTGCTGGGAAAACAGGTTTTGCAGCCGTTTGAGCTAAGATTTCCAAGTTATACACATAATGAAAACCTATACTTTGTTTCGGGCGAGTTCCCCATTCAAATGCATGTAACAGTGAGAAACGCACTGTCTTGGCGAAAGAAAGCGTTTTTGTACAACTTCATATAAATCGCTGTAACTTTTGATAGAAGACTCAGACAAACATGTTTATGGCTTTATCTTATAGAACTCAATATCCCCGTGCTGGCAAAATAGGTTTTGCAGCTGTTTGAGCTAAGATTTCCAAGTTATACACATAATGAAAACCTATACTTTGTTTCGGTCGAGTTCCCCATTCAAATGCATGTAACAGTGAGAAACGCACTGTCTTGGCGAAAGAAAGCGTTTTTGTACAACTTCATATAAATAGCTGTAACTTTTGATAGAAGACTCGGATACACATGTTTATGGCTTTATCTTATAGAACTCAAGGTCCCCGTGCTGGGAAAACAGGTTTTGCAGCTGTTTGAGCTAAGATTTCCAAGTTATACACATAATGAAAACCTATACTTTGTTTCGGTCGAGTTCCCCATTCAAATGCATGTAACAGTGAGAAACGCACTGTCTTGGCGAAAGAAAGCGTTTTTGTACAACTTCATATAAATAGCTGTAACTTTTGATAGAAGACTCGGATACACATGTTTATGGCTTTATCTTATAGAACTCAAGGTCCCCGTGCTGGGAAAACAGGTTTTGCAGCTGTTTGAGCTAAGATTTCCAAGTTATACACATAATGAAAACCTATACTTTGTTTCGGTCGAGTTCCCCATTCAAATGCATGTAACAGTGAGAAACGCACTGTCTTGGCGAAATAAAGCGTTTTTGAACAACTTCATATAAATAGCTGTAACTTTTGATAGAAGACTCGGATACACATGTTTATGGCTTTATCTTATAGAACTCAAGGTCCCCGTGCTGGGAAAACAGGTTTTGCAGCTGTTTGAGCTAAGATTTCCAAGTTATACACATAATGAAAACCTATACTTTGTTTCGGTCGAGTTCCCCATTCAAATGCATGTAACAGTGAGAAACGCACTGTCTTGGCGAAAGAAAGCGTTTTTGTACAACTTCATATAAATCGCTGTAACTTTTGATAGAAGACTCAGACAAACATGTTTATGGCTTTATCTTATAGAACTCAAGGTCCCCGTGCTGGGAAAAAAGGGTTTGCAGCTGTTGGAGCTAAGATTTTCAAGTTATACACATAATGAAAACCTATACTTTGTTTCGGTCGAGTTCCCCATTCAAATGCATGTAACAGTGAGAAACGCACTGTCTTGGCGAAAGAATGCGTTTTTGTACAACTTCATATAAATAGCTGTAACTTTTGATAGAAGACTCAGACAAACATGTTTATGGCTTTATCTTATAGAACTCAAGGTCCCCGTGCTGGGAAAACAGGTTTTGCAGCTGTTTGAGCTAAGATTTCCAAGTTATACACATAATGAAAACCTATACTTTGTTTCGGTCGAGTTCCCCATTCAAATGCATGTAACAGTGAGAAACGCACTGTCTTGGCGAAAGAAAGCGTTTTTGTACAACTTCATATAAATAGCTGTAACTTTTGATAGAAGACTCAGACAAACATGTTTATGGCTTTATCTTATAGAACTCAAGGTCTCCGTGCTGGGAAAACAGGATTTGCAGCTGTTGGAGCTAAGATTTTCAAGTTATACACATAATGAAAACCTATATTTTGTTTCGGTCGAGTTCCCCATTCAAATGCATGTAACAGTGAAAAACGCACTGTCTTGGCGAAAGAATGCGTTTTTGTACAACTTCATATAAATAGCTGTAACTTTTGATAGAAGACTCAGACAAACATGTTTATGGCTTTATCTTATAGAACTCAAGGTCCCCGTGCTGGGAAAACAGGTTTTGCAGCTGTTTGAGCTAAGATTTCCAAGTTATACACATAATGAAAACCTATACTTTGTTTCGGTCGAGTTCCCCATTCAAATGCATGTAACAGTGAGAAACGCACTGTCTTGGCGAAAGAAAGCGTTTTTGTACAACTTCATATAAATCGCTGTAACTTTTGATAGAAGACTCAGACAAACATGTTTATGGCTTTATCTTATAGAACTCAAGGTCTCCGTGCTGGGAAAACAGGATTTGCAGCTGTTGGAGCTAAGATTTTCAAGTTATACACATAATGAAAACCTATACTTTGTTTCGGTCGAGTTCCCCATTCAAATGCATGTAACAGTGAGAAACGCACTGTCTTGGCGAAAGAAAGCGTTTTTGTACAACTTCATATAAATAGCTGTAACTTTTGATAGAAGACTCAGACAAACATGTTTATGGCTTTATCTTATAGAACTCAAGGTCCCCGTGCTGGGAAAACAGGATGTGCAGCTGTTGGAGCTAAGATTTTCAAGTTATACACATAATGAAAACCTATACTTTGTTTCGGTCGAGTTCCCCATTCAAATGCATGTAACAGTGAGAAACGCACTGTCTTGGCGAAAGAAAGCGTTTTTGTACAACTTCATATAAATCGCTGTAACTTTTGATAGAAGACTCAGACAAACATGTTTATGGCTTTATCTTATAGAACTCAATATCCCCGTGCTGGCAAAATAGGTTTTGCAGCTGTTTGAGCTAAGATTTCCAAGTTATACACATAATGAAAACCTATACTTTGTTTCGGTCGAGTTCCCCATTCAAATGCATGTAACAGTGAGAAACGCACTGTCTTGGCGAAAGAAAGCGTTTTTGTACAACTTCATATAAATAGCTGTAACTTTTGATAGAAGACTCGGATACACATGTTTATGGCTTTATCTTATAGAACTCAAGGTCCCCGTGCTGGGAAAACAGGTTTTGCAGCTGTTTGAGCTAAGATTTCCAAGTTATACACATAATGAAAACCTATACTTTGTTTCGGTCGAGTTCCCCATTCAAATGCATGTAACAGTGAGAAACGCACTGTCTTGGCGAAAGAAAGCGTTTTTGTACAACTTCATATAAATAGCTGTAACTTTTGATAGAAGACTCGGATACACATGTTTATGGCTTTATCTTATAGAACTCAAGGTCCCCGTGCTGGGAAAACAGGTTTTGCAGCTGTTTGAGCTAAGATTTCCAAGTTATACACATAATGAAAACCTATACTTTGTTTCGGTCGAGTTCCCCATTCAAATGCATGTAACAGTGAGAAACGCACTGTCTTGGCGAAATAAAGCGTTTTTGAACAACTTCATATAAATAGCTGTAACTTTTGATAGAAGACTCGGATACACATGTTTATGGCTTTATCTTATAGAACTCAAGGTCCCCGTGCTGGGAAAACAGGTTTTGCAGCTGTTTGAGCTAAGATTTCCAAGTTATACACATAATGAAAACCTATACTTTGTTTCGGTCGAGTTCCCCATTCAAATGCATGTAACAGTGAGAAACGCACTGTCTTGGCGAAAGAAAGCGTTTTTGTACAACTTCATATAAATCGCTGTAACTTTTGATAGAAGACTCAGACAAACATGTTTATGGCTTTATCTTATAGAACTCAATATCCCCCTGCTGGGAAAATAGGTTTTGCAGCTGTTTGAGCTAAGATTTCCAAGTTATACACATAATGAAAACCTATACTTTGTTTCGGTCGAGTTCCCCATTCAAATGCATGTAACAGTGAGAAACGCACTGTCTTGGCGAAAGAAAGCGTTTTTGTACAACTTCATATAAATCGCTGTAACTTTTGATAGAAGACTCAGACAAACATGTTTATGGCTTTATCTTATAGAACTCAAGGTCCCCGTGCTGGGAAAAAAGGGTTTGCAGCTGTTGGAGCTAAGATTTTCAAGTTATACACATAATGAAAACCTATACTTTGTTTCGGTCGAGTTCCCCATTCAAATGCATGTAACAGTGAGAAACGCACTGTCTTGGCGAAAGAATGCGTTTTTGTACAACTTCATATAAATAGCTGTAACTTTTGATAGAAGACTCAGACAAACATGTTTATGGCTTTATCTTATAGAACTCAAGGTCCCCGTGCTGGGAAAACAGGTTTTGCAGCTGTTTGAGCTAAGATTTCCAAGTTATACACATAATGAAAACCTATACTTTGTTTCGGTCGAGTTCCCCATTCAAATGCATGTAACAGTGAGAAACGCACTGTCTTGGCGAAAGAAAGCGTTTTTGTACAACTTCATATAAATAGCTGTAAGTTTTGATAGAAGACTCAGACAAACATGTTTATGGCTTTATCTTATAGAACTCAAGGTCTCCGTGCTGGGAAAACAGGATTTGCAGCTGTTGGAGCTAAGATTTTCAAGTTATACACATAATGAAAACCTATATTTTGTTTCGGTCGAGTTCCCCATTCAAATGCATGTAACAGTGAAAAACGCACTGTCTTGGCGAAAGAATGCGTTTTTGTACAACTTCATATAAATAGCTGTAACTTTTGATAGAAGACTCGGATACACATGTTTATGGCTTTATCTTATAGAACTCAAGGTCCCCGTGCTGGGAAAACAGGTTTTGCAGCTGTTTGAGCTAAGATTTCCAAGTTATACACATAATGAAAACCTATACTTTGTTTCGGTCGAGTTCCCCATTCAAATGCATGTAACAGTGAGAAACGCACTGTCTTGGCGAAAGAATGCGTTTTTGTACAACTTCATATAAATAGCTGTAACTTTTGATAGAAGACTCAGACAAACATGTTTATGGCTTTATCTTATAGAACTCAAGGTCCCCGTGCTGGGAAAACAGGTTTTGCAGCTGTTTGAGCTAAGATTTCCAAGTTATACACATAATGAAAACCTATACTTTGTTTCGGTCGAGTTCCCCATTCAAATGCATGTAACAGTGAGAAACGCACTGTCTTGGCGAAAGAAAGCGTTTTTGTACAACTTCATATAAATAGCTGTAAGTTTTGATAGAAGACTCAGACAAACATGTTTATGGCTTTATCTTATAGAACTCAAGGTCTCCGTGCTGGGAAAACAGGATTTGCAGCTGTTGGAGCTAAGATTTTCAAGTTATACACATAATGAAAACCTATATTTTGTTTCGGTCGAGTTCCCCATTCAAATGCATGTAACAGTGAAAAACGCACTGTCTTGGCGAAAGAATGCGTTTTTGTACAACTTCATATAAATAGCTGTAACTTTTGATAGAAGACTCGGATACACATGTTTATGGCTTTATCTTATAGAACTCAAGGTCCCCGTGCTGGGAAAACAGGTTTTGCAGCTGTTTGAGCTAAGATTTCCAAGTTATACACATAATGAAAACCTATACTTTGTTTCGGTCGAGTTCCCCATTCAAATGCATGTAACAGTGAGAAACGCACTGTCTTGGCGAAAGAAAGCGTTTTTGTACAACTTCATATAAATCGCTGTAACTTTTGATAGAAGACTCAGACAAACATGTTTATGGCTTTATCTTATAGAACTCAAGGTCTCCGTGCTGGGAAATCAGGATTTGCAGCTGTTGGAGCTAAGATTTTCAAGTTATACACATAATGAAAACCTATACTTTGTTTCGGTCGAGTTCCCCATTCAAATGCATGTAACAGTGAGAAACGCACTGTCTTGGCGAAAGAAAGCGTTTTTGTACAACTTCATATAAATAGCTGTAACTTTTGATAGAAGACTCAGACAAACATGTTTATGGCTTTATCTTATAGAACTCAAGGTCCCCGTGCTGGGAAAACAGGATGTGCAGCTGTTGGAGCTAAGATTTTCAAGTTATACACATAATGAAAACCTATACTTTGTTTCGGTCGAGTTCCCCATTCAAATGCATGTAACAGTGAGAAACGCACTGTCTTGGCGAAAGAAAGCGTTTTTGTACAACTTCATATAAATCGCTGTAACTTTTGATAGAAGACTCAGACAAACATGTTTATGGCTTTATCTTATAGAACTCAAGGTCCCCGTGCTGGGAAAAAAGGGTTTGCAGCTGTTGGAGCTAAGATTTTCAAGTTATACACATAATGAAAACCTATACTTTGTTTCGGTCGAGTTCCCCATTCAAATGCATGTAACAGTGAGAAACGCACTGTCTTGGCGAAAGAATGCGTTTTTGTACAACTTCATATAAATAGCTGTAACTTTTGATAGAAGACTCAGACAAACATGTTTATGGCTTTATCTTATAGAACTCAAGGTCCCCGTGCTGGGAAAACAGGTTTTGCAGCTGTTTGAGCTAAGATTTCCAAGTTATACACATAATGAAAACCTATACTTTGTTTCGGTCGAGTTCCCCATTCAAATGCATGTAACAGTGAGAAACGCACTGTCTTGGCGAAAGAAAGCGTTTTTGTACAACTTCATATAAATAGCTGTAAGTTTTGATAGAAGACTCAGACAAACATGTTTATGGCTTTATCTTATAGAACTCAAGGTCTCCGTGCTGGGAAAACAGGATTTGCAGCTGTTGGAGCTAAGATTTTCAAGTTATACACATAATGAAAACCTATATTTTGTTTCGGTCGAGTTCCCCATTCAAATGCATGTAACAGTGAAAAACGCACTGTCTTGGCGAAAGAATGCGTTTTTGTACAACTTCATATAAATAGCTGTAACTTTTGATAGAAGACTCGGATACACATGTTTATGGCTTTATCTTATAGAACTCAAGGTCCCCGTGCTGGGAAAACAGGTTTTGCAGCTGTTTGAGCTAAGATTTCCAAGTTATACACATAATGAAAACCTATACTTTGTTTCGGTCGAGTTCCCCATTCAAATGCATGTAACAGTGAGAAACGCACTGTCTTGGCGAAAGAATGCGTTTTTGTACAACTTCATATAAATAGCTGTAACTTTTGATAGAAGACTCAGACAAACATGTTTATGGCTTTATCTTATAGAACTCAAGGTCCCCGTGCTGGGAAAACAGGTTTTGCAGCTGTTTGAGCTAAGATTTCCAAGTTATACACATAATGAAAACCTATACTTTGTTTCGGTCGAGTTCCCCATTCAAATGCATGTAACAGTGAGAAACGCACTGTCTTGGCGAAAGAAAGCGTTTTTGTACAACTTCATATAAATAGCTGTAAGTTTTGATAGAAGACTCAGACAAACATGTTTATGGCTTTATCTTATAGAACTCAAGGTCTCCGTGCTGGGAAAACAGGATTTGCAGCTGTTGGAGCTAAGATTTTCAAGTTATACACATAATGAAAACCTATATTTTGTTTCGGTCGAGTTCCCCATTCAAATGCATGTAACAGTGAAAAACGCACTGTCTTGGCGAAAGAATGCGTTTTTGTACAACTTCATATAAATAGCTGTAACTTTTGATAGAAGACTCGGATACACATGTTTATGGCTTTATCTTATAGAACTCAAGGTCCCCGTGCTGGGAAAACAGGTTTTGCAGCTGTTTGAGCTAAGATTTCCAAGTTATACACATAATGAAAACCTATACTTTGTTTCGGTCGAGTTCCCCATTCAAATGCATGTAACAGTGAGAAACGCACTGTCTTGGCGAAAGAAAGCGTTTTTGTACAACTTCATATAAATCGCTGTAACTTTTGATAGAAGACTCAGACAAACATGTTTATGGCTTTATCTTATAGAACTCAAGGTCTCCGTGCTGGGAAATCAGGATTTGCAGCTGTTGGAGCTAAGATTTTCAAGTTATACACATAATGAAAACCTATACTTTGTTTCGGTCGAGTTCCCCATTCAAATGCATGTAACAGTGAGAAACGCACTGTCTTGGCGAAAGAAAGCGTTTTTGTACAACTTCATATAAATAGCTGTAACTTTTGATAGAAGACTCAGACAAACATGTTTATGGCTTTATCTTATAGAACTCAAGGTCCCCGTGCTGGGAAAACAGGATGTGCAGCTGTTGGAGCTAAGATTTTCAAGTTATACACATAATGAAAACCTATACTTTGTTTCGGTCGAGTTCCCCATTCAAATGCATGTAACAGTGAGAAACGCACTGTCTTGGCGAAATAAAGCGTTTTTGTACAACTTCATATAAATCGCTGTAACTTTTGATAGAAGACTCAGACAAACATGTTTATGGCTTTATCTTATAGAACTCAAGGTCCCCGTGCTGGGAAAACAGGTTTTGCAGCCGTTTGAGCTAAGATTTCCAAGTTATACACATAATGAAAACCTATACTTTGTTTCGGGCGAGTTCCCCATTCAAATGCATGTAACAGTGAGAAACGCACTGTCTTGGCGAAAGAAAGCGTTTTTGTACAACTTCATATAAATCGCTGTAACTTTTGATAGAAGACTCAGACAAACATGTTTATGGCTTTATCTTATAGAACTCAAGGTCCCCGTGCTGGGAAAAAAGGGTTTGCAGCTGTTGGAGCTAAGATTTTCAAGTTATACACATAATGAAAACCTATACTTTGTTTCGGTCGAGTTCCCCATTCAAATGCATGTAACAGTGAGAAACGCACTGTCTTGGCGAAAGAATGCGTTTTTGTACAACTTCATATAAATAGCTGTAACTTTTGATAGAAGACTCAGACAAACATGTTTATGGCTTTATCTTATAGAACTCAAGGTCCCCGTGCTGGGAAAACAGGTTTTGCAGCTGTTTGAGCTAAGATTTCCAAGTTATACACATAATGAAAACCTATACTTTGTTTCGGTCGAGTTCCCCATTCAAATGCATGTAACAGTGAGAAACGCACTGTCTTGGCGAAAGAAAGCGTTTTTGTACAACTTCATATAAATAGCTGTAAGTTTTGATAGAAGACTCAGACAAACATGTTTATGGCTTTATCTTATAGAACTCAAGGTCTCCGTGCTGGGAAAACAGGATTTGCAGCTGTTGGAGCTAAGATTTTCAAGTTATACACATAATGAAAACCTATATTTTGTTTCGGTCGAGTTCCCCATTCAAATGCATGTAACAGTGAAAAACGCACTGTCTTGGCGAAAGAATGCGTTTTTGTACAACTTCATATAAATAGCTGTAACTTTTGATAGAAGACTCGGATACACATGTTTATGGCTTTATCTTATAGAACTCAAGGTCCCCGTGCTGGGAAAACAGGTTTTGCAGCTGTTTGAGCTAAGATTTCCAAGTTATACACATAATGAAAACCTATACTTTGTTTCGGTCGAGTTCCCCATTCAAATGCATGTAACAGTGAGAAACGCACTGTCTTGGCGAAAGAAAGCGTTTTTGTACAACTTCATATAAATCGCTGTAACTTTTGATAGAAGACTCAGACAAACATGTTTATGGCTTTATCTTATAGAACTCAAGGTCCCCGTGCTGGGAAAACAGGTTTTGCAGCCGTTTGAGCTAAGATTTCCAAGTTATACACATAATGAAAACATATACTTTGTTTCGGGCGAGTTCCCCATTCAAATGCATGTAACAGTGAGAAACGCACTGTCTTGGCGAAAGAAAGCGTTTTTGTACAACTTCATATAAATCGCTGTAACTTTTGATAGAAGACTCAGACAAACATGTTTATGGCTTTATCTTATAGAACTCAAGGTCTCCGTGCTGGGAAAACAGGATTTGCAGCTGTTGGAGCTAAGATTTTCAAGTTATACACATAATGAAAACCTATACTTTGTTTCGGTCGAGTTCCCCATTCAAATGCATGTAACAGTGAGAAACGCACTGTCTTGGCGAA
The DNA here is from genome assembly GCF_057382095.1 of Aulonocara sp. 'chitande type north' Nkhata Bay. NCBI lineage: Eukaryota > Metazoa > Chordata > Actinopteri > Cichliformes > Cichlidae > Aulonocara > Aulonocara sp. 'chitande type north' Nkhata Bay. Next base: position 8,175,153 of record NC_141353.1, read on the forward strand.
AGAAAGCGTTTTTGTACAACTTCATATAAATAGCTGTAACTTTTGATAGAAGACTCAGACAAACATGTTTATGGCTTTATCTTATAGAACTCAAGGTCCCCGTGCTGGGAAAACAGGATGTGCAGCTGTTGGAGCTAAGATTTTCAAGTTATACACATAATGAAAACCTATACTTTGTTTCGGTCGAGTTCCCCATTCAAATGCATGTAACAGTGAGAAACGCACTGTCTTGGCGAAATAAAGCGTTTTTGTACAACTTCATATAAATCGCTGTAACTTTTGATAGAAGACTCAGACAAACATGTTTATGGCTTTATCTTATAGAACTCAAGGTCCCCGTGCTGGGAAAACAGGTTTTGCAGCCGTTTGAGCTAAGATTTCCAAGTTATACACATAATGAAAACCTATACTTTGTTTCGGGCGAGTTCCCCATTCAAATGCATGTAACAGTGAGAAACGCACTGTCTTGGCGAAAGAAAGCGTTTTTGTACAACTTCATATAAATCGCTGTAACTTTTGATAGAAGACTCAGACAAACATGTTTATGGCTTTATCTTATAGAACTCAATATCCCCGTGCTGGCAAAATAGGTTTTGCAGCTGTTTGAGCTAAGATTTCCAAGTTATACACATAATGAAAACCTATACTTTGTTTCGGTCGAGTTCCCCATTCAAATGCATGTAACAGTGAGAAACGCACTGTCTTGGCGAAAGAAAGCGTTTTTGTACAACTTCATATAAATAGCTGTAACTTTTGATAGAAGACTCGGATACACATGTTTATGGCTTTATCTTATAGAACTCAAGGTCCCCGTGCTGGGAAAACAGGTTTTGCAGCTGTTTGAGCTAAGATTTCCAAGTTATACACATAATGAAAACCTATACTTTGTTTCGGTCGAGTTCCCCATTCAAATGCATGTAACAGTGAGAAACGCACTGTCTTGGCGAAAGAAAGCGTTTTTGTACAACTTCATATAAATAGCTGTAACTTTTGATAGAAGACTCGGATACACATGTTTATGGCTTTATCTTATAGAACTCAAGGTCCCCGTGCTGGGAAAACAGGTTTTGCAGCTGTTTGAGCTAAGATTTCCAAGTTATACACATAATGAAAACCTATACTTTGTTTCGGTCGAGTTCCCCATTCAAATGCATGTAACAGTGAGAAACGCACTGTCTTGGCGAAATAAAGCGTTTTTGAACAACTTCATATAAATAGCTGTAACTTTTGATAGAAGACTCGGATACACATGTTTATGGCTTTATCTTATAGAACTCAAGGTCCCCGTGCTGGGAAAACAGGTTTTGCAGCTGTTTGAGCTAAGATTTCCAAGTTATACACATAATGAAAACCTATACTTTGTTTCGGTCGAGTTCCCCATTCAAATGCATGTAACAGTGAGAAACGCACTGTCTTGGCGAAAGAAAGCGTTTTTGTACAACTTCATATAAATCGCTGTAACTTTTGATAGAAGACTCAGACAAACATGTTTATGGCTTTATCTTATAGAACTCAATATCCCCCTGCTGGGAAAATAGGTTTTGCAGCTGTTTGAGCTAAGATTTCCAAGTTATACACATAATGAAAACCTATACTTTGTTTCGGTCGAGTTCCCCATTCAAATGCATGTAACAGTGAGAAACGCACTGTCTTGGCGAAAGAAAGCGTTTTTGTACAACTTCATATAAATCGCTGTAACTTTTGATAGAAGACTCAGACAAACATGTTTATGGCTTTATCTTATAGAACTCAAGGTCTCCGTGCTGGGAAAACAGGATTTGCAGCTGTTGGAGCTAAGATTTTCAAGTTATACACATAATGAAAACCTATACTTTGTTTCGGTCGAGTTCCCCATTCAAATGCATGTAACAGTGAGAAACGCACTGTCTTGGCGAAAGAAAGCGTTTTTGTACAACTTCATATAAATCGCTGTAACTTTTGATAGAAGACTCAGACAAACATGTTTATGGCTTTATCTTATAGAACTCAAGGTCCCCGTGCTGGCAAAATAGGTTTTGCAGCTGTTTGAGCTAAGATTTTCAAGTTATACACATAATGAAAACCTATACTTTGTTTCGGTCGAGTTCCCCATTCAAATGCATGTAACAGTGAGAAACGCACTGTCTTGGCGAAAGAATGCGTTTTTGTACAACTTCATATAAATAGCTGTAACTTTTGATAGAAGACTCAGACAAACATGTTTATGGCTTTATCTTATAGAACTCAAGGTCCCCGTGCTGGGCAAACAGGTTTTGCAGCTGTTTGAGCTAAGATTTCCAAGTTATACACATAATGAAAACCTATACTTTGTTTCGGTCGAGTTCCCCATTCAAATGCATGTAACAGTGAGAAACGCACTGTCTTGGCGAAAGAAAGCGTTTTTGTACAACTTCATATAAATAGCTGTAAGTTTTGATAGAAGACTCAGACAAACATGTTTATGGCTTTATCTTATAGAACTCAAGGTCCCCGTGCTGGGAAAACAGGTTTTGCAGCTGTTTGAGCTAAGGTTTTCAAGTTATACACATAATGAAAACCTATACTTTGTTTCGGTCGAGTTCCCCATTCAAATGCATGTAACAGTGAGAAACGCACTGTCTTGGCGAAAGAAAGCGTTTTTGTACAACTTCATATAAATAGCTGTAACTTTTGATAGAAGACTCGGATACACATGTTTATGGCTTTATCTTATAGAACTCAATATCCCCGTGCTGGGCAAACAGGATTTGCAGCTGTTGGAGCTAAGATTTTCAAGTTATACACATAATGAAAACCTATACTTTGTTTCGGTCGAGTTCCCCATTCAAATGCATGTAACAGTGAGAAACGCACTGTCTTGGCGAAAGAATGCGTTTTTGTACAACTTCATATAAATAGCTGTAACTTTTGATAGAAGACTCAGACAAACATGTTTATGGCTTTATCTTATAGAACTCAAGGTCCCCGTGCTGGGAAAACAGGATTTGCAGCTGTTGGAGCTAAGATTTTCAAGTTATACACATAATGAAAACCTATACTTTGTTTCGGTCGAGTTCCCCATTCAAATGCATGTAACAGTGAGAAACGTACTGTCTTGGCGAAAGAAAGCGTTTTTGTACAACTTCATATAAATCGCTGTAACTTTTGATAGAAGACTCAGACAAACATGTTTATGGCTTTATCTTATAGAACTCAAGGTCCCCGTGCTGGGAAAAAAGGGTTTGCAGCTGTTGGAGCTAAGATTTCCAAGTTATACACATAATGAAAACCTATACTTTGTTTCGGTCGAGTTCCCCATTCAAATGCATGTAACAGTGAGAAACGCACTGTCTTGGCGAAAGAAAGCGTTTTTGTACAACTTCATATAAATCGCTGTAACTTTTGATAGAAGACTCAGACAAACATGTTTATGGCTTTATCTTATAGAACTCAAGGTCCCCGTGCTGGCAAAATAGGTTTTGCAGCTGTTTGAGCTAGGATTTCCAAGTTATACACATAATGAAAACCTATACTTTGTTTCGGTCGAGTTCCCCATTCAAATGCATGTAACAGTGAGAAACGCACTGTCTTGGCGAAAGAAAGCGTTTTTGTACAACTTCATATAAATAGCTGTAACTTTTGATAGAAGACTCAGACAAACATGTTTATGGCTTTATCTTATAGAACTCAAGGTCCCCGTGCTGGCAAAATAGGTTTTGCAGCTGTTTGAGCTAAGATTTCCAAGTTATACACATAATGAAAACCTATACTTTGTTTCGGTCGAGTTCCCCATTCAAATGAATGTAACAGTGAGAAACGCACTGTCTTGGCGAAAGAAAGCGTTTTTGTACAACTTCATATAAATAGCTGTAACTTTTGATAGAAGACTCGGATACACATGTTTATGGCTTTATCTTATAGAACTCAAGGTCCCCGTGCTGGGAAAACAGGTTTTGCAGCTGTTTGAGCTAAGATTTCCAAGTTATACACATAATGAAAACCTATACTTTGTTTCGGTCGAGTTCCCCATTCAAATGCATGTAACAGTGAGAAACGCACTGTCTTGGCGAAAGAAAGCGTTTTTGTACAACTTCATATAAATCGCTGTAACTTTTGATAGAAGACTCAGACAAACATGTTTATGGCTTTATCTTATAGAACTCAAGGTCCCCGTGCTGGGAAAACAGGATTTGCAGCTGTTGGAGCTAAGATTTTCAAGTTATACACATAATGAAAACCTATACTTTGTTTCGGTCGAGTTCCCCATTCAAATGCATGTAACAGTGAGAAACGCACTGTCTTGGCGAAAGAAAGCGTTTTTGTACAACTTCATATAAATAGCTGTAACTTTTGATAGAAGACTCGGATACACATGTTTATGGCTTTATCTTATAGAACTCAAGGTCCCCGTGCTGGGAAAACAGGATTTGCAGCTGTTTGAGCTAAGATTTCCAAGTTATACACATAATGAAAACCTATACTTTGTTTCGGTCGAGTTCCCCATTCAAATGCATGTAACAGTGAGAAACGCACTGTCTTGGCGAAAGAAAGCGTTTTTGTACAACTTCATATAAATAGCTGTAACTTTTGATAGAAGACTCAGACAAACATGTTTATGGCTTTATCTTATAGAACTCAAGGTCCCCGTGCTGGGAAAACAGGATGTGCAGCTGTTGGAGCTAAGATTTTCAAGTTATACACATAATGAAAACCTATACTTTGTTTCGGTCGAGTTCCCCATTCAAATGCATGTAACAGTGAGAAACGCACTGTCTTGGCGAAATAAAGCGTTTTTGTACAACTTCATATAAATCGCTGTAACTTTTGATAGAAGACTCAGACAAACATGTTTATGGCTTTATCTTATAGAACTCAAGGTCCCCGTGCTGGGAAAAAAGGGTTTGCAGCTGTTGGAGCTAAGATTTTCAAGTTATACACATAATGAAAACCTATACTTTGTTTCGGTCGAGTTCCCCATTCAAATGCATGTAACAGTGAGAAACGCACTGTCTTGGCGAAAGAATGCGTTTTTGTACAACTTCATATAAATAGCTGTAACTTTTGATAGAAGACTCAGACAAACATGTTTATGGCTTTATCTTATAGAACTCAAGGTCCCCGTGCTGGGAAAACAGGTTTTGCAGCTGTTTGAGCTAAGATTTCCAAGTTATACACATAATGAAAACCTATACTTTGTTTCGGTCGAGTTCCCCATTCAAATGCATGTAACAGTGAGAAACGCACTGTCTTGGCGAAAGAATGCGTTTTTGTACAACTTCATATAAATAGCTGTAACTTTTGATAGAAGACTCAGACAAACATGTTTATGGCTTTATCTTATAGAACTCAAGGTCCCCGTGCTGGGAAAACAGGTTTTGCAGCTGTTTGAGCTAAGATTTCCAAGTTATACACATAATGAAAACCTATACTTTGTTTCGGTCGAGTTCCCCATTCAAATGCATGTAACAGTGAGAAACGCACTGTCTTGGCGAAATAAAGCTTTTTTGTTCAACGTCATATAAATCGCTGTAACTTTTGATAGAAGACTCGGATACACATGTTTATGGCTTTATCTTATAGAACTCAAGGTCCCCGTGCTGGGAAAACAGGATTTGCAGCTGTTGGAGCTAAGATTTCCAAGTTATACACATAATGAAAACCTATACTTTGTTTCGGTCGAGTTCCCCATTCAAATGCATGTAACAGTGAGAAACGCACTGTCTTGGCGAAAGAAAGCGTTTTTGTACAACTTCATATAAATCGCTGTAACTTTTGATAGAAGACTCAGACAAACATGTTTATGGCTTTATCTTATAGAACTCAAGGTCCCCGTGCTGGCAAAATAGGTTTTGCAGCTGTTTGAGCTAGGATTTCCAAGTTATACACATAATGAAAACCTATACTTTGTTTCGGTCGAGTTCCCCATTCAAATGCATGTAACAGTGAGAAACGCACTGTCTTGGCGAAAGAAAGCGTTTTTGTACAACTTCATATAAATAGCTGTAACTTTTGATAGAAGACTCAGACAAACATGTTTATGGCTTTATCTTATAGAACTCAAGGTCCCCGTGCTGGCAAAATAGGTTTTGCAGCTGTTTGAGCTAAGATTTCCAAGTTATACACATAATGAAAACCTATACTTTGTTTCGGTCGAGTTCCCCATTCAAATGAATGTAACAGTGAGAAACGCACTGTCTTGGCGAAAGAAAGCGTTTTTGTACAACTTCATATAAATAGCTGTAACTTTTGATAGAAGACTCGGATACACATGTTTATGGCTTTATCTTATAGAACTCAAGGTCCCCGTGCTGGGAAAACAGGTTTTGCAGCTGTTTGAGCTAAGATTTCCAAGTTATACACATAATGAAAACCTATACTTTGTTTCGGTCGAGTTCCCCATTCAAATGCATGTAACAGTGAGAAACGCACTGTCTTGGCGAAAGAAAGCGTTTTTGTACAACTTCATATAAATCGCTGTAACTTTTGATAGAAGACTCAGACAAACATGTTTATGGCTTTATCTTATAGAACTCAAGGTCCCCGTGCTGGGAAAACAGGATTTGCAGCTGTTGGAGCTAAGATTTTCAAGTTATACACATAATGAAAACCTATACTTTGTTTCGGTCGAGTTCCCCATTCAAATGCATGTAACAGTGAGAAACGCACTGTCTTGGCGAAAGAAAGCGTTTTTGTACAACTTCATATAAATAGCTGTAACTTTTGATAGAAGACTCGGATACACATGTTTATGGCTTTATCTTATAGAACTCAAGGTCCCCGTGCTGGGAAAACAGGATTTGCAGCTGTTTGAGCTAAGATTTCCAAGTTATACACATAATGAAAACCTATACTTTGTTTCGGTCGAGTTCCCCATTCAAATGCATGTAACAGTGAGAAACGCACTGTCTTGGCGAAAGAAAGCGTTTTTGTACAACTTCATATAAATAGCTGTAACTTTTGATAGAAGACTCAGACAAACATGTTTATGGCTTTATCTTATAGAACTCAAGGTCCCCGTGCTGGGAAAACAGGATGTGCAGCTGTTGGAGCTAAGATTTTCAAGTTATACACATAATGAAAACCTATACTTTGTTTCGGTCGAGTTCCCCATTCAAATGCATGTAACAGTGAGAAACGCACTGTCTTGGCGAAATAAAGCGTTTTTGTACAACTTCATATAAATCGCTGTAACTTTTGATAGAAGACTCAGACAAACATGTTTATGGCTTTATCTTATAGAACTCAAGGTCCCCGTGCTGGGAAAAAAGGGTTTGCAGCTGTTGGAGCTAAGATTTTCAAGTTATACACATAATGAAAACCTATACTTTGTTTCGGTCGAGTTCCCCATTCAAATGCATGTAACAGTGAGAAACGCACTGTCTTGGCGAAAGAATGCGTTTTTGTACAACTTCATATAAATAGCTGTAACTTTTGATAGAAGACTCAGACAAACATGTTTATGGCTTTATCTTATAGAACTCAAGGTCCCCGTGCTGGGAAAACAGGTTTGGCAGCTGTTTGAGCTAAGATTTCCAAGTTATACACATAATGAAAACCTATACTTTGTTTCGGTCGAGTTCCCCATTCAAATGCATGTAACAGTGAGAAACGCACTGTCTTGGCGAAAGAAAGCGTTTTTGTACAACTTCATATAAATAGCTGTAAGTTTTGATAGAAGACTCAGACAAACATGTTTATGGCTTTATCTTATAGAACTCAAGGTCTCCGTGCTGGGAAAACAGGATTTGCAGCTGTTGGAGCTAAGATTTTCAAGTTATACACATAATGAAAACCTATACTTTGTTTCGGTCGAGTTCCCCATTCAAATGCATGTAACAGTGAGAAACGCACTGTCTTGGCGAAAGAATGCGTTTTTGTACAACTTCATATAAATAGCTGTAACTTTTGATAGAAGACTCGGATACACATGTTTATGGCTTTATCTTATAGAACTCAAGGTCCCCGTGCTGGGAAAACAGGTTTTGCAGCTGTTTGAGCTAAGATTTCCAAGTTATACACATAATGAAAACCTATACTTTGTTTCGGTCGAGTTCCCCATTCAAATGCATGTAACAGTGAGAAACGCACTGTCTTGGCGAAAGAAAGCGTTTTTGTACAACTTCATATAAATCGCTGTAACTTTTGATAGAAGACTCAGACAAACATGTTTATGGCTTTATCTTATAGAACTCAAGGTCCCCGTGCTGGGAAAACAGGATTTGCAGCTGTTGGAGCTAAGATTTTCAAGTTATACACATAATGAAAACCTATACTTTGTTTCGGTCGAGTTCCCCATTCAAATGCATGTAACAGTGAGAAACGCACTGTCTTGGCGAAAGAAAGCGTTTTTGTACAACTTCATATAAATCGCTGTAACTTTTGATAGAAGACTCAGACAAACATGTTTATGGCTTTATCTTATAGAACTCAAGGTCCCCGTGCTGGGAAAATAGGTTTTGCAGCTGTTTGAGCTAAGATTTTCAAGTTATACACATAATGAAAACCTATACTTTGTTTCGGTCGAGTTCCCCATTCAAATGCATGTAACAGTGAGAAACGCACTGTCTTGGCGAAAGAATGCGTTTTTGTACAACTTCATATAAATAGCTGTAACTTTTGATAGAAGACTCAGACAAACATGTTTATGGCTTTATCTTATAGAACTCAAGGTCCCCGTGCTGGGAAAACAGGTTTTGCAGCTGTTTGAGCTAAGATTTCCAAGTTATACACATAATGAAAACCTATACTTTGTTTCGGTCGAGTTCCCCATTCAAATGCATGTAACAGTGAGAAACGCACTGTCTTGGCGAAAGAAAGCGTTTTTGTACAACTTCATATAAATAGCTGTAAGTTTTGATAGAAGACTCAGACAAACATGTTTATGGCTTTATCTTATAGAACTCAAGGTCCCCGTGCTGGGAAAACAGGTTTTGCAGCTGTTTGAGCTAAGGTTTTCAAGTTATACACATAATGAAAACCTATACTTTGTTTCGGTCGAGTTCCCCATTCAAATGCATGTAACAGTGAGAAACGCACTGTCTTGGCGAAAGAAAGCGTTTTTGTACAACTTCATATAAATAGCTGTAACTTTTGATAGAAGACTCGGATACACATGTTTATGGCTTTATCTTATAGAACTCAAGGTCCCCGTGCTGGGCAAACAGGATTTGCAGCTGTTGGAGCTAAGATTTTCAAGTTATACACATAATGAAAACCTATACTTTGTTTCGGTCGAGTTCCCCATTCAAATGCATGTAACAGTGAGAAACGCACTGTCTTGGCGAAAGAATGCGTTTTTGTACAACTTCATATAAATAGCTGTAACTTTTGATAGAAGACTCAGACAAACATGTTTATGGCTTTATCTTATAGAACTCAAGGTCCCCGTGCTGGGAAAACAGGATTTGCAGCTGTTGGAGCTAAGATTTTCAAGTTATACACATAATGAAAACCTATACTTTGTTTCGGTCGAGTTCCCCATTCAAATGCATGTAACAGTGAGAAACGCACTGTCTTGGCGAAAGAAAGCGTTTTTGTACAACTTCATATAAATCGCTGTAACTTTTGATAGAAGACTCAGACAAACATGTTTATGGCTTTATCTTATAGAACTCAAGGTCCCCGTGCTGGGAAAAAAGGGTTTGCAGCTGTTGGAGCTAAGATTTTCAAGTTATACACATAATGAAAACCTATACTTTGTTTCGGTCGAGTTCCCCATTCAAATGCATGTAACAGTGAGAAACGCACTGTCTTGGCGAAAGAAAGCGTTTTTGTACAACTTCATATAAATCGCTGTAACTTTTGATAGAAGACTCAGACAAACATGTTTATGGCTTTATCTTATAGAACTCAAGGTCCCCGTGCTGGCAACATAGGTTTTGCAGCTGTTTGAGCTAAGATTTCCAAGTTATACACATAATGAAAACCTATACTTTGTTTCGGTCGAGTTCCCCATTCAAATGCATGTAACAGTGAGAAACGCACTGTCTTGGCGAAAGAAAGCGTTTTTGTACAACTTCATATAAATAGCTGTAACTTTTGATAGAAGACTCAGACAAACATGTTTATGGCTTTATCTTATAGAACTCAAGGTCCCCGTGCTGGCAAAATAGGTTTTGCAGCTGTTTGAGCTAAGATTTCCAAGTTATACACATAATGAAAACCTATACTTTGTTTCGGTCGAGTTCCCCATTCAAATGCATGTAACAGTGAGAAACGCACTGTCTTGGCGAAAGAAAGCGTTTTTGTACAACTTCATATAAATAGCTGTAACTTTTGATAGAAGACTCAGACAAACATGTTTATGGCTTTATCTTATAGAACTCAAGGTCCCCGTGCTGGGAAAACAGGTTTTGCAGCTGTTTGAGCTAAGATTTCCAAGTTATACACATAATGAAAACCTATACTTTGTTTCGGTCGAGTTCCCCATTCAAATGCATGTAACAGTGAGAAACGCACTGTCTTGGCGAAAGAAAGCGTTTTTGTACAACTTCATATAAATCGCTGTAACTTTTGATAGAAGACTCAGACAAACATGTTTATGGCTTTATCTTATAGAACTCAAGGTCCCCGTGCTGGGAAAACAGGATTTGCAGCTGTTGGAGCTAAGATTTTCAAGTTATACACATAATGAAAACCTATACTTTGTTTCGGTCGAGTTCCCCATTCAAATGCATGTAACAGTGAGAAACGCACTGTCTTGGCGAAAGAAAGCGTTTTTGTACAACTTCATATAAATCGCTGTAACTTTTGATAGAAGACTCAGACAAACATGTTTATGGCTTTATCTTATAGAACTCAAGGTCCCCGTGCTGGCAAAATAGGTTTTGCAGCTGTTTGAGCTAAGATTTTCAAGTTATACACATAATGAAAACCTATACTTTGTTTCGGTCGAGTTCCCCATTCAAATGCATGTAACAGTGAGAAACGCACTGTCTTGGCGAAAGAATGCGTTTTTGTACAACTTCATATAAATAGCTGTAACTTTTGATAGAAGACTCAGACAAACATGTTTATGGCTTTATCTTATAGAACTCAAGGTCCCCGTGCTGGGAAAACAGGTTTTGCAGCTGTTTGAGCTAAGATTTCCAAGTTATACACATAATGAAAACCTATACTTTGTTTCGGTCGAGTTCCCCATTCAAATGCATGTAACAGTGAGAAACGCACTGTCTTGGCGAAAGAAAGCGTTTTTGTACAACTTCATATAAATAGCTGTAAGTTTTGATAGAAGACTCAGACAAACATGTTTATGGCTTTATCTTATAGAACTCAAGGTCCCCGTGCTGGGAAAACAGGATTTGCAGCTGTTGGAGCTAAGATTTTCAAGTTATACACATAATGAAAACCTATACTTTGTTTCGGTCGAGTTCCCCATTCAAATGCATGTAACAGTGAGAAACGTACTGTCTTGGCGAAAGAAAGCGTTTTTGTACAACTTCATATAAATCGCTGTAACTTTTGATAGAAGACTCAGACAAACATGTTTATGGCTTTATCTTATAGAACTCAAGGTCCCCGTGCTGGGAAAAAAGGGTTTGCAGCTGTTGGAGCTAAGATTTCCAAGTTATACACATAATGAAAACCTATACTTTGTTTCGGTCGAGTTCCCCATTCAAATGCATGTAACAGTGAGAAACGCACTGTCTTGGCGAAAGAAAGCGTTTTTGTACAACTTCATATAAATCGCTGTAACTTTTGATAGAAGACTCAGACAAACATGTTTATGGCTTTATCTTATAGAACTCAAGGTCCCCGTGCTGGCAAAATAGGTTTTGCAGCTGTTTGAGCTAGGATTTCCAAGTTATACACATAATGAAAACCTATACTTTGTTTCGGTCGAGTTCCCCATTCAAATGCATGTAACAGTGAGAAACGCACTGTCTTGGCGAAAGAAAGCGTTTTTGTACAACTTCATATAAATAGCTGTAACTTTTGATAGAAGACTCAGACAAACATGTTTATGGCTTTATCTTATAGAACTCAAGGTCCCCGTGCTGGCAAAATAGGTTTTGCAGCTGTTTGAGCTAAGATTTCCAAGTTATACACATAATGAAAACCTATACTTTGTTTCGGTCGAGTTCCCCATTCAAATGAATGTAACAGTGAGAAACGCACTGTCTTGGCGAAAGAAAGCGTTTTTGTACAACTTCATATAAATAGCTGTAACTTTTGATAGAAGACTCGGATACACATGTTTATGGCTTTATCTTATAGAACTCAAGGTCCCCGTGCTGGGAAAACAGGTTTTGCAGCTGTTTGAGCTAAGATTTCCAAGTTATACACATAATGAAAACCTATACTTTGTTTCGGTCGAGTTCCCCATTCAAATGCATGTAACAGTGAGAAACGCACTGTCTTGGCGAAAGAAAGCGTTTTTGTACAACTTCATATAAATCGCTGTAACTTTTGATAGAAGACTCAGACAAACATGTTTATGGCTTTATCTTATAGAACTCAAGGTCCCCGTGCTGGGAAAAAAGGGTTTGCAGCTGTTGGAGCTAAGATTTTCAAGTTATACACATAATGAAAACCTATACTTTGTTTCGGTCGAGTTCCCCATTCAAATGCATGTAACAGTGAGAAACGCACTGTCTTGGCGAAAGAATGCGTTTTTGTACAACTTCATATAAATAGCTGTAACTTTTGATAGAAGACTCAGACAAACATGTTTATGGCTTTATCTTATAGAACTCAAGGTCCCCGTGCTGGGAAAACAGGTTTTGCAGCTGTTTGAGCTAAGATTTCCAAGTTATACACATAATGAAAACCTATACTTTGTTTCGGTCGAGTTCCCCATTCAAATGCATGTAACAGTGAGAAACGCACTGTCTTGGCGAAATAAAGCTTTTTTGTTCAACGTCATATAAATCGCTGTAACTTTTGATAGAAGACTCGGATACACATGTTTATGGCTTTATCTTATAGAACTCAAGGTCCCCGTGCTGGGAAAACAGGATTTGCAGCTGTTGGAGCTAAGATTTCCAAGTTATACACATAATGAAAACCTATACTTTGTTTCGGTCGAGTTCCCCATTCAAATGCATGTAACAGTGAGAAACGCACTGTCTTGGCGAAAGAAAGCGTTTTTGTACAACTTCATATAAATCGCTGTAACTTTTGATAGAAGACTCAGACAAACATGTTTATGGCTTTATCTTATAGAACTCAAGGTCCCCGTGCTGGGAAAACAGGTTTTGCAGCTGTTTGAGCTAAGATTTCCAAGTTATACACATAATGAAAACCTATACTTTGTTTCGGTCGAGTTCCCCATTCAAATGCATGTAACAGTGAGAAACGCACTGTCTTGGCGAAAGAAAGCGTTTTTGTACAACTTCATATAAATCGCTGTAACTTTTGATAGAAGACTCAGACAAACATGTTTATGGCTTTATCTTATAGAACTCAAGGTCTCCGTGCTGGGAAAACAGGATTTGCAGCTGTTGGAGCTAAGATTTTCAAGTTATACACATAATGAAAACCTATACTTTGTTTCGGTCGAGTTCCCCATTCAAATGCATGTAACAGTGAGAAACGCACTGTCTTGGCGAAAGAAAGCGTTTTTGTACAACTTCATATAAATCGCTGTAACTTTTGATAGAAGACTCAGACAAACATGTTTATGGCTTTATCTTATAGAACTCAAGGTCCCCGTGCTGGCAAAATAGGTTTTGCAGCTGTTTGAGCTAAGATTTTCAAGTTATACACATAATGAAAACCTATACTTTGTTTCGGTCGAGTTCCCCATTCAAATGCATGTAACAGTGAGAAACGCACTGTCTTGGCGAAAGAATGCGTTTTTGTACAACTTCATATAAATAGCTGTAACTTTTGATAGAAGACTCAGACAAACATGTTTATGGCTTTATCTTATAGAACTCAAGGTCCCCGTGCTGGGAAAACAGGTTTTGCAGCTGTTTGAGCTAAGATTTCCAAGTTATACACATAATGAAAACCTATACTTTGTTTCGGTCGAGTTCCCCATTCAAATGCATGTAACAGTGAGAAACGCACTGTCTTGGCGAAAGAAAGCGTTTTTGTACAACTTCATATAAATAGCTGTAAGTTTTGATAGAAGACTCAGACAAACATGTTTATGGCTTTATCTTATAGAACTCAAGGTCCCCGTGCTGGGAAAACAGGATTTGCAGCTGTTGGAGCTAAGATTTTCAAGTTATACACATAATGAAAACCTATACTTTGTTTCGGTCGAGTTCCCCATTCAAATGCATGTAACAGTGAGAAACGTACTGTCTTGGCGAAAGAAAGCGTTTTTGTACAACTTCATATAAATCGCTGTAACTTTTGATAGAAGACTCAGACAAACATGTTTATGGCTTTATCTTATAGAACTCAAGGTCCCCGTGCTGGGAAAAAAGGGTTTGCAGCTGTTGGAGCTAAGATTTCCAAGTTATACACATAATGAAAACCTATACTTTGTTTCGGTCGAGTTCCCCATTCAAATGCATGTAACAGTGAGAAACGCACTGTCTTGGCGAAAGAAAGCGTTTTTGTACAACTTCATATAAATCGCTGTAACTTTTGATAGAAGACTCAGACAAACATGTTTATGGCTTTATCTTATAGAACTCAAGGTCCCCGTGCTGGCAAAATAGGTTTTGCAGCTGTTTGAGCTAGGATTTCCAAGTTATACACATAATGAAAACCTATACTTTGTTTCGGTCGAGTTCCCCATTCAAATGCATGTAACAGTGAGAAACGCACTGTCTTGGCGAAAGAAAGCGTTTTTGTACAACTTCATATAAATAGCTGTAACTTTTGATAGAAGACTCAGACAAACATGTTTATGGCTTTATCTTATAGAACTCAAGGTCCCCGTGCTGGCAAAATAGGTTTTGCAGCTGTTTGAGCTAAGATTTCCAAGTTATACACATAATGAAAACCTATACTTTGTTTCGGTCGAGTTCCCCATTCAAATGAATGTAACAGTGAGAAACGCACTGTCTTGGCGAAAGAAAGCGTTTTTGTACAACTTCATATAAATAGCTGTAACTTTTGATAGAAGACTCGGATACACATGTTTATGGCTTTATCTTATAGAACTCAAGGTCCCCGTGCTGGGAAAACAGGTTTTGCAGCTGTTTGAGCTAAGATTTCCAAGTTATACACATAATGAAAACCTATACTTTGTTTCGGTCGAGTTCCCCATTCAAATGCATGTAACAGTGAGAAACGCACTGTCTTGGCGAAAGAAAGCGTTTTTGTACAACTTCATATAAATCGCTGTAACTTTTGATAGAAGACTCAGACAAACATGTTTATGGCTTTATCTTATAGAACTCAAGGTCCCCGTGCTGGGAAAAAAGGGTTTGCAGCTGTTGGAGCTAAGATTTTCAAGTTATACACATAATGAAAACCTATACTTTGTTTCGGTCGAGTTCCCCATTCAAATGCATGTAACAGTGAGAAACGCACTGTCTTGGCGAAAGAATGCGTTTTTGTACAACTTCATATAAATAGCTGTAACTTTTGATAGAAGACTCAGACAAACATGTTTATGGCTTTATCTTATAGAACTCAAGGTCCCCGTGCTGGGAAAACAGGTTTTGCAGCTGTTTGAGCTAAGATTTCCAAGTTATACACATAATGAAAACCTATACTTTGTTTCGGTCGAGTTCCCCATTCAAATGCATGTAACAGTGAGAAACGCACTGTCTTGGCGAAATAAAGCTTTTTTGTTCAACGTCATATAAATCGCTGTAACTTTTGATAGAAGACTCGGATACACATGTTTATGGCTTTATCTTATAGAACTCAAGGTCCCCGTGCTGGGAAAACAGGATTTGCAGCTGTTGGAGCTAAGATTTCCAAGTTATACACATAATGAAAACCTATACTTTGTTTCGGTCGAGTTCCCCATTCAAATGCATGTAACAGTGAGAAACGCACTGTCTTGGCGAAAGAAAGCGTTTTTGTACAACTTCATATAAATCGCTGTAACTTTTGATAGAAGACTCAGACAAACATGTTTATGGCTTTATCTTATAGAACTCAAGGTCCCCGTGCTGGCAAAATAGGTTTTGCAGCTGTTTGAGCTAGGATTTCCAAGTTATACACATAATGAAAACCTATACTTTGTTTCGGTCGAGTTCCCCATTCAAATGCATGTAACAGTGAGAAACGCACTGTCTTGGCGAAAGAAAGCGTTTTTGTACAACTTCATATAAATAGCTGTAACTTTTGATAGAAGACTCAGACAAACATGTTTATGGCTTTATCTTATAGAACTCAAGGTCCCCGTGCTGGCAAAATAGGTTTTGCAGCTGTTTGAGCTAAGATTTCCAAGTTATACACATAATGAAAACCTATACTTTGTTTCGGTCGAGTTCCCCATTCAAATGAATGTAACAGTGAGAAACGCACTGTCTTGGCGAAAGAAAGCGTTTTTGTACAACTTCATATAAATAGCTGTAACTTTTGATAGAAGACTCGGATACACATGTTTATGGCTTTATCTTATAGAACTCAAGGTCCCCGTGCTGGGAAAACAGGTTTTGCAGCTGTTTGAGCTAAGATTTCCAAGTTATACACATAATGAAAACCTATACTTTGTTTCGGTCGAGTTCCCCATTCAAATGCATGTAACAGTGAGAAACGCACTGTCTTGGCGAAAGAAAGCGTTTTTGTACAACTTCATATAAATAGCTGTAACTTTTGATAGAAGACTCGGATACACATGTTTATGGCTTTATCTTATAGAACTCAAGGTCCCCGTGCTGGGAAAACAGGATTTGCAGCTGTTTGAGCTAAGATTTCCAAGTTATACACATAATGAAAACCTATACTTTGTTTCGGTCGAGTTCCCCATTCAAATGCATGTAACAGTGAGAAACGCACTGTCTTGGCGAAAGAAAGCGTTTTTGTACAACTTCATATAAATAGCTGTAACTTTTGATAGAAGACTCAGACAAACATGTTTATGGCTTTATCTTATAGAACTCAAGGTCCCCGTGCTGGGAAAACAGGATGTGCAGCTGTTGGAGCTAAGATTTTCAAGTTATACACATAATGAAAACCTATACTTTGTTTCGGTCGAGTTCCCCATTCAAATGCATGTAACAGTGAGAAACGCACTGTCTTGGCGAAATAAAGCGTTTTTGTACAACTTCATATAAATCGCTGTAACTTTTGATAGAAGACTCAGACAAACATGTTTATGGCTTTATCTTATAGAACTCAAGGTCCCCGTGCTGGGAAAACAGGTTTTGCAGCCGTTTGAGCTAAGATTTCCAAGTTATACACATAATGAAAACCTATACTTTGTTTCGGGCGAGTTCCCCATTCAAATGCATGTAACAGTGAGAAACGCACTGTCTTGGCGAAAGAAAGCGTTTTTGTACAACTTCATATAAATCGCTGTAACTTTTGATAGAAGACTCAGACAAACATGTTTATGGCTTTATCTTATAGAACTCAATATCCCCGTGCTGGCAAAATAGGTTTTGCAGCTGTTTGAGCTAAGATTTCCAAGTTATACACATAATGAAAACCTATACTTTGTTTCGGTCGAGTTCCCCATTCAAATGCATGTAACAGTGAGAAACGCACTGTCTTGGCGAAAGAAAGCGTTTTTGTACAACTTCATATAAATAGCTGTAACTTTTGATAGAAGACTCGGATACACATGTTTATGGCTTTATCTTATAGAACTCAAGGTCCCCGTGCTGGGAAAACAGGTTTTGCAGCTGTTTGAGCTAAGATTTCCAAGTTATACACATAATGAAAACCTATACTTTGTTTCGGTCGAGTTCCCCATTCAAATGCATGTAACAGTGAGAAACGCACTGTCTTGGCGAAAGAAAGCGTTTTTGTACAACTTCATATAAATAGCTGTAACTTTTGATAGAAGACTCGGATACACATGTTTATGGCTTTATCTTATAGAACTCAAGGTCCCCGTGCTGGGAAAACAGGTTTTGCAGCTGTTTGAGCTAAGATTTCCAAGTTATACACATAATGAAAACCTATACTTTGTTTCGGTCGAGTTCCCCATTCAAATGCATGTAACAGTGAGAAACGCACTGTCTTGGCGAAATAAAGCGTTTTTGAACAACTTCATATAAATAGCTGTAACTTTTGATAGAAGACTCGGATACACATGTTTATGGCTTTATCTTATAGAACTCAAGGTCCCCGTGCTGGGAAAACAGGTTTTGCAGCTGTTTGAGCTAAGATTTCCAAGTTATACACATAATGAAAACCTATACTTTGTTTCGGTCGAGTTCCCCATTCAAATGCATGTAACAGTGAGAAACGCACTGTCTTGGCGAAAGAAAGCGTTTTTGTACAACTTCATATAAATAGCTGTAAGTTTTGATAGAAGACTCAGACAAACATGTTTATGGCTTTATCTTATAGAACTCAAGGTCTCCGTGCTGGGAAAACAGGATTTGCAGCTGTTGGAGCTAAGATTTTCAAGTTATACACATAATGAAAACCTATATTTTGTTTCGGTCGAGTTCCCCATTCAAATGCATGTAACAGTGAAAAACGCACTGTCTTGGCGAAAGAATGCGTTTTTGTACAACTTCATATAAATAGCTGTAACTTTTGATAGAAGACTCGGATACACATGTTTATGGCTTTATCTTATAGAACTCAAGGTCCCCGTGCTGGGAAAACAGGTTTTGCAGCTGTTTGAGCTAAGATTTCCAAGTTATACACATAATGAAAACCTATACTTTGTTTCGGTCGAGTTCCCCATTCAAATGCATGTAACAGTGAGAAACGCACTGTCTTGGCGAAAGAAAGCGTTTTTGTACAACTTCATATAAATCGCTGTAACTTTTGATAGAAGACTCAGACAAACATGTTTATGGCTTTATCTTATAGAACTCAAGGTCTCCGTGCTGGGAAAACAGGATGTGCAGCTGTTGGAGCTAAGATTTTCAAGTTATACACATAATGAAAACCTATACTTTGTTTCGGTCGAGTTCCCCATTCAAATGCATGTAACAGTGAGAAACGCACTGTCTTGGCGAAATAAAGCGTTTTTGTACAACTTCATATAAATCGCTGTAACTTTTGATAGAAGACTCAGACAAACATGTTTATGGCTTTATCTTATAGAACTCAAGGTCCCCGTGCTGGGAAAACAGGTTTTGCAGCCGTTTGAGCTAAGATTTCCAAGTTATACACATAATGAAAACCTATACTTTGTTTCGGGCGAGTTCCCCATTCAAATGCATGTAACAGTGAGAAACGCACTGTCTTGGCGAAAGAAAGCGTTTTTGTACAACTTCATATAAATCGCTGTAACTTTTGATAGAAGACTCAGACAAACATGTTTATGGCTTTATCTTATAGAACTCAATATCCCCGTGCTGGCAAAATAGGTTTTGCAGCTGTTTGAGCTAAGATTTCCAAGTTATACACATAATGAAAACCTATACTTTGTTTCGGTCGAGTTCCCCATTCAAATGCATGTAACAGTGAGAAACGCACTGTCTTGGCGAAAGAAAGCGTTTTTGTACAACTTCATATAAATAGCTGTAACTTTTGATAGAAGACTCGGATACACATGTTTATGGCTTTATCTTATAGAACTCAAGGTCCCCGTGCTGGGAAAACAGGTTTTGCAGCTGTTTGAGCTAAGATTTCCAAGTTATACACATAATGAAAACCTATACTTTGTTTCGGTCGAGTTCCCCATTCAAATGCATGTAACAGTGAGAAACGCACTGTCTTGGCGAAAGAAAGCGTTTTTGTACAACTTCATATAAATAGCTGTAACTTTTGATAGAAGACTCGGATACACATGTTTATGGCTTTATCTTATAGAACTCAAGGTCCCCGTGCTGGGAAAACAGGTTTTGCAGCTGTTTGAGCTAAGATTTCCAAGTTATACACATAATGAAAACCTATACTTTGTTTCGGTCGAGTTCCCCATTCAAATGCATGTAACAGTGAGAAACGCACTGTCTTGGCGAAATAAAGCGTTTTTGAACAACTTCATATAAATAGCTGTAACTTTTGATAGAAGACTCGGATACACATGTTTATGGCTTTATCTTATAGAACTCAAGGTCCCCGTGCTGGGAAAACAGGTTTTGCAGCTGTTTGAGCTAAGATTTCCAAGTTATACACATAATGAAAACCTATACTTTGTTTCGGTCGAGTTCCCCATTCAAATGCATGTAACAGTGAGAAACGCACTGTCTTGGCGAAAGAAAGCGTTTTTGTACAACTTCATATAAATCGCTGTAACTTTTGATAGAAGACTCAGACAAACATGTTTATGGCTTTATCTTATAGAACTCAATATCCCCCTGCTGGGAAAATAGGTTTTGCAGCTGTTTGAGCTAAGATTTCCAAGTTATACACATAATGAAAACCTATACTTTGTTTCGGTCGAGTTCCCCATTCAAATGCATGTAACAGTGAGAAACGCACTGTCTTGGCGAAAGAAAGCGTTTTTGTACAACTTCATATAAATCGCTGTAACTTTTGATAGAAGACTCAGACAAACATGTTTATGGCTTTATCTTATAGAACTCAAGGTCCCCGTGCTGGGAAAACAGGTTTTGCAGCTGTTTGAGCTAAGATTTCCAAGTTATACACATAATGAAAACCTATACTTTGTTTCGGTCGAGTTCCCCATTCAAATGCATGTAACAGTGAGAAACGCACTGTCTTGGCGAAAGAAAGCGTTTTTGTACAACTTCATATAAATCGCTGTAACTTTTGATAGAAGACTCAGACAAACATGTTTATGGCTTTATCTTATAGAACTCAAGGTCTCCGTGCTGGGAAAACAGGATTTGCAGCTGTTGGAGCTAAGATTTTCAAGTTATACACATAATGAAAACCTATACTTTGTTTCGGTCGAGTTCCCCATTCAAATGCATGTAACAGTGAGAAACGCACTGTCTTGGCGAAAGAAAGCGTTTTTGTACAACTTCATATAAATCGCTGTAACTTTTGATAGAAGACTCAGACAAACATGTTTATGGCTTTATCTTATAGAACTCAAGGTCCCCGTGCTGGGAAAACAGGTTTTGCAGCTGTTTGAGCTAAGATTTCCAAGTTATACACATAATGAAAACCTATACTTTGTTTCGGTCGAGTTCCCCATTCAAATGCATGTAACAGTGAGAAACGCACTGTCTTGGCGAAAGAAAGCGTTTTTGTACAACTTCATATAAATAGCTGTAAGTTTTGATAGAAGACTCAGACAAACATGTTTATGGCTTTATCTTATAGAACTCAAGGTCCCCGTGCTGGGAAAACAGGTTTTGCAGCTGTTTGAGCTAAGGTTTTCAAGTTATACACATAATGAAAACCTATACTTTGTTTCGGTCGAGTTCCCCATTCAAATGCATGTAACAGTGAGAAACGCACTGTCTTGGCGAAAGAAAGCGTTTTTGTACAACTTCATATAAATAGCTGTAACTTTTGATAGAAGACTCGGATACACATGTTTATGGCTTTATCTTATAGAACTCAAGGTCCCCGTGCTGGGAAAACAGGTTTTGCAGCTGTTTGAGCTAAGATTTCCAAGTTATACACATAATGAAAACCTATACTTTGTTTCGGTCGAGTTCCCCATTCAAATGCATGTAACAGTGAGAAACGCACTGTCTTGGCGAAAGAAAGCGTTTTTGTACAACTTCATAGAAATAGCTGTAACTTTTGATAGAAGACTCAGACAAACATGTTTATGGCCTTATATTATAGAACTCAAGGTCCCCGTGCTGGGAAAACAGGTTTTGCAGCTGTTTGAGCTAAGATTTTAAAATTATTCACATAATGAAAACCTATACTTTGTTTCAGGCGAGTTTCCCATTCAAATGCATGTAACAGTGAGAAACACACTGTCTTGGCGAAATAAAGCGTTTTTGAACAACTTCATATAAATCGCTGTAACTTTTGATAGAAGACTCAGACAAACATGTTTATGGCTTTATCTTATAGAACTCAAGGTCTCCGTGCTGGGAAAACAGGATTTGCAGCTGTTGGAGCTAAGATTTTCAAGTTATACACATAATGAAAACCTATACTTTGTTTCGGTCGAGTTCCCCATTCAAATGCATGTAACAGTGAGAAACGCACTGTCTTGGCGAAAGAAAGCGTTTTTGTACAACTTCATATAAATCGCTGTAACTTTTGATAGAAGACTCAGACAAACATGTTTATGGCTTTATCTTATAGAACTCAAGGTCCCCGTGCTGGGAAAAAAGGGTTTGCAGCTGTTGGAGCTAAGATTTTCAAGTTATACACATAATGAAAACCTATACTTTGTTTCGGTCGAGTTCCCCATTCAAATGCATGTAACAGTGAGAAACGCACTGTCTTGGCGAAAGAATGCGTTTTTGTACAACTTCATATAAATAGCTGTAACTTTTGATAGAAGACTCAGACAAACATGTTTATGGCTTTATCTTATAGAACTCAAGGTCCCCGTGCTGGGAAAACAGGTTTTGCAGCTGTTTGAGCTAAGATTTCCAAGTTATACACATAATGAAAACCTATACTTTGTTTCGGTCGAGTTCCCCATTCAAATGCATGTAACAGTGAGAAACGCACTGTCTTGGCGAAAGAAAGCGTTTTTGTACAACTTCATATAAATAGCTGTAAGTTTTGATAGAAGACTCAGACAAACATGTTTATGGCTTTATCTTATAGAACTCAAGGTCTCCGTGCTGGGAAAACAGGATTTGCAGCTGTTGGAGCTAAGATTTTCAAGTTATACACATAATGAAAACCTATACTTTGTTTCGGTCGAGTTCCCCATTCAAATGCATGTAACAGTGAGAAACGCACTGTCTTGGCGAAAGAATGCGTTTTTGTACAACTTCATATAAATAGCTGTAACTTTTGATAGAAGACTCAGACAAACATGTTTATGGCTTTATCTTATAGAACTCAAGGTCCCCGTGCTGGGAAACAAGGGTTTGCAGCTGTTGGAGCTAAGATTTTCAAGTTATACACATAATGAAAACCTATACTTTGTTTCGGTCGAGTTCCCCATTCAAATGCATGTAACAGTGAGAAACGCACTGTCTTGGCGAAAGAAAGCGTTTTTGTACAACTTCATATAAATAGCTGTAAGTTTTGATAGAAGACTCAGACAAACATGTTTATGGCTTTATCTTATAGAACTCAAGGTCTCCGTGCTGGGAAAACAGGATTTGCAGCTGTTGGAGCTAAGATTTTCAAGTTATACACATAATGAAAACCTATACTTTGTTTCGGTCGAGTTCCCCATTCAAATGCATGTAACAGTGAGAAACGCACTGTCTTGGCGAAAGAATGCGTTTTTGTACAACTTCATATAAATAGCTGTAACTTTTGATAGAAGACTCAGACAAACATGTTTATGGCTTTATCTTATAGAACTCAAGGTCCCCGTGCTGGGCAAACAGGATTTGCAGCTGTTGGAGCTAAGATTTTCAAGTTATACACATAATGAAAACCTATACTTTGTTTCGGTCGAGTTCCCCATTCAAATGCATGTAACAGTGAGAAACGCACTGTCTTGGCGAAAGAAAGCGTTTTTGTACAACTTCATATAAATCGCTGTAACTTTTGATAGAAGACTCAGACAAACATGTTTATGGCTTTATCTTATAGAACTCAATATCCCCCTGCTGGGAAAATAGGTTTTGCAGCTGTTTGAGCTAAGATTTCCAAGTTATACACATAATGAAAACCTATACTTTGTTTCAGGCGAGTTCCCCATTCAAATGCATGTAACAGTGAGAAACGCACTGTCTTGGCGAAAGAAAGCGTTTTTGTACAACTTCATATAAATCGCTGTAACTTTTGATAGAAGACTCAGACAAACATGTTTATGGCTTTATCTTATAGAACTCAAGGTCCCCGTGCTGGGAAAAAAGGGTTTGCAGCTGTTGGAGCTAAGATTTTCAAGTTATACACATAATGAAAACCTATACTTTGTTTCGGTCGAGTTCCCCATTCAAATGCATGTAACAGTGAGAAACGCACTGTCTTGGCGAAAGAATGCGTTTTTGTACAACTTCATATAAATAGCTGTAACTTTTGATAGAAGACTCAGACAAACATGTTTATGGCTTTATCTTATAGAACTCAAGGTCCCCGTGCTGGGAAAACAGGTTTTGCAGCTGTTTGAGCTAAGATTTCCAAGTTATACACATAATGAAAACCTATACTTTGTTTCGGTCGAGTTCCCCATTCAAATGCATGTAACAGTGAGAAACGCACTGTCTTGGCGAAAGAAAGCGTTTTTGTACAACTTCATATAAATAGCTGTAAGTTTTGATAGAAGACTCAGACAAACATGTTTATGGCTTTATCTTATAGAACTCAAGGTCTCCGTGCTGGGAAAACAGGATTTGCAGCTGTTGGAGCTAAGATTTTCAAGTTATACACATAATGAAAACCTATACTTTGTTTCGGTCGAGTTCCCCATTCAAATGCATGTAACAGTGAGAAACGCACTGTCTTGGCGAAAGAATGCGTTTTTGTACAACTTCATATAAATAGCTGTAACTTTTGATAGAAGACTCAGACAAACATGTTTATGGCTTTATCTTATAGAACTCAAGGTCCCCGTGCTGGGAAACAAGGGTTTGCAGCTGTTGGAGCTAAGATTTTCAAGTTATACACATAATGAAAACCTATACTTTGTTTCGGTCGAGTTCCCCATTCAAATGCATGTAACAGTGAGAAACGCACTGTCTTGGCGAAAGAATGCGTTTTTGTACAACTTCATATAAATAGCTGTAACTTTTGATAGAAGACTCAGACAAACATGTTTATGGCTTTATCTTATAGAACTCAAGGTCCCCGTGTTGGGAAAACAGGATTTGCAGCTGTTGGAGCTAAGATTTTCAAGTTATACACATAATGAAAACCTATACTTTGTTTCGGTCGAGTTCCCCATTCAAATGAATGTAACAGTGAGAAACGCACTGTCTTGGCGAAAGAAAGCGTTTTTGTACAACTTCATATAAATAGCTGTAACTTTTGATAGAAGACTCGGATACACATGTTTATGGCTTTATCTTATAGAACTCAAGGTCCCCGTGCTGGGAAAACAGGTTTTGCAGCTGTTTGAGCTAAGATTTCCAAGTTATACACATAATGAAAACCTATACTTTGTTTCGGTCGAGTTCCCCATTCAAATGCATGTAACAGTGAGAAACGCACTGTCTTGGCGAAAGAAAGCGTTTTTGTACAACTTCATATAAATCGCTGTAACTTTTGATAGAAGACTCAGACAAACATGTTTATGGCTTTATCTTATAGAACTCAAGGTCCCCGTGCTGGGAAAACAGGTTTTGCAGCTGTTTGAGCTAAGATTTCCAAGTTATACACATAATGAAAACCTATACTTTGTTTCGGTCGAGTTCCCCATTCAAATGCATGTAACAGTGAGAAACGCACTGTCTTGGCGAAAGAAAGCGTTTTTGTACAACTTCATATAAATAGCTGTAAGTTTTGATAGAAGACTCAGACAAACATGTTTATGGCTTTATCTTATAGAACTCAAGGTCCCCGTGCTGGGAAAACAGGTTTTGCAGCTGTTTGAGCTAAGGTTTTCAAGTTATACACATAATGAAAACCTATACTTTGTTTCGGTCGAGTTCCCCATTCAAATGCATGTAACAGTGAGAAACGCACTGTCTTGGCGAAAGAAAGCGTTTTTGTACAACTTCATATAAATAGCTGTAACTTTTGATAGAAGACTCGGATACACATGTTTATGGCTTTATCTTATAGAACTCAAGGTCCCCGTGCTGGGAAAACAGGTTTTGCAGCTGTTTGAGCTAAGATTTCCAAGTTATACACATAATGAAAACCTATACTTTGTTTCGGTCGAGTTCCCCATTCAAATGCATGTAACAGTGAGAAACGCACTGTCTTGGCGAAAGAATGCGTTTTTGTACAACTTCATATAAATAGCTGTAACTTTTGATAGAAGACTCAGACAAACATGTTTATGGCTTTATCTTATAGAACTCAAGGTCCCCGTGCTGGGAAAACAGGATTTGCAGCTGTTGGAGCTAAGATTTTCAAGTTATACACATAATGAAAACCTATACTTTGTTTCGGTCGAGTTCCCCATTCAAATGCATGTAACAGTGAGAAACGCACTGTCTTGGCGAAAGAAAGCGTTTTTGTACAACTTCATATAAATAGCTGTAACTTTTGATAGAAGACTCAGACAAACATGTTTATGGCTTTATCTTATAGAACTCAAGGTCCCCGTGTTGGGAAAACAGGATTTGCAGCTGTTGGAGCTAAGATTTTCAAGTTATACACATAATGAAAACCTATACTTTGTTTCGGTCGAGTTCCCCATTCAAATGCATGTAACAGTGAGAAACGCACTGTCTTGGCGAAAGAAAGCGTTTTTGTACAACTTCATATAAATCGCTGTAACTTTTGATAGAAGACTCAGACAAACATGTTTATGGCTTTATCTTATAGAACTCAAGGTCCCCGTGCTGGGCAAACAGGATTTGCAGCTGTTTGAGCTAAGATTTTCAAGTTATACACATAATGAAAACCTATACTTTGTTTCGGTCGAGTTCCCCATTCAAATGCATGTAACAGTGAGAAACGCACTGTCTTGGCGAAAGAAAGCGTTTTTGTACAACTTCATATAAATAGCTGTAACTTTTGATAGAAGACTCAGACAAACATGTTTATGGCTTTATCTTATAGAACTCAAGGTCCCCGTGCTGGGAAACAAGGGTTTGCAGCTGTTGGAGCTAAGATTTTCAAGTTATACACATAATGAAAACCTATACTTTGTTTCGGTCGAGTTCCCCATTCAAATGCATGTAACAGTGAGAAACGCACTGTCTTGGCGAAAGAAAGCGTTTTTGTACAACTTCATATAAATAGCTGTAACTTTTGATAGAAGACTCGGATACACATGTTTATGGCTTTATCTTATAGAACTCAAGGTCCCCGTGCTGGGAAAACAGGTTTTGCAGCTGTTTGAGCTAAGATTTCCAAGTTATACACATAATGAAAACCTATACTTTGTTTCGGTCGAGTTCCCCATTCAAATGCATGTAACAGTGAGAAACGCACTGTCTTGGCGAAAGAAAGCGTTTTTGTACAACTTCATATAAATCGCTGTAACTTTTGATAGAAGACTCAGACAAACATGTTTATGGCTTTATCTTATAGAACTCAAGGTCTCCGTGCTGGGAAAACAGGATTTGCAGCTGTTGGAGCTAAGATTTTCAAGTTATACACATAATGAAAACCTATACTTTGTTTCGGTCGAGTTCCCCATTCAAATGCATGTAACAGTGAGAAACGCACTGTCTTGGCGAAAGAATGCGTTTTTGTACAACTTCATATAAATAGCTGTAACTTTTGATAGAAGACTCAGACAAACATGTTTATGGCTTTATCTTATAGAACTCAAGGTCCCCGTGCTGGGAAAACAGGATTTGCAGCTGTTGGAGCTAAGATTTTCAAGTTATACACATAATGAAAACCTATACTTTGTTTCGGTCGAGTTCCCCATTCAAATGCATGTAACAGTGAGAAACGCACTGTCTTGGCGAAAGAAAGCGTTTTTGTACAACTTCATATAAATCGCTGTAACTTTTGATAGAAGACTCAGACAAACATGTTTATGGCTTTATCTTATAGAACTCAAGGTCCCCGTGCTGGGAAAAAAGGGTTTGCAGCTGTTGGAGCTAAGATTTTCAAGTTATACACATAATGAAAACCTATACTTTGTTTCGGTCGAGTTCCCCATTCAAATGCATGTAACAGTGAGAAACGCACTGTCTTGGCGAAAGAAAGCGTTTTTGTACAACTTCATATAAATAGCTGTAACTTTTGATAGAAGACTCAGACAAACATGTTTATGGCTTTATCTTATAGAACTCAAGGTCCCCGTGTTGGGAAAACAGGATTTGCAGCTGTTGGAGCTAAGATTTTCAAGTTATACACATAATGAAAACCTATACTTTGTTTCGGTCGAGTTCCCCATTCAAATGCATGTAACAGTGAGAAACGCACTGTCTTGGCGAAAGAAAGCGTTTTTGTACAACTTCATATAAATCGCTGTAACTTTTGATAGAAGACTCAGACAAACATGTTTATGGCTTTATCTTATAGAACTCAAGGTCCCCGTGCTGGGAAAAAAGGGTTTGCAGCTGTTGGAGCTAAGATTTTCAAGTTATACACATAATGAAAACCTATACTTTGTTTCGGTCGAGTTCCCCATTCAAATGCATGTAACAGTGAGAAACGCACTGTCTTGGCGAAAGAATGCGTTTTTGTACAACTTCATATAAATAGCTGTAACTTTTGATAGAAGACTCAGACAAACATGTTTATGGCTTTATCTTATAGAACTCAAGGTCCCCGTGCTGGGAAAACAGGTTTTGCAGCTGTTTGAGCTAAGATTTCCAAGTTATACACATAATGAAAACCTATACTTTGTTTCGGTCGAGTTCCCCATTCAAATGCATGTAACAGTGAGAAACGCACTGTCTTGGCGAAAGAAAGCGTTTTTGTACAACTTCATATAAATAGCTGTAAGTTTTGATAGAAGACTCAGACAAACATGTTTATGGCTTTATCTTATAGAACTCAAGGTCTCCGTGCTGGGAAAACAGGATTTGCAGCTGTTGGAGCTAAGATTTTCAAGTTATACACATAATGAAAACCTATACTTTGTTTCGGTCGAGTTCCCCATTCAAATGCATGTAACAGTGAGAAACGCACTGTCTTGGCGAAAGAATGCGTTTTTGTACAACTTCATATAAATAGCTGTAACTTTTGATAGAAGACTCAGACAAACATGTTTATGGCTTTATCTTATAGAACTCAAGGTCCCCGTGCTGGGAAACAAGGGTTTGCAGCTGTTGGAGCTAAGATTTTCAAGTTATACACATAATGAAAACCTATACTTTGTTTCGGTCGAGTTCCCCATTCAAATGCATGTAACAGTGAGAAACGCACTGTCTTGGCGAAAGAAAGCGTTTTTGTACAACTTCATATAAATAGCTGTAAGTTTTGATAGAAGACTCAGACAAACATGTTTATGGCTTTATCTTATAGAACTCAAGGTCTCCGTGCTGGGAAAACAGGATTTGCAGCTGTTGGAGCTAAGATTTTCAAGTTATACACATAATGAAAACCTATACTTTGTTTCGGTCGAGTTCCCCATTCAAATGCATGTAACAGTGAGAAACGCACTGTCTTGGCGAAAGAATGCGTTTTTGTACAACTTCATATAAATAGCTGTAACTTTTGATAGAAGACTCAGACAAACATGTTTATGGCTTTATCTTATAGAACTCAAGGTCCCCGTGCTGGGCAAACAGGATTTGCAGCTGTTGGAGCTAAGATTTTCAAGTTATACACATAATGAAAACCTATACTTTGTTTCGGTCGAGTTCCCCATTCAAATGCATGTAACAGTGAGAAACGCACTGTCTTGGCGAAAGAAAGCGTTTTTGTACAACTTCATATAAATCGCTGTAACTTTTGATAGAAGACTCAGACAAACATGTTTATGGCTTTATCTTATAGAACTCAATATCCCCCTGCTGGGAAAATAGGTTTTGCAGCTGTTTGAGCTAAGATTTCCAAGTTATACACATAATGAAAACCTATACTTTGTTTCAGGCGAGTTCCCCATTCAAATGCATGTAACAGTGAGAAACGCACTGTCTTGGCGAAAGAAAGCGTTTTTGTACAACTTCATATAAATCGCTGTAACTTTTGATAGAAGACTCAGACAAACATGTTTATGGCTTTATCTTATAGAACTCAAGGTCCCCGTGCTGGGAAAAAGGGTTTGCAGCTGTTGGAGCTAAGATTTTCAAGTTATACACATAATGAAAACCTATACTTTGTTTCGGTCGAGTTCCCCATTCAAATGCATGTAACAGTGAGAAACGCACTGTCTTGGCGAAAGAATGCGTTTTTGTACAACTTCATATAAATAGCTGTAACTTTTGATAGAAGACTCAGACAAACATGTTTATGGCTTTATCTTATAGAACTCAAGGTCCCCGTGTTGGGAAAACAGGATTTGCAGCTGTTGGAGCTAAGATTTTCAAGTTATACACATAATGAAAACCTATACTTTGTTTCGGTCGAGTTCCCCATTCAAATGAATGTAACAGTGAGAAACGCACTGTCTTGGCGAAAGAAAGCGTTTTTGTACAACTTCATATAAATAGCTGTAACTTTTGATAGAAGACTCGGATACACATGTTTATGGCTTTATCTTATAGAACTCAAGGTCCCCGTGCTGGGAAAACAGGTTTTGCAGCTGTTTGAGCTAAGATTTCCAAGTTATACACATAATGAAAACCTATACTTTGTTTCGGTCGAGTTCCCCATTCAAATGCATGTAACAGTGAGAAACGCACTGTCTTGGCGAAAGAAAGCGTTTTTGTACAACTTCATATAAATCGCTGTAACTTTTGATAGAAGACTCAGACAAACATGTTTATGGCTTTATCTTATAGAACTCAAGGTCTCCGTGCTGGGAAAACAGGATTTGCAGCTGTTGGAGCTAAGATTTTCAAGTTATACACATAATGAAAACCTATACTTTGTTTCGGTCGAGTTCCCCATTCAAATGCATGTAACAGTGAGAAACGCACTGTCTTGGCGAAAGAATGCGTTTTTGTACAACTTCATATAAATAGCTGTAACTTTTGATAGAAGACTCAGACAAACATGTTTATGGCTTTATCTTATAGAACTCAAGGTCCCCGTGCTGGGAAAACAGGATTTGCAGCTGTTGGAGCTAAGATTTTCAAGTTATACACATAATGAAAACCTATACTTTGTTTCGGTCGAGTTCCCCATTCAAATGCATGTAACAGTGAGAAACGCACTGTCTTGGCGAAAGAAAGCGTTTTTGTACAACTTCATATAAATCGCTGTAACTTTTGATAGAAGACTCAGACAAACATGTTTATGGCTTTATCTTATAGAACTCAAGGTCCCCGTGCTGGGAAAAAAGGGTTTGCAGCTGTTGGAGCTAAGATTTTCAAGTTATACACATAATGAAAACCTATACTTTGTTTCGGTCGAGTTCCCCATTCAAATGCATGTAACAGTGAGAAACGCACTGTCTTGGCGAAAGAATGCGTTTTTGTACAACTTCATATAAATAGCTGTAACTTTTGATAGAAGACTCAGACAAACATGTTTATGGCTTTATCTTATAGAACTCAAGGTCCCCGTGTTGGGAAAACAGGATTTGCAGCTGTTGGAGCTAAGATTTTCAAGTTATACACATAATGAAAACCTATACTTTGTTTCGGTCGAGTTCCCCATTCAAATGCATGTAACAGTGAGAAACGCACTGTCTTGGCGAAAGAAAGCGTTTTTGTACAACTTCATATAAATCGCTGTAACTTTTGATAGAAGACTCAGACAAACATGTTTATGGCTTTATCTTATAGAACTCAAGGTCCCCGTGCTGGGCAAACAGGATTTGCAGCTGTTTGAGCTAAGATTTTCAAGTTATACACATAATGAAAACCTATACTTTGTTTCGGTCGAGTTCCCCATTCAAATGCATGTAACAGTGAGAAACGCACTGTCTTGGCGAAAGAAAGCGTTTTTGTACAACTTCATATAAATAGCTGTAACTTTTGATAGAAGACTCAGACAAACATGTTTATGGCTTTATCTTATAGAACTCAAGGTCCCCGTGCTGGGAAACAAGGGTTTGCAGCTGTTTGAGCTAAGATTTTCAAGTTATACACATAATGAAAACCTATACTTTGTTTCGGTCGAGTTCCCCATTCAAATGCATGTAACAGTGAGAAACGCACTGTCTTGGCGAAAGAATGCGTTTTTGTACAACTTCATATAAATAGCTGTAACTTTTGATAGAAGACTCAGACAAACATGTTTATGGCTTTATCTTATAGAACTCAAGGTCCCCGTGCTGGGAAAACAGGTTTTGCAGCTGTTTGAGCTAAGATTTCCAAGTTATACACATAATGAAAACCTATACTTTGTTTCGGTCGAGTTCCCCATTCAAATGCATGTAACAGTGAGAAACGCACTGTCTTGGCGAAAGAAAGCGTTTTTGTACAACTTCATATAAATAGCTGTAAGTTTTGATAGAAGACTCAGACAAACATGTTTATGGCTTTATCTTATAGAACTCAAGGTCTCCGTGCTGGGAAAACAGGATTTGCAGCTGTTGGAGCTAAGATTTTCAAGTTATACACATAATGAAAACCTATACTTTGTTTCGGTCGAGTTCCCCATTCAAATGCATGTAACAGTGAGAAACGCACTGTCTTGGCGAAAGAATGCGTTTTTGTACAACTTCATATAAATAGCTGTAACTTTTGATAGAAGACTCAGACAAACATGTTTATGGCTTTATCTTATAGAACTCAAGGTCTCCGTGCTGGGAAAACAGGATTTGCAGCTGTTGGAGCTAAGATTTTCAAGTTATTCACATAATGAAAACCTATACTTTGTTTCGGTCGAGTTCCCCATTCAAATGCATGTAACAGTGAGAAACGCACTGTCTTGGCGAAAGAATGCGTTTTTGTACAACTTCATATAAATAGCTGTAACTTTTGATAGAAGACTCAGACAAACATGTTTATGGCTTTATCTTATAGAACTCAAGGTCCCCGTGTTGGGAAAACA
Organism: Aulonocara sp. 'chitande type north' Nkhata Bay; assembly: GCF_057382095.1. Taxonomy (NCBI): domain Eukaryota; kingdom Metazoa; phylum Chordata; class Actinopteri; order Cichliformes; family Cichlidae; genus Aulonocara; species Aulonocara sp. 'chitande type north' Nkhata Bay. The sequence continues at coordinate 8,207,736 of NC_141353.1, forward strand.
GGATTTGCAGCTGTTGGAGCTAAGATTTTCAAGTTATACACATAATGAAAACCTATACTTTGTTTCGGTCGAGTTCCCCATTCAAATGCATGTAACAGTGAGAAACGCACTGTCTTGGCGAAAGAAAGCGTTTTTGTACAACTTCATATAAATCGCTGTAACTTTTGATAGAAGACTCAGACAAACATGTTTATGGCTTTATCTTATAGAACTCAAGGTCCCCGTGCTGGGCAAACAGGATTTGCAGCTGTTTGAGCTAAGATTTTCAAGTTATACACATAATGAAAACCTATACTTTGTTTCGGTCGAGTTCCCCATTCAAATGCATGTAACAGTGAGAAACGCACTGTCTTGGCGAAAGAATGCGTTTTTGTACAACTTCATATAAATAGCTGTAACTTTTGATAGAAGACTCAGACAAACATGTTTATGGCTTTATCTTATAGAACTCAAGGTCCCCGTGCTGGGCAAACAGGATTTGCAGCTGTTGGAGCTAAGATTTTCAAGTTATACACATAATGAAAACCTATACTTTGTTTCGGTCGAGTTCCCCATTCAAATGCATGTAACAGTGAGAAACACACTGTCTTGGCGAAAGAAAGCGTTTTTGTACAACTTCATATAAATCGCTGTAACTTTTGATAGAAGACTCAGACAAACATGTTTATGGCTTTATCTTATAGAACTCAAGGTCCCCGTGCTGGCAAATTAGGTTTTGCAGCTGTTTGAGCTAAGATTTTCAAGTTATACACATAATGAAAACCTATACTTTGTTTCGGTCGAGTTCCCCATTCAAATGCATGTAACAGTGAGAAACGCACTGTCTTGGCGAAAGAAAGCGTTTTTGTACAACTTCATATAAATAGCTGTAACTTTTGATAGAAGACTCAGACAAACATGTTTATGGCTTTATCTTATAGAACTCAAGGTCCCCGTGCTGGGAAAACAGGTTTTGCAGCTGTTTGAGCTAAGATTTCCAAGTTATACACATAATGAAAACCTATACTTTGTTTCGGTCGAGTTCCCCATTCAAATGCATGTAACAGTGAGAAACGCACTGTCTTGGCGAAAGAAAGCGTTTTTGTACAACTTCATATAAATCGCTGTAACTTTTGATAGAAGACTCAGACAAACATGTTTATGGCTTTATCTTATAGAACTCAAGGTCTCCGTGCTGGGAAAACAGGATTTGCAGCTGTTGGAGCTAAGATTTTCAAGTTATACACATAATGAAAACCTATACTTTGTTTCGGTCGAGTTCCCCATTCAAATGCATGTAACAGTGAGAAACGCACTGTCTTGGCGAAAGAATGCGTTTTTGTACAACTTCATATAAATAGCTGTAACTTTTGATAGAAGACTCAGACAAACATGTTTATGGCTTTATCTTATAGAACTCAAGGTCCCCGTGCTGGGAAAACAGGATTTGCAGCTGTTGGAGCTAAGATTTTCAAGTTATACACATAATGAAAACCTATACTTTGTTTCGGTCGAGTTCCCCATTCAAATGCATGTAACAGTGAGAAACGCACTGTCTTGGCGAAAGAAAGCGTTTTTGTACAACTTCATATAAATCGCTGTAACTTTTGATAGAAGACTCAGACAAACATGTTTATGGCTTTATCTTATAGAACTCAAGGTCCCCGTGCTGGGAAAAAAGGGTTTGCAGCTGTTGGAGCTAAGATTTTCAAGTTATACACATAATGAAAACCTATACTTTGTTTCGGTCGAGTTCCCCATTCAAATGCATGTAACAGTGAGAAACGCACTGTCTTGGCGAAAGAATGCGTTTTTGTACAACTTCATATAAATAGCTGTAACTTTTGATAGAAGACTCAGACAAACATGTTTATGGCTTTATCTTATAGAACTCAAGGTCCCCGTGTTGGGAAAACAGGATTTGCAGCTGTTGGAGCTAAGATTTTCAAGTTATACACATAATGAAAACCTATACTTTGTTTCGGTCGAGTTCCCCATTCAAATGCATGTAACAGTGAGAAACGCACTGTCTTGGCGAAAGAAAGCGTTTTTGTACAACTTCATATAAATCGCTGTAACTTTTGATAGAAGACTCAGACAAACATGTTTATGGCTTTATCTTATAGAACTCAAGGTCCCCGTGCTGGGCAAACAGGATTTGCAGCTGTTTGAGCTAAGATTTTCAAGTTATACACATAATGAAAACCTATACTTTGTTTCGGTCGAGTTCCCCATTCAAATGCATGTAACAGTGAGAAACGCACTGTCTTGGCGAAAGAAAGCGTTTTTGTACAACTTCATATAAATAGCTGTAACTTTTGATAGAAGACTCAGACAAACATGTTTATGGCTTTATCTTATAGAACTCAAGGTCCCCGTGCTGGGAAACAAGGGTTTGCAGCTGTTTGAGCTAAGATTTTCAAGTTATACACATAATGAAAACCTATACTTTGTTTCGGTCGAGTTCCCCATTCAAATGCATGTAACAGTGAGAAACGCACTGTCTTGGCGAAAGAATGCGTTTTTGTACAACTTCATATAAATAGCTGTAACTTTTGATAGAAGACTCAGACAAACATGTTTATGGCTTTATCTTATAGAACTCAAGGTCCCCGTGCTGGGAAAACAGGTTTTGCAGCTGTTTGAGCTAAGATTTCCAAGTTATACACATAATGAAAACCTATACTTTGTTTCGGTCGAGTTCCCCATTCAAATGCATGTAACAGTGAGAAACGCACTGTCTTGGCGAAAGAAAGCGTTTTTGTACAACTTCATATAAATAGCTGTAAGTTTTGATAGAAGACTCAGACAAACATGTTTATGGCTTTATCTTATAGAACTCAAGGTCTCCGTGCTGGGAAAACAGGATTTGCAGCTGTTGGAGCTAAGATTTTCAAGTTATACACATAATGAAAACCTATACTTTGTTTCGGTCGAGTTCCCCATTCAAATGCATGTAACAGTGAGAAACGCACTGTCTTGGCGAAAGAATGCGTTTTTGTACAACTTCATATAAATAGCTGTAACTTTTGATAGAAGACTCAGACAAACATGTTTATGGCTTTATCTTATAGAACTCAAGGTCTCCGTGCTGGGAAAACAGGATTTGCAGCTGTTGGAGCTAAGATTTTCAAGTTATTCACATAATGAAAACCTATACTTTGTTTCGGTCGAGTTCCCCATTCAAATGCATGTAACAGTGAGAAACGCACTGTCTTGGCGAAAGAATGCGTTTTTGTACAACTTCATATAAATAGCTGTAACTTTTGATAGAAGACTCAGACAAACATGTTTATGGCTTTATCTTATAGAACTCAAGGTCCCCGTGTTGGGAAAACAGGATTTGCAGCTGTTGGAGCTAAGATTTTCAAGTTATACACATAATGAAAACCTATACTTTGTTTCGGTCGAGTTCCCCATTCAAATGCATGTAACAGTGAGAAACGCACTGTCTTGGCGAAAGAAAGCGTTTTTGTACAACTTCATATAAATCGCTGTAACTTTTGATAGAAGACTCAGACAAACATGTTTATGGCTTTATCTTATAGAACTCAAGGTCCCCGTGCTGGGCAAACAGGATTTGCAGCTGTTTGAGCTAAGATTTTCAAGTTATACACATAATGAAAACCTATACTTTGTTTCGGTCGAGTTCCCCATTCAAATGCATGTAACAGTGAGAAACGCACTGTCTTGGCGAAAGAATGCGTTTTTGTACAACTTCATATAAATAGCTGTAACTTTTGATAGAAGACTCAGACAAACATGTTTATGGCTTTATCTTATAGAACTCAAGGTCCCCGTGCTGGGCAAACAGGATTTGCAGCTGTTGGAGCTAAGATTTTCAAGTTATACACATAATGAAAACCTATACTTTGTTTCGGTCGAGTTCCCCATTCAAATGCATGTAACAGTGAGAAACACACTGTCTTGGCGAAAGAAAGCGTTTTTGTACAACTTCATATAAATCGCTGTAACTTTTGATAGAAGACTCAGACAAACATGTTTATGGCTTTATCTTATAGAACTCAAGGTCCCCGTGCTGGCAAATTAGGTTTTGCAGCTGTTTGAGCTAAGATTTTCAAGTTATACACATAATGAAAACCTATACTTTGTTTCGGTCGAGTTCCCCATTCAAATGCATGTAACAGTGAGAAACGCACTGTCTTGGCGAAAGAAAGCGTTTTTGTACAACTTCATATAAATCGCTGTAACTTTTGATAGAAGACTCAGACAAACATGTTTATGGCTTTATCTTATAGAACTCAAGGTCCCCGTGCTGGGAAAAAAGGGTTTGCAGCTGTTGGAGCTAAGATTTTCAAGTTATACACATAATGAAAACCTATACTTTGTTTCGGTCGAGTTCCCCATTCAAATGCATGTAACAGTGAGAAACGCACTGTCTTGGCGAAAGAATGCGTTTTTGTACAACTTCATATAAATAGCTGTAACTTTTGATAGAAGACTCAGACAAACATGTTTATGGCTTTATCTTATAGAACTCAAGGTCCCCGTGTTGGGAAAACAGGATTTGCAGCTGTTGGAGCTAAGATTTTCAAGTTATACACATAATGAAAACCTATACTTTGTTTCGGTCGAGTTCCCCATTCAAATGCATGTAACAGTGAGAAACGCACTGTCTTGGCGAAAGAAAGCGTTTTTGTACAACTTCATATAAATCGCTGTAACTTTTGATAGAAGACTCAGACAAACATGTTTATGGCTTTATCTTATAGAACTCAAGGTCCCCGTGCTGGGCAAACAGGATTTGCAGCTGTTTGAGCTAAGATTTTCAAGTTATACACATAATGAAAACCTATACTTTGTTTCGGTCGAGTTCCCCATTCAAATGCATGTAACAGTGAGAAACGCACTGTCTTGGCGAAAGAAAGCGTTTTTGTACAACTTCATATAAATAGCTGTAACTTTTGATAGAAGACTCAGACAAACATGTTTATGGCTTTATCTTATAGAACTCAAGGTCCCCGTGCTGGGAAACAAGGGTTTGCAGCTGTTTGAGCTAAGATTTTCAAGTTATACACATAATGAAAACCTATACTTTGTTTCGGTCGAGTTCCCCATTCAAATGCATGTAACAGTGAGAAACGCACTGTCTTGGCGAAAGAATGCGTTTTTGTACAACTTCATATAAATAGCTGTAACTTTTGATAGAAGACTCAGACAAACATGTTTATGGCTTTATCTTATAGAACTCAAGGTCCCCGTGCTGGGAAAACAGGTTTTGCAGCTGTTTGAGCTAAGATTTCCAAGTTATACACATAATGAAAACCTATACTTTGTTTCGGTCGAGTTCCCCATTCAAATGCATGTAACAGTGAGAAACGCACTGTCTTGGCGAAAGAAAGCGTTTTTGTACAACTTCATATAAATAGCTGTAAGTTTTGATAGAAGACTCAGACAAACATGTTTATGGCTTTATCTTATAGAACTCAAGGTCTCCGTGCTGGGAAAACAGGATTTGCAGCTGTTGGAGCTAAGATTTTCAAGTTATACACATAATGAAAACCTATACTTTGTTTCGGTCGAGTTCCCCATTCAAATGCATGTAACAGTGAGAAACGCACTGTCTTGGCGAAAGAATGCGTTTTTGTACAACTTCATATAAATAGCTGTAACTTTTGATAGAAGACTCAGACAAACATGTTTATGGCTTTATCTTATAGAACTCAAGGTCTCCGTGCTGGGAAAACAGGATTTGCAGCTGTTGGAGCTAAGATTTTCAAGTTATACACATAATGAAAACCTATACTTTGTTTCGGTCGAGTTCCCCATTCAAATGCATGTAACAGTGAGAAACGCACTGTCTTGGCGAAAGAATGCGTTTTTGTACAACTTCATATAAATAGCTGTAACTTTTGATAGAAGACTCAGACAAACATGTTTATGGCTTTATCTTATAGAACTCAAGGTCCCCGTGTTGGGAAAACAGGATTTGCAGCTGTTGGAGCTAAGATTTTCAAGTTATACACATAATGAAAACCTATACTTTGTTTCGGTCGAGTTCCCCATTCAAATGCATGTAACAGTGAGAAACGCACTGTCTTGGCGAAAGAAAGCGTTTTTGTACAACTTCATATAAATCGCTGTAACTTTTGATAGAAGACTCAGACAAACATGTTTATGGCTTTATCTTATAGAACTCAAGGTCCCCGTGCTGGGCAAACAGGATTTGCAGCTGTTTGAGCTAAGATTTTCAAGTTATACACATAATGAAAACCTATACTTTGTTTCGGTCGAGTTCCCCATTCAAATGCATGTAACAGTGAGAAACGCACTGTCTTGGCGAAAGAATGCGTTTTTGTACAACTTCATATAAATAGCTGTAACTTTTGATAGAAGACTCAGACAAACATGTTTATGGCTTTATCTTATAGAACTCAAGGTCCCCGTGCTGGGAAAACAGGTTTTGCAGCTGTTTGAGCTAAGATTTCCAAGTTATACACATAATGAAAACCTATACTTTGTTTCGGTCGAGTTCCCCATTCAAATGCATGTAACAGTGAGAAACGCACTGTCTTGGCGAAAGAAAGCGTTTTTGTACAACTTCATATAAATAGCTGTAAGTTTTGATAGAAGACTCAGACAAACATGTTTATGGCTTTATCTTATAGAACTCAAGGTCCCCGTGCTGGGAAAACAGGATTTGCAGCTGTTGGAGCTAAGATTTTCAAGTTATACACATAATGAAAACCTATACTTTGTTTCGGTCGAGTTCCCCATTCAAATGCATGTAACAGTGAGAAACGCACTGTCTTGGCGAAAGAAAGCGTTTTTGTACAACTTCATATAAATAGCTGTAACTTTTGATAGAAGACTCAGACAAACATGTTTATGGCTTTATCTTATAGAACTCAAGGTCCCCGTGCTGGGAAAACAGGATTTGCAGCTGTTTGAGCTAAGATTTCCAAGTTATACACATAATGAAAACCTATACTTTGTTTCGGTCGAGTTCCCCATTCAAATGCATGTAACAGTGAGAAACGCACTGTCTTGGCGAAATAAAGCGTTTTTGTACAACTTCATATAAATAGCTGTAACTTTTGATAGAAGACTCGGATACACATGTTTATGGCTTTATCTTATAGAACTCAAGGTCCCCGTGCTGGGAAAACAGGTTTTGCAGCTGTTTGAGCTAAGATTTCCAAGTTATACACATAATGAAAACCTATACTTTGTTTCGGTCGAGTTCCCCATTCAAATGCATGTAACAGTGAGAAACGCACTGTCTTGGCGAAAGAAAGCGTTTTTGTACAACTTCATATAAATAGCTGTAACTTTTGATAGAAGACTCAGACAAACATGTTTATGGCTTTATCTTATAGAACTCAAGGTCCCCGTGCTGGGAAAACAGGATTTGCAGCTGTTGGAGCTAAGATTTTCAAGTTATACACATAATGAAAACCTATACTTTGTTTCGGTCGAGTTCCCCATTCAAATGCATGTAACAGTGAGAAACGCACTGTCTTGGCGAAAGAATGCGTTTTTGTACAACTTCATATAAATAGCTGTAACTTTTGATAGAAGACTCAGACAAACATGTTTATGGCTTTATCTTATAGAACTCAAGGTCCCCGTGCTGGGAAAACAGGATTTGCAGCTGTTGGAGCTAAGATTTTCAAGTTATACACATAATGAAAACCTATACTTTGTTTCGGTCGAGTTCCCCATTCAAATGCATGTAACAGTGAGAAACGCACTGTCTTGGCGAAAGAAAGCGTTTTTGTACAACTTCATATAAATCGCTGTAACTTTTGATAGAAGACTCAGACAAACATGTTTATGGCTTTATCTTATAGAACTCAAGGTCCCCGTGCTGGGAAAAAAGGGTTTGCAGCTGTTGGAGCTAAGATTTTCAAGTTATACACATAATGAAAACCTATACTTTGTTTCGGTCGAGTTCCCCATTCAAATGCATGTAACAGTGAGAAACGCACTGTCTTGGCGAAAGAATGCGTTTTTGTACAACTTCATATAAATAGCTGTAACTTTTGATAGAAGACTCAGACAAACATGTTTATGGCTTTATCTTATAGAACTCAAGGTCCCCGTGTTGGGAAAACAGGATTTGCAGCTGTTGGAGCTAAGATTTTCAAGTTATACACATAATGAAAACCTATACTTTGTTTCGGTCGAGTTCCCCATTCAAATGCATGTAACAGTGAGAAACGCACTGTCTTGGCGAAAGAAAGCGTTTTTGTACAACTTCATATAAATCGCTGTAACTTTTGATAGAAGACTCAGACAAACATGTTTATGGCTTTATCTTATAGAACTCAAGGTCCCCGTGCTGGGCAAACAGGATTTGCAGCTGTTTGAGCTAAGATTTTCAAGTTATACACATAATGAAAACCTATACTTTGTTTCGGTCGAGTTCCCCATTCAAATGCATGTAACAGTGAGAAACGCACTGTCTTGGCGAAAGAAAGCGTTTTTGTACAACTTCATATAAATAGCTGTAACTTTTGATAGAAGACTCAGACAAACATGTTTATGGCTTTATCTTATAGAACTCAAGGTCCCCGTGCTGGGAAACAAGGGTTTGCAGCTGTTTGAGCTAAGATTTTCAAGTTATACACATAATGAAAACCTATACTTTGTTTCGGTCGAGTTCCCCATTCAAATGCATGTAACAGTGAGAAACGCACTGTCTTGGCGAAAGAATGCGTTTTTGTACAACTTCATATAAATAGCTGTAACTTTTGATAGAAGACTCAGACAAACATGTTTATGGCTTTATCTTATAGAACTCAAGGTCCCCGTGCTGGGAAAACAGGTTTTGCAGCTGTTTGAGCTAAGATTTCCAAGTTATACACATAATGAAAACCTATACTTTGTTTCGGTCGAGTTCCCCATTCAAATGCATGTAACAGTGAGAAACGCACTGTCTTGGCGAAAGAAAGCGTTTTTGTACAACTTCATATAAATAGCTGTAAGTTTTGATAGAAGACTCAGACAAACATGTTTATGGCTTTATCTTATAGAACTCAAGGTCTCCGTGCTGGGAAAACAGGATTTGCAGCTGTTGGAGCTAAGATTTTCAAGTTATACACATAATGAAAACCTATACTTTGTTTCGGTCGAGTTCCCCATTCAAATGCATGTAACAGTGAGAAACGCACTGTCTTGGCGAAAGAATGCGTTTTTGTACAACTTCATATAAATAGCTGTAACTTTTGATAGAAGACTCAGACAAACATGTTTATGGCTTTATCTTATAGAACTCAAGGTCTCCGTGCTGGGAAAACAGGATTTGCAGCTGTTGGAGCTAAGATTTTCAAGTTATACACATAATGAAAACCTATACTTTGTTTCGGTCGAGTTCCCCATTCAAATGCATGTAACAGTGAGAAACGCACTGTCTTGGCGAAAGAATGCGTTTTTGTACAACTTCATATAAATAGCTGTAACTTTTGATAGAAGACTCAGACAAACATGTTTATGGCTTTATCTTATAGAACTCAAGGTCCCCGTGTTGGGAAAACAGGATTTGCAGCTGTTGGAGCTAAGATTTTCAAGTTATACACATAATGAAAACCTATACTTTGTTTCGGTCGAGTTCCCCATTCAAATGCATGTAACAGTGAGAAACGCACTGTCTTGGCGAAAGAAAGCGTTTTTGTACAACTTCATATAAATCGCTGTAACTTTTGATAGAAGACTCAGACAAACATGTTTATGGCTTTATCTTATAGAACTCAAGGTCCCCGTGCTGGGCAAACAGGATTTGCAGCTGTTTGAGCTAAGATTTTCAAGTTATACACATAATGAAAACCTATACTTTGTTTCGGTCGAGTTCCCCATTCAAATGCATGTAACAGTGAGAAACGCACTGTCTTGGCGAAAGAATGCGTTTTTGTACAACTTCATATAAATAGCTGTAACTTTTGATAGAAGACTCAGACAAACATGTTTATGGCTTTATCTTATAGAACTCAAGGTCCCCGTGCTGGGAAAACAGGTTTTGCAGCTGTTTGAGCTAAGATTTCCAAGTTATACACATAATGAAAACCTATACTTTGTTTCGGTCGAGTTCCCCATTCAAATGCATGTAACAGTGAGAAACGCACTGTCTTGGCGAAAGAAAGCGTTTTTGTACAACTTCATATAAATAGCTGTAAGTTTTGATAGAAGACTCAGACAAACATGTTTATGGCTTTATCTTATAGAACTCAAGGTCTCCGTGCTGGGAAAACAGGATTTGCAGCTGTTGGAGCTAAGATTTTCAAGTTATACACATAATGAAAACCTATACTTTGTTTCGGTCGAGTTCCCCATTCAAATGCATGTAACAGTGAGAAACGCACTGTCTTGGCGAAAGAAAGCGTTTTTGTACAACTTCATATAAATCGCTGTAACTTTTGATAGAAGACTCAGACAAACATGTTTATGGCTTTATCTTATAGAACTCAAGGTCCCCGTGCTGGGCAAACAGGATTTGCAGCTGTTGGAGCTAAGATTTTCAAGTTATACACATAATGAAAACCTATACTTTGTTTCGGTCGAGTTCCCCATTCAAATGCATGTAACAGTGAGAAACACACTGTCTTGGCGAAAGAAAGCGTTTTTGTACAACTTCATATAAATCGCTGTAACTTTTGATAGAAGACTCAGACAAACATGTTTATGGCTTTATCTTATAGAACTCAAGGTCCCCGTGCTGGCAAATTAGGTTTTGCAGCTGTTTGAGCTAAGATTTTCAAGTTATACACATAATGAAAACCTATACTTTGTTTCGGTCGAGTTCCCCATTCAAATGCATGTAACAGTGAGAAACGCACTGTCTTGGCGAAAGAAAGCGTTTTTGTACAACTTCATATAAATCGCTGTAACTTTTGATAGAAGACTCAGACAAACATGTTTATGGCTTTATCTTATAGAACTCAAGGTCCCCGTGCTGGGAAAAAAGGGTTTGCAGCTGTTGGAGCTAAGATTTTCAAGTTATACACATAATGAAAACCTATACTTTGTTTCGGTCGAGTTCCCCATTCAAATGCATGTAACAGTGAGAAACGCACTGTCTTGGCGAAAGAATGCGTTTTTGTACAACTTCATATAAATAGCTGTAACTTTTGATAGAAGACTCAGACAAACATGTTTATGGCTTTATCTTATAGAACTCAAGGTCCCCGTGTTGGGAAAACAGGATTTGCAGCTGTTGGAGCTAAGATTTTCAAGTTATACACATAATGAAAACCTATACTTTGTTTCGGTCGAGTTCCCCATTCAAATGAATGTAACAGTGAGAAACGCACTGTCTTGGCGAAAGAAAGCGTTTTTGTACAACTTCATATAAATAGCTGTAACTTTTGATAGAAGACTCGGATACACATGTTTATGGCTTTATCTTATAGAACTCAAGGTCCCCGTGCTGGGAAAACAGGTTTTGCAGCTGTTTGAGCTAAGATTTCCAAGTTATACACATAATGAAAACCTATACTTTGTTTCGGTCGAGTTCCCCATTCAAATGCATGTAACAGTGAGAAACGCACTGTCTTGGCGAAAGAAAGCGTTTTTGTACAACTTCATATAAATCGCTGTAACTTTTGATAGAAGACTCAGACAAACATGTTTATGGCTTTATCTTATAGAACTCAAGGTCTCCGTGCTGGGAAAACAGGATTTGCAGCTGTTGGAGCTAAGATTTTCAAGTTATACACATAATGAAAACCTATACTTTGTTTCGGTCGAGTTCCCCATTCAAATGCATGTAACAGTGAGAAACGCACTGTCTTGGCGAAAGAATGCGTTTTTGTACAACTTCATATAAATAGCTGTAACTTTTGATAGAAGACTCAGACAAACATGTTTATGGCTTTATCTTATAGAACTCAAGGTCCCCGTGCTGGGAAAACAGGATTTGCAGCTGTTGGAGCTAAGATTTTCAAGTTATACACATAATGAAAACCTATACTTTGTTTCGGTCGAGTTCCCCATTCAAATGCATGTAACAGTGAGAAACGCACTGTCTTGGCGAAAGAAAGCGTTTTTGTACAACTTCATATAAATCGCTGTAACTTTTGATAGAAGACTCAGACAAACATGTTTATGGCTTTATCTTATAGAACTCAAGGTCCCCGTGCTGGGAAAAAAGGGTTTGCAGCTGTTGGAGCTAAGATTTTCAAGTTATACACATAATGAAAACCTATACTTTGTTTCGGTCGAGTTCCCCATTCAAATGCATGTAACAGTGAGAAACGCACTGTCTTGGCGAAAGAATGCGTTTTTGTACAACTTCATATAAATAGCTGTAACTTTTGATAGAAGACTCAGACAAACATGTTTATGGCTTTATCTTATAGAACTCAAGGTCCCCGTGTTGGGAAAACAGGATTTGCAGCTGTTGGAGCTAAGATTTTCAAGTTATACACATAATGAAAACCTATACTTTGTTTCGGTCGAGTTCCCCATTCAAATGCATGTAACAGTGAGAAACGCACTGTCTTGGCGAAAGAAAGCGTTTTTGTACAACTTCATATAAATCGCTGTAACTTTTGATAGAAGACTCAGACAAACATGTTTATGGCTTTATCTTATAGAACTCAAGGTCCCCGTGCTGGGCAAACAGGATTTGCAGCTGTTTGAGCTAAGATTTTCAAGTTATACACATAATGAAAACCTATACTTTGTTTCGGTCGAGTTCCCCATTCAAATGCATGTAACAGTGAGAAACGCACTGTCTTGGCGAAAGAAAGCGTTTTTGTACAACTTCATATAAATAGCTGTAACTTTTGATAGAAGACTCAGACAAACATGTTTATGGCTTTATCTTATAGAACTCAAGGTCCCCGTGCTGGGAAACAAGGGTTTGCAGCTGTTTGAGCTAAGATTTTCAAGTTATACACATAATGAAAACCTATACTTTGTTTCGGTCGAGTTCCCCATTCAAATGCATGTAACAGTGAGAAACGCACTGTCTTGGCGAAAGAATGCGTTTTTGTACAACTTCATATAAATAGCTGTAACTTTTGATAGAAGACTCAGACAAACATGTTTATGGCTTTATCTTATAGAACTCAAGGTCCCCGTGCTGGGAAAACAGGTTTTGCAGCTGTTTGAGCTAAGATTTCCAAGTTATACACATAATGAAAACCTATACTTTGTTTCGGTCGAGTTCCCCATTCAAATGCATGTAACAGTGAGAAACGCACTGTCTTGGCGAAAGAAAGCGTTTTTGTACAACTTCATATAAATAGCTGTAAGTTTTGATAGAAGACTCAGACAAACATGTTTATGGCTTTATCTTATAGAACTCAAGGTCTCCGTGCTGGGAAAACAGGATTTGCAGCTGTTGGAGCTAAGATTTTCAAGTTATACACATAATGAAAACCTATACTTTGTTTCGGTCGAGTTCCCCATTCAAATGCATGTAACAGTGAGAAACGCACTGTCTTGGCGAAAGAATGCGTTTTTGTACAACTTCATATAAATAGCTGTAACTTTTGATAGAAGACTCAGACAAACATGTTTATGGCTTTATCTTATAGAACTCAAGGTCTCCGTGCTGGGAAAACAGGATTTGCAGCTGTTGGAGCTAAGATTTTCAAGTTATTCACATAATGAAAACCTATACTTTGTTTCGGTCGAGTTCCCCATTCAAATGCATGTAACAGTGAGAAACGCACTGTCTTGGCGAAAGAATGCGTTTTTGTACAACTTCATATAAATAGCTGTAACTTTTGATAGAAGACTCAGACAAACATGTTTATGGCTTTATCTTATAGAACTCAAGGTCCCCGTGTTGGGAAAACAGGATTTGCAGCTGTTGGAGCTAAGATTTTCAAGTTATACACATAATGAAAACCTATACTTTGTTTCGGTCGAGTTCCCCATTCAAATGCATGTAACAGTGAGAAACGCACTGTCTTGGCGAAAGAAAGCGTTTTTGTACAACTTCATATAAATCGCTGTAACTTTTGATAGAAGACTCAGACAAACATGTTTATGGCTTTATCTTATAGAACTCAAGGTCCCCGTGCTGGGCAAACAGGATTTGCAGCTGTTTGAGCTAAGATTTTCAAGTTATACACATAATGAAAACCTATACTTTGTTTCGGTCGAGTTCCCCATTCAAATGCATGTAACAGTGAGAAACGCACTGTCTTGGCGAAAGAATGCGTTTTTGTACAACTTCATATAAATAGCTGTAACTTTTGATAGAAGACTCAGACAAACATGTTTATGGCTTTATCTTATAGAACTCAAGGTCCCCGTGCTGGGCAAACAGGATTTGCAGCTGTTGGAGCTAAGATTTTCAAGTTATACACATAATGAAAACCTATACTTTGTTTCGGTCGAGTTCCCCATTCAAATGCATGTAACAGTGAGAAACACACTGTCTTGGCGAAAGAAAGCGTTTTTGTACAACTTCATATAAATCGCTGTAACTTTTGATAGAAGACTCAGACAAACATGTTTATGGCTTTATCTTATAGAACTCAAGGTCCCCGTGCTGGCAAATTAGGTTTTGCAGCTGTTTGAGCTAAGATTTTCAAGTTATACACATAATGAAAACCTATACTTTGTTTCGGTCGAGTTCCCCATTCAAATGCATGTAACAGTGAGAAACGCACTGTCTTGGCGAAAGAAAGCGTTTTTGTACAACTTCATATAAATAGCTGTAACTTTTGATAGAAGACTCAGACAAACATGTTTATGGCTTTATCTTATAGAACTCAAGGTCCCCGTGCTGGGAAAACAGGTTTTGCAGCTGTTTGAGCTAAGATTTCCAAGTTATACACATAATGAAAACCTATACTTTGTTTCGGTCGAGTTCCCCATTCAAATGCATGTAACAGTGAGAAACGCACTGTCTTGGCGAAAGAAAGCGTTTTTGTACAACTTCATATAAATAGCTGTAAGTTTTGATAGAAGACTCAGACAAACATGTTTATGGCTTTATCTTATAGAACTCAAGGTCTCCGTGCTGAGAAAACAGGATTTGCAGCTGTTGGAGCTAAGATTTTCAAGTTATACACATAATGAAAACCTATACTTTGTTTCGGTCGAGTTCCCCATTCAAATGCATGTAACAGTGAGAAACGCACTGTCTTGGCGAAAGAATGCGTTTTTGTACAACTTCATATAAATAGCTGTAACTTTTGATAGAAGACTCAGACAAACATGTTTATGGCTTTATCTTATAGAACTCAAGGTCCCCGTGTTGGGAAAACAGGATTTGCAGCTGTTGGAGCTAAGATTTTCAAGTTATACACATAATGAAAACCTATACTTTGTTTCGGTCGAGTTCCCCATTCAAATGCATGTAACAGTGAGAAACGCACTGTCTTGGCGAAAGAAAGCGTTTTTGTACAACTTCATATAAATAGCTGTAACTTTTGATAGAAGACTCAGACAAACATGTTTATGGCTTTATCTTATAGAACTCAAGGTCCCCGTGCTGGCAAAATAGGTTTTGCAGCTGTTTGAGCTAAGATTTTCAAGTTATACACATAATGAAAACCTATACTTTGTTTCGGTCGAGTTCCCCATTCAAATGCATGTAACAGTGAGAAACGCACTGTCTTGGCGAAAGAATGCGTTTTTGTACAACTTCATATAAATAGCTGTAACTTTTGATAGAAGACTCAGACAAACATGTTTATGGCTTTATCTTATAGAACTCAAGGTCCCCGTGCTGGGCAAACAGGATTTGCAGCTGTTGGAGCTAAGATTTTCAAGTTATACACATAATGAAAACCTATACTTTGTTTCGGTCGAGTTCCCCATTCAAATGCATGTAACAGTGAGAAACGCACTGTCTTGGCGAAAGAAAGCGTTTTTGTACAACTTCATATAAATCGCTGTAACTTTTGATAGAAGACTCAGACAAACATGTTTATGGCTTTATCTTATAGAACTCAATATCCCCCTGCTGGGAAAATAGGTTTTGCAGCTGTTTGAGCTAAGATTTCCAAGTTATACACATAATGAAAACCTATACTTTGTTTCAGGCGAGTTCCCCATTCAAATGCATGTAACAGTGAGAAACGCACTGTCTTGGCGAAAGAAAGCGTTTTTGTACAACTTCATATAAATCGCTGTAACTTTTGATAGAAGACTCAGACAAACATGTTTATGGCTTTATCTTATAGAACTCAAGGTCCCCGTGTTGGGAAAACAGGATTTGCAGCTGTTGGAGCTAAGATTTTCAAGTTATACACATAATGAAAACCTATACTTTGTTTCGGTCGAGTTCCCCATTCAAATGCATGTAACAGTGAGAAACGCACTGTCTTGGCGAAAGAAAGCGTTTTTGTACAACTTCATATAAATAGCTGTAACTTTTGATAGAAGACTCAGACAAACATGTTTATGGCTTTATCTTATAGAACTCAAGGTCTCCGTGCTGGGAAAACAGGATTTGCAGCTGTTGGAGCTAAGATTTTCAAGTTATACACATAATGAAAACCTATACTTTGTTTCGGTCGAGTTCCCCATTCAAATGCATGTAACAGTGAGAAACGCACTGTCTTGGCGAAAGAATGCGTTTTTGTACAACTTCATATAAATAGCTGTAACTTTTGATAGAAGACTCAGACAAACATGTTTATGGCTTTATCTTATAGAACTCAAGGTCCCCGTGCTGGGCAAACAGGATTTGCAGCTGTTGGAGCTAAGATTTTCAAGTTATACACATAATGAAAACCTATACTTTGTTTCGGTCGAGTTCCCCATTCAAATGCATGTAACAGTGAGAAACGCACTGTCTTGGCGAAAGAATGCGTTTTTGTACAACTTCATATAAATAGCTGTAACTTTTGATAGAAGACTCAGACAAACATGTTTATGGCTTTATCTTATAGAACTCAAGGTCCCCGTGTTGGGAAAACAGGATTTGCAGCTGTTGGAGCTAAGATTTTCAAGTTATACACATAATGAAAACCTATACTTTGTTTCGGTCGAGTTCCCCATTCAAATGCATGTAACAGTGAGAAACGCACTGTCTTGGCGAAAGAAAGCGTTTTTGTACAACTTCATATAAATAGCTGTAACTTTTGATAGAAGACTCAGACAAACATGTTTATGGCTTTATCTTATAGAACTCAAGGTCCCCGTGCTGGGCAAACAGGATTTGCAGCTGTTGGAGCTACGATTTTCAAGTTATACACATAATGAAAACCTATACTTTGTTTCGGTCGAGTTCCCCATTCAAATGCATGTAACAGTGAGAAACGCACTGTCTTGGCGAAATAAAGCGTTTTTGTACAACTTCATATAAATCGCTGTAACTTTTGATAGAAGACTCAGACAAACATGTTTATGGCTTTATCTTATAGAACTCAAGGTCTCCGTGCTGGGAAAACAGGATTTGCAGCTGTTGGAGCTAAGATTTTCAAGTTATACACATAATGAAAACCTATACTTTGTTTCGGTCGAGTTCCCCATTCAAATGCATGTAACAGTGAGAAACGCACTGTCTTGGCGAAAGAATGCGTTTTTGTACAACTTCATATAAATAGCTGTAACTTTTGATAGAAGACTCAGACAAACATGTTTATGGCTTTATCTTATAGAACTCAAGGTCCCCGTGCTGGGCAAACAGGATTTGCAGCTGTTGGAGCTAAGATTTTCAAGTTATACACATAATGAAAACCTATACTTTGTTTCGGTCGAGTTCCCCATTCAAATGCATGTAACAGTGAGAAACGCACTGTCTTGGCGAAAGAATGCGTTTTTGTACAACTTCATATAAATAGCTGTAACTTTTGATAGAAGACTCAGACAAACATGTTTATGGCTTTATCTTATAGAACTCAAGGTCCCCGTGTTGGGAAAACAGGATTTGCAGCTGTTGGAGCTAAGATTTTCAAGTTATACACATAATGAAAACCTATACTTTGTTTCGGTCGAGTTCCCCATTCAAATGCATGTAACAGTGAGAAACGCACTGTCTTGGCGAAAGAAAGCGTTTTTGTACAACTTCATATAAATAGCTGTAACTTTTGATAGAAGACTCAGACAAACATGTTTATGGCTTTATCTTATAGAACTCAAGGTCCCCGTGCTGGGCAAACAGGATTTGCAGCTGTTGGAGCTAAGATTTTCAAGTTATACACATAATGAAAACCTATACTTTGTTTCGGTCGAGTTCCCCATTCAAATGCATGTAACAGTGAGAAACGCACTGTCTTGGCGAAAGAAAGCGTTTTTGTACAACTTCATATAAATCGCTGTAACTTTTGATAGAAGACTCAGACAAACATGTTTATGGCTTTATCTTATAGAACTCAAGGTCTCCGTGCTGGGAAAACAGGATTTGCAGCTGTTGGAGCTAAGATTTTCAAGTTATACACATAATGAAAACCTATACTTTGTTTCGGTCGAGTTCCCCATTCAAATGCATGTAACAGTGAGAAACGCACTGTCTTGGCGAAAGAATGCGTTTTTGTACAACTTCATATAAATAGCTGTAACTTTTGATAGAAGACTCAGACAAACATGTTTATGGCTTTATCTTATAGAACTCAAGGTCCCCGTGTTGGGAAAACAGGATTTGCAGCTGTTGGAGCTAAGATTTTCAAGTTATACACATAATGAAAACCTATACTTTGTTTCGGTCGAGTTCCCCATTCAAATGCATGTAACAGTGAGAAACGCACTGTCTTGGCGAAAGAAAGCGTTTTTGTACAACTTCATATAAATCGCTGTAACTTTTGATAGAAGACTCAGACAAACATGTTTATGGCTTTATCTTATAGAACTCAAGGTCCCCGTGCTGGGCAAACAGGATTTGCAGCTGTTGGAGCTAAGATTTTCAAGTTATACACATAATGAAAACCTATACTTTGTTTCGGTCGAGTTCCCCATTCAAATGCATGTAACAGTGAGAAACACACTGTCTTGGCGAAAGAAAGCGTTTTTGTACAACTTCATATAAATCGCTGTAACTTTTGATAGAAGACTCAGACAAACATGTTTATGGCTTTATCTTATAGAACTCAAGGTCCCCGTGCTGGCAAATTAGGTTTTGCAGCTGTTTGAGCTAAGATTTTCAAGTTATACACATAATGAAAACCTATACTTTGTTTCGGTCGAGTTCCCCATTCAAATGCATGTAACAGTGAGAAACGCACTGTCTTGGCGAAAGAAAGCGTTTTTGTACAACTTCATATAAATAGCTGTAACTTTTGATAGAAGACTCAGACAAACATGTTTATGGCTTTATCTTATAGAACTCAAGGTCCCCGTGCTGGGAAAAAAGGGTTTGCAGCTGTTGGAGCTAAGATTTTCAAGTTATACACATAATGAAAACCTATACTTTGTTTCGGTCGAGTTCCCCATTCAAATGCATGTAACAGTGAGAAACGCACTGTCTTGGCGAAAGAAAGCGTTTTTGTACAACTTCATATAAATAGCTGTAACTTTTGATAGAAGACTCAGACAAACATGTTTATGGCTTTATCTTATAGAACTCAAGGTCCCCGTGCTGGGAAACAAGGGTTTGCAGCTGTTGGAGCTAAGATTTTCAAGTTATACACATAATGAAAACCTATACTTTGTTTCGGTCGAGTTCCCCATTCAAATGCATGTAACAGTGAGAAACGCACTGTCTTGGCGAAAGAAAGCGTTTTTGTACAACTTCATATAAATAGCTGTAACTTTTGATAGAAGACTCAGACAAACATGTTTATGGCTTTATCTTATAGAACTCAAGGTCCCCGTGCTGGGCAAACAGGATTTGCAGCTGTTGGAGCTAAGATTTTCAAGTTATACACATAATGAAAACCTATACTTTGTTTCGGTCGAGTTCCCCATTCAAATGCATGTAACAGTGAGAAACGCACTGTCTTGGCGAAAGAAAGCGTTTTTGTACAACTTCATATAAATCGCTGTAACTTTTGATAGAAGACTCAGACAAACATGTTTATGGCTTTATCTTATAGAACTCAAGGTCTCCGTGCTGGGAAAACAGGATTTGCAGCTGTTGGAGCTAAGATTTTCAAGTTATACACATAATGAAAACCTATACTTTGTTTCGGTCGAGTTCCCCATTCAAATGCATGTAACAGTGAGAAACGCACTGTCTTGGCGAAAGAATGCGTTTTTGTACAACTTCATATAAATAGCTGTAACTTTTGATAGAAGACTCAGACAAACATGTTTATGGCTTTATCTTATAGAACTCAAGGTCCCCGTGTTGGGAAAACAGGATTTGCAGCTGTTGGAGCTAAGATTTTCAAGTTATACACATAATGAAAACCTATACTTTGTTTCGGTCGAGTTCCCCATTCAAATGCATGTAACAGTGAGAAACGCACTGTCTTGGCGAAAGAAAGCGTTTTTGTACAACTTCATATAAATCGCTGTAACTTTTGATAGAAGACTCAGACAAACATGTTTATGGCTTTATCTTATAGAACTCAAGGTCCCCGTGCTGGGCAAACAGGATTTGCAGCTGTTGGAGCTAAGATTTTCAAGTTATACACATAATGAAAACCTATACTTTGTTTCGGTCGAGTTCCCCATTCAAATGCATGTAACAGTGAGAAACACACTGTCTTGGCGAAAGAAAGCGTTTTTGTACAACTTCATATAAATCGCTGTAACTTTTGATAGAAGACTCAGACAAACATGTTTATGGCTTTATCTTATAGAACTCAAGGTCCCCGTGCTGGCAAATTAGGTTTTGCAGCTGTTTGAGCTAAGATTTTCAAGTTATACACATAATGAAAACCTATACTTTGTTTCGGTCGAGTTCCCCATTCAAATGCATGTAACAGTGAGAAACGCACTGTCTTGGCGAAAGAAAGCGTTTTTGTACAACTTCATATAAATAGCTGTAACTTTTGATAGAAGACTCAGACAAACATGTTTATGGCTTTATCTTATAGAACTCAAGGTCCCCGTGCTGGGAAAAAAGGGTTTGCAGCTGTTGGAGCTAAGATTTTCAAGTTATACACATAATGAAAACCTATACTTTGTTTCGGTCGAGTTCCCCATTCAAATGCATGTAACAGTGAGAAACGCACTGTCTTGGCGAAAGAATGCGTTTTTGTACAACTTCATATAAATAGCTGTAACTTTTGATAGAAGACTCAGACAAACATGTTTATGGCTTTATCTTATAGAACTCAAGGTCCCCGTGCTGGGAAAACAGGTTTTGCAGCTGTTTGAGCTAAGATTTCCAAGTTATACACATAATGAAAACCTATACTTTGTTTCGGTCGAGTTCCCCATTCAAATGCATGTAACAGTGAGAAACGCACTGTCTTGGCGAAAGAAAGCGTTTTTGTACAACTTCATATAAATAGCTGTAAGTTTTGATAGAAGACTCAGACAAACATGTTTATGGCTTTATCTTATAGAACTCAAGGTCCCCGTGCTGGGAAAACAGGTTTTGCAGCTGTTTGAGCTAAGGTTTTCAAGTTATACACATAATGAAAACCTATACTTTGTTTCGGTCGAGTTCCCCATTCAAATGCATGTAACAGTGAGAAACGCACTGTCTTGGCGAAAGAAAGCGTTTTTGTACAACTTCATATAAATAGCTGTAACTTTTGATAGAAGACTCGGATACACATGTTTATGGCTTTATCTTATAGAACTCAAGGTCCCCGTGCTGGGAAAACAGGTTTTGCAGCTGTTTGAGCTAAGATTTCCAAGTTATACACATAATGAAAACCTATACTTTGTTTCGGTCGAGTTCCCCATTCAAATGCATGTAACAGTGAGAAACACACTGTCTTGGCGAAAGAAAGCGTTTTTGTACAACTTCATATAAATCGCTGTAACTTTTGATAGAAGACTCAGACAAACATGTTTATGGCTTTATCTTATAGAACTCAAGGTCCCCGTGCTGGGAAAACAGGTTTTGCAGCTGTTTGAGCTAAGATTTCCAAGTTATACACATAATGAAAACCTATACTTTGTTTCGGTCGAGTTCCCCATTCAAATGCATGTAACAGTGAGAAACGCACTGTCTTGGCGAAAGAAAGCGTTTTTGTACAACTTCATATAAATAGCTGTAAGTTTTGATAGAAGACTCAGACAAACATGTTTATGGCTTTATCTTATAGAACTCAAGGTCTCCGTGCTGGGAAAACAGGATTTGCAGCTGTTGGAGCTAAGATTTTCAAGTTATACACATAATGAAAACCTATACTTTGTTTCGGTCGAGTTCCCCATTCAAATGCATGTAACAGTGAGAAACGCACTGTCTTGGCGAAAGAATGCGTTTTTGTACAACTTCATATAAATAGCTGTAACTTTTGATAGAAGACTCAGACAAACATGTTTATGGCTTTATCTTATAGAACTCAAGGTCCCCGTGTTGGGAAAACAGGATTTGCAGCTGTTGGAGCTAAGATTTTCAAGTTATACACATAATGAAAACCTATACTTTGTTTCGGTCGAGTTCCCCATTCAAATGCATGTAACAGTGAGAAACGCACTGTCTTGGCGAAAGAAAGCGTTTTTGTACAACTTCATATAAATAGCTGTAACTTTTGATAGAAGACTCAGACAAACATGTTTATGGCTTTATCTTATAGAACTCAAGGTCCCCGTGCTGGCAAAATAGGTTTTGCAGCTGTTTGAGCTAAGATTTTCAAGTTATACACATAATGAAAACCTATACTTTGTTTCGGTCGAGTTCCCCATTCAAATGCATGTAACAGTGAGAAACGCACTGTCTTGGCGAAAGAAAGCGTTTTTGTACAACTTCATATAAATAGCTGTAACTTTTGATAGAAGACTCAGACAAACATGTTTATGGCTTTATCTTATAGAACTCAAGGTCTCCGTGCTGGGAAAACAGGATTTGCAGCTGTTGGAGCTAAGATTTTCAAGTTATACACATAATGAAAACCTATACTTTGTTTCGGTCGAGTTCCCCATTCAAATGCATGTAACAGTGAGAAACGCACTGTCTTGGCGAAAGAATGCGTTTTTGTACAACTTCATATAAATAGCTGTAACTTTTGATAGAAGACTCAGACAAACATGTTTATGGCTTTATCTTATAGAACTCAAGGTCCCCGTGCTGGGAAAACAGGTTTTGCAGCTGTTTGAGCTAAGATTTCCAAGTTATACACATAATGAAAACCTATACTTTGTTTCGGTCGAGTTCCCCATTCAAATGCATGTAACAGTGAGAAACGCACTGTCTTGGCGAAAGAAAGCGTTTTTGTACAACTTCATATAAATAGCTGTAACTTTTGATAGAAGACTCAGACAAACATGTTTATGGCTTTATCTTATAGAACTCAAGGTCTCCGTGCTGGGAAAACAGGATTTGCAGCTGTTGGAGCTAAGATTTTCAAGTTATACACATAATGAAAACCTATACTTTGTTTCGGTCGAGTTCCCCATTCAAATGCATGTAACAGTGAGAAACGCACTGTCTTGGCGAAAGAAAGCGTTTTTGTACAACTTCATATAAATAGCTGTAACTTTTGATAGAAGACTCAGACAAACATGTTTATGGCTTTATCTTATAGAACTCAAGGTCCCCGTGCTGGGCAAACAGGATTTGCAGCTGTTGGAGCTACGATTTTCAAGTTATACACATAATGAAAACCTATACTTTGTTTCGGTCGAGTTCCCCATTCAAATGCATGTAACAGTGAGAAACGCACTGTCTTGGCGAAAGAAAGCGTTTTTGTACAACTTCATATAAATCGCTGTAACTTTTGATAGAAGACTCAGACAAACATGTTTATGGCTTTATCTTATAGAACTCAAGGTCTCCGTGCTGGGAAAACAGGATTTGCAGCTGTTGGAGCTAAGATTTTCAAGTTATACACATAATGAAAACCTATACTTTGTTTCGGTCGAGTTCCCCATTCAAATGCATGTAACAGTGAGAAACGCACTGTCTTGGCGAAAGAATGCGTTTTTGTACAACTTCATATAAATAGCTGTAACTTTTGATAGAAGACTCAGACAAACATGTTTATGGCTTTATCTTATAGAACTCAAGGTCCCCGTGTTGGGAAAACAGGATTTGCAGCTGTTGGAGCTAAGATTTTCAAGTTATACACATAATGAAAACCTATACTTTGTTTCGGTCGAGTTCCCCATTCAAATGCATGTAACAGTGAGAAACGCACTGTCTTGGCGAAAGAAAGCGTTTTTGTACAACTTCATATAAATAGCTGTAACTTTTGATAGAAGACTCAGACAAACATGTTTATGGCTTTATCTTATAGAACTCAAGGTCCCCGTGCTGGGCAAACAGGATTTGCAGCTGTTGGAGCTAAGATTTTCAAGTTATACACATAATGAAAACCTATACTTTGTTTCGGTCGAGTTCCCCATTCAAATGCATGTAACAGTGAGAAACGCACTGTCTTGGCGAAAGAAAGCGTTTTTGTACAACTTCATATAAATCGCTGTAACTTTTGATAGAAGACTCAGACAAACATGTTTATGGCTTTATCTTATAGACCTCAAGGTCCCCGTGCTGGGCAAACAGGATTTGCAGCTGTTGGAGCTAAGATTTTCAAGTTATACACATAATGAAAACCTATACTTTGTTTCGGTCGAGTTCCCCATTCAAATGCATGTAACAGTGAGAAACGCACTGTCTTGGCGAAAGAAAGCGTTTTTGTACAACTTCATATAAATAGCTGTAACTTTTGATAGAAGACTCAGACAAACATGTTTATGGCTTTATCTTATAGAACTCAAGGTCCCCGTGCTGGGCAAACAGGATTTGCAGCTGTTGGAGCTAAGATTTTCAAGTTATACACATAATGAAAACCTATACTTTGTTTCGGTCGAGTTCCCCATTCAAATGCATGTAACAGTGAGAAACGCACTGTCTTGGCGAAAGAAAGCGTTTTTGTACAACTTCATATAAATCGCTGTAACTTTTGATAGAAGACTCAGACAAACATGTTTATGGCTTTATCTTATAGAACTCAAGGTCCCCGTGCTGGGCAAACAGGATTTGCAGCTGTTGGAGCTAAGATTTTCAAGTTATACACATAATGAAAACCTATACTTTGTTTCGGTCGAGTTCCCCATTCAAATGCATGTAACAGTGAGAAACACACTGTCTTGGCGAAAGAAAGCGTTTTTGTACAACTTCATATAAATCGCTGTAACTTTTGATAGAAGACTCAGACAAACATGTTTATGGCTTTATCTTATAGAACTCAAGGTCCCCGTGCTGGCAAAATAGGTTTTGCAGCTGTTTGAGCTAAGATTTTCAAGTTATACACATAATGAAAACCTATACTTTGTTTCGGTCGAGTTCCCCATTCAAATGCATGTAACAGTGAAAAACGCACTGTCTTGGCAAAAGAATGCGTTTTTGTACAACTTCATATAAATAGCTGTAACTTTTGATAGAAGACTCAGACAAACATGTTTATGGCTTTATCTTATAGAACTCAAGGTCCCCGTGCTGGGAAAACAGGTTTTGCAGCTGTTTGAGCTAAGATTTCCAAGTTATACACATAATGAAAACCTATACTTTGTTTCGGTCGAGTTCCCCATTCAAATGCATGTAACAGTGAGAAACGCACTGTCTTGGCGAAAGAAAGCGTTTTTGTACAACTTCATATAAATAGCTGTAAGTTTTGATAGAAGACTCAGACAAACATGTTTATGGCTTTATCTTATAGAACTCAAGGTCTCCGTGCTGGGAAAACAGGATTTGCAGCTGTTGGAGCTAAGATTTTCAAGTTATACACATAATGAAAACCTATACTTTGTTTCGGTCGAGTTCCCCATTCAAATGCATGTAACAGTGAGAAACGCACTGTCTTGGCGAAAGAATGCGTTTTTGTACAACTTCATATAAATAGCTGTAACTTTTGATAGAAGACTCAGACAAACATGTTTATGGCTTTATCTTATAGAACTCAAGGTCCCCGTGCTGGGCAAACAGGATTTGCAGCTGTTGGAGCTAAGGTTTTCAAGTTATACACATAATGAAAACCTATACTTTGTTTCGGTCGAGTTCCCCATTCAAATGCATGTAACAGTGAGAAACGCACTGTCTTGGCGAAAGAAAGCGTTTTTGTACAACTTCATATAAATAGCTGTAACTTTTGATAGAAGACTCGGATACACATGTTTATGGCTTTATCTTATAGAACTCAAGGTCCCCGTGCTGGGAAAACAGGTTTTGCAGCTGTTTGAGCTAAGATTTCCAAGTTATACACATAATGAAAACCTATACTTTGTTTCGGTCGAGTTCCCCATTCAAATGCATGTAACAGTGAGAAACACACTGTCTTGGCGAAAGAAAGCGTTTTTGTACAACTTCATATAAATCGCTGTAACTTTTGATAGAAGACTCAGACAAACATGTTTATGGCTTTATCTTATAGAACTCAAGGTCCCCGTGCTGGGAAAACAGGTTTTGCAGCTGTTTGAGCTAAGATTTCCAAGTTATACACATAATGAAAACCTATACTTTGTTTCGGTCGAGTTCCCCATTCAAATGCATGTAACAGTGAGAAACGCACTGTCTTGGCGAAAGAAAGCGTTTTTGTACAACTTCATATAAATAGCTGTAAGTTTTGATAGAAGACTCAGACAAACATGTTTATGGCTTTATCTTATAGAACTCAAGGTCTCCGTGCTGGGAAAACAGGATTTGCAGCTGTTGGAGCTAAGATTTTCAAGTTATACACATAATGAAAACCTATACTTTGTTTCGGTCGAGTTCCCCATTCAAATGCATGTAACAGTGAGAAACGCACTGTCTTGGCGAAAGAATGCGTTTTTGTACAACTTCATATAAATAGCTGTAACTTTTGATAGAAGACTCAGACAAACATGTTTATGGCTTTATCTTATAGAACTCAAGGTCCCCGTGTTGGGAAAACAGGATTTGCAGCTGTTGGAGCTAAGATTTTCAAGTTATACACATAATGAAAACCTATACTTTGTTTCGGTCGAGTTCCCCATTCAAATGCATGTAACAGTGAGAAACGCACTGTCTTGGCGAAAGAAAGCGTTTTTGTACAACTTCATATAAATAGCTGTAACTTTTGATAGAAGACTCAGACAAACATGTTTATGGCTTTATCTTATAGAACTCAAGGTCCCCGTGCTGGCAAAATAGGTTTTGCAGCTGTTTGAGCTAAGATTTTCAAGTTATACACATAATGAAAACCTATACTTTGTTTCGGTCGAGTTCCCCATTCAAATGCATGTAACAGTGAGAAACGCACTGTCTTGGCGAAAGAAAGCGTTTTTGTACAACTTCATATAAATAGCTGTAACTTTTGATAGAAGACTCAGACAAACATGTTTATGGCTTTATCTTATAGAACTCAAGGTCTCCGTGCTGGGAAAACAGGATTTGCAGCTGTTGGAGCTAAGATTTTCAAGTTATACACATAATGAAAACCTATACTTTGTTTCGGTCGAGTTCCCCATTCAAATGCATGTAACAGTGAGAAACGCACTGTCTTGGCGAAAGAATGCGTTTTTGTACAACTTCATATAAATAGCTGTAACTTTTGATAGAAGACTCAGACAAACATGTTTATGGCTTTATCTTATAGAACTCAAGGTCCCCGTGCTGGGAAAACAGGTTTTGCAGCTGTTTGAGCTAAGATTTCCAAGTTATACACATAATGAAAACCTATACTTTGTTTCGGTCGAGTTCCCCATTCAAATGCATGTAACAGTGAGAAACGCACTGTCTTGGCGAAAGAAAGCGTTTTTGTACAACTTCATATAAATAGCTGTAACTTTTGATAGAAGACTCAGACAAACATGTTTATGGCTTTATCTTATAGAACTCAAGGTCTCCGTGCTGGGAAAACAGGATTTGCAGCTGTTGGAGCTAAGATTTTCAAGTTATACACATAATGAAAACCTATACTTTGTTTCGGTCGAGTTCCCCATTCAAATGCATGTAACAGTGAGAAACGCACTGTCTTGGCGAAAGAAAGCGTTTTTGTACAACTTCATATAAATAGCTGTAACTTTTGATAGAAGACTCAGACAAACATGTTTATGGCTTTATCTTATAGAACTCAAGGTCCCCGTGCTGGGCAAACAGGATTTGCAGCTGTTGGAGCTACGATTTTCAAGTTATACACATAATGAAAACCTATACTTTGTTTCGGTCGAGTTCCCCATTCAAATGCATGTAACAGTGAGAAACGCACTGTCTTGGCGAAAGAAAGCGTTTTTGTACAACTTCATATAAATCGCTGTAACTTTTGATAGAAGACTCAGACAAACATGTTTATGGCTTTATCTTATAGAACTCAAGGTCTCCGTGCTGGGAAAACAGGATTTGCAGCTGTTGGAGCTAAGATTTTCAAGTTATACACATAATGAAAACCTATACTTTGTTTCGGTCGAGTTCCCCATTCAAATGCATGTAACAGTGAGAAACGCACTGTCTTGGCGAAAGAATGCGTTTTTGTACAACTTCATATAAATAGCTGTAACTTTTGATAGAAGACTCAGACAAACATGTTTATGGCTTTATCTTATAGAACTCAAGGTCCCCGTGTTGGGAAAACAGGATTTGCAGCTGTTGGAGCTAAGATTTTCAAGTTATACACATAATGAAAACCTATACTTTGTTTCGGTCGAGTTCCCCATTCAAATGCATGTAACAGTGAGAAACGCACTGTCTTGGCGAAAGAAAGCGTTTTTGTACAACTTCATATAAATAGCTGTAACTTTTGATAGAAGACTCAGACAAACATGTTTATGGCTTTATCTTATAGACCTCAAGGTCCCCGTGCTGGGCAAACAGGATTTGCAGCTGTTGGAGCTAAGATTTTCAAGTTATACACATAATGAAAACCTATACTTTGTTTCGGTCGAGTTCCCCATTCAAATGCATGTAACAGTGAGAAACGCACTGTCTTGGCGAAAGAAAGCGTTTTTGTACAACTTCATATAAATAGCTGTAACTTTTGATAGAAGACTCAGACAAACATGTTTATGGCTTTATCTTATAGAACTCAAGGTCCCCGTGCTGGGCAAACAGGATTTGCAGCTGTTGGAGCTAAGATTTTCAAGTTATACACATAATGAAAACCTATACTTTGTTTCGGTCGAGTTCCCCATTCAAATGCATGTAACAGTGAGAAACGCACTGTCTTGGCGAAAGAAAGCGTTTTTGTACAACTTCATATAAATAGCTGTAACTTTTGATAGAAGACTCAGACAAACATGTTTATGGCTTTATCTTATAGAACTCAAGGTCCCCGTGCTGGGCAAACAGGATTTGCAGCTGTTGGAGCTAAGATTTTCAAGTTATACACATAATGAAAACCTATACTTTGTTTCGGTCGAGTTCCCCATTCAAATGCATGTAACAGTGAGAAACACACTGTCTTGGCGAAAGAAAGCGTTTTTGTACAACTTCATATAAATCGCTGTAACTTTTGATAGAAGACTCAGACAAACATGTTTATGGCTTTATCTTATAGAACTCAAGGTCCCCGTGCTGGCAAAATAGGTTTTGCAGCTGTTTGAGCTAAGATTTTCAAGTTATACACATAATGAAAACCTATACTTTGTTTCGGTCGAGTTCCCCATTCAAATGCATGTAACAGTGAAAAACGCACTGTCTTGGCAAAAGAATGCGTTTTTGTACAACTTCATATAAATAGCTGTAACTTTTGATAGAAGACTCAGACAAACATGTTTATGGCTTTATCTTATAGAACTCAAGGTCCCCGTGCTGGGAAAACAGGTTTTGCAGCTGTTTGAGCTAAGATTTCCAAGTTATACACATAATGAAAACCTATACTTTGTTTCGGTCGAGTTCCCCATTCAAATGCATGTAACAGTGAGAAACGCACTGTCTTGGCGAAAGAAAGCGTTTTTGTACAACTTCATATAAATAGCTGTAAGTTTTGATAGAAGACTCAGACAAACATGTTTATGGCTTTATCTTATAGAACTCAAGGTCTCCGTGCTGGGAAAACAGGATTTGCAGCTGTTGGAGCTAAGATTTTCAAGTTATACACATAATGAAAACCTATACTTTGTTTCGGTCGAGTTCCCCATTCAAATGCATGTAACAGTGAGAAACGCACTGTCTTGGCGAAAGAATGCGTTTTTGTACAACTTCATATAAATAGCTGTAACTTTTGATAGAAGACTCAGACAAACATGTTTATGGCTTTATCTTATAGAACTCAAGGTCCCCGTGCTGGGCAAACAGGATTTGCAGCTGTTGGAGCTAAGATTTTCAAGTTATACACATAATGAAAACCTATACTTTGTTTCGGTCGAGTTCCCCATTCAAATGCATGTAACAGTGAGAAACGCACTGTCTTGGCGAAAGAATGCGTTTTTGTACAACTTCATATAAATAGCTGTAACTTTTGATAGAAGACTCAGACAAACATGTTTATGGCTTTATCTTATAGAACTCAAGGTCCCCGTGTTGGGAAAACAGGATTTGCAGCTGTTGGAGCTAAGATTTTCAAGTTATACACATAATGAAAACCTATACTTTGTTTCGGTCGAGTTCCCCATTCAAATGCATGTAACAGTGAGAAACGCACTGTCTTGGCGAAAGAAAGCGTTTTTGTACAACTTCATATAAATAGCTGTAACTTTTGATAGAAGACTC
Organism: Aulonocara sp. 'chitande type north' Nkhata Bay; assembly: GCF_057382095.1. Taxonomy (NCBI): domain Eukaryota; kingdom Metazoa; phylum Chordata; class Actinopteri; order Cichliformes; family Cichlidae; genus Aulonocara; species Aulonocara sp. 'chitande type north' Nkhata Bay. Next base: position 8,238,250 of record NC_141353.1, read on the forward strand.
AGACAAACATGTTTATGGCTTTATCTTATAGAACTCAAGGTCCCCGTGCTGGGCAAACAGGATTTGCAGCTGTTGGAGCTAAGATTTTCAAGTTATACACATAATGAAAACCTATACTTTGTTTCGGTCGAGTTCCCCATTCAAATGCATGTAACAGTGAGAAACGCACTGTCTTGGCGAAAGAAAGCGTTTTTGTACAACTTCATATAAATCGCTGTAACTTTTGATAGAAGACTCAGACAAACATGTTTATGGCTTTATCTTATAGAACTCAAGGTCCCCGTGCTGGGCAAACAGGATTTGCAGCTGTTGGAGCTAAGATTTTCAAGTTATACACATAATGAAAACCTATACTTTGTTTCGGTCGAGTTCCCCATTCAAATGCATGTAACAGTGAGAAACGCACTGTCTTGGCGAAAGAAAGCGTTTTTGTACAACTTCATATAAATCGCTGTAACTTTTGATAGAAGACTCAGACAAACATGTTTATGGCTTTATCTTATAGAACTCAAGGTCCCCGTGCTGGGCAAACAGGATTTGCAGCTGTTGGAGCTAAGATTTTCAAGTTATACACATAATGAAAACCTATACTTTGTTTCGGTCGAGTTCCCCATTCAAATGCATGTAACAGTGAGAAACGCACTGTCTTGGCGAAAGAAAGCGTTTTTGTACAACTTCATATAAATAGCTGTAAGTTTTGATAGAAGACTCAGACAAACATGTTTATGGCTTTATCTTATAGAACTCAAGGTCCCCGTGCTGGGAAAACAGGTTTTGCAGCTGTTTGAGCTAAGATTTCCAAGTTATACACATAATGAAAACCTATACTTTGTTTCGGTCGAGTTCCCCATTCAAATGCATGTAACAGTGAGAAACGCACTGTCTTGGCGAAAGAAAGCGTTTTTGTACAACTTCATATAAATAGCTGTAAGTTTTGATAGAAGACTCAGACAAACATGTTTATGGCTTTATCTTATAGAACTCAAGGTCTCCGTGCTGGGAAAACAGGATTTGCAGCTGTTGGAGCTAAGATTTTCAAGTTATACACATAATGAAAACCTATACTTTGTTTCGGTCGAGTTCCCCATTCAAATGCATGTAACAGTGAGAAACGCACTGTCTTGGCGAAAGAATGCGTTTTTGTACAACTTCATATAAATAGCTGTAACTTTTGATAGAAGACTCAGACAAACATGTTTATGGCTTTATCTTATAGAACTCAAGGTCCCCGTGTTGGGAAAACAGGATTTGCAGCTGTTGGAGCTAAGATTTTCAAGTTATACACATAATGAAAACCTATACTTTGTTTCGGTCGAGTTCCCCATTCAAATGCATGTAACAGTGAGAAACGCACTGTCTTGGCGAAAGAAAGCGTTTTTGTACAACTTCATATAAATAGCTGTAACTTTTGATAGAAGACTCAGACAAACATGTTTATGGCTTTATCTTATAGAACTCAAGGTCCCCGTGCTGGGCAAACAGGATTTGCAGCTGTTGGAGCTAAGATTTTCAAGTTATACACATAATGAAAACCTATACTTTGTTTCGGTCGAGTTCCCCATTCAAATGCATGTAACAGTGAGAAACGCACTGTCTTGGCGAAAGAAAGCGTTTTTGTACAACTTCATATAAATCGCTGTAACTTTTGATAGAAGACTCAGACAAACATGTTTATGGCTTTATCTTATAGACCTCAAGGTCCCCGTGCTGGGCAAACAGGATTTGCAGCTGTTGGAGCTAAGATTTTCAAGTTATACACATAATGAAAACCTATACTTTGTTTCGGTCGAGTTCCCCATTCAAATGCATGTAACAGTGAGAAACGCACTGTCTTGGCGAAAGAAAGCGTTTTTGTACAACTTCATATAAATAGCTGTAACTTTTGATAGAAGACTCAGACAAACATGTTTATGGCTTTATCTTATAGAACTCAAGGTCCCCGTGCTGGGCAAACAGGATTTGCAGCTGTTGGAGCTAAGATTTTCAAGTTATACACATAATGAAAACCTATACTTTGTTTCGGTCGAGTTCCCCATTCAAATGCATGTAACAGTGAGAAACGCACTGTCTTGGCGAAAGAAAGCGTTTTTGTACAACTTCATATAAATCGCTGTAACTTTTGATAGAAGACTCAGACAAACATGTTTATGGCTTTATCTTATAGAACTCAAGGTCCCCGTGCTGGGCAAACAGGATTTGCAGCTGTTGGAGCTAAGATTTTCAAGTTATACACATAATGAAAACCTATACTTTGTTTCGGTCGAGTTCCCCATTCAAATGCATGTAACAGTGAGAAACACACTGTCTTGGCGAAAGAAAGCGTTTTTGTACAACTTCATATAAATCGCTGTAACTTTTGATAGAAGACTCAGACAAACATGTTTATGGCTTTATCTTATAGAACTCAAGGTCCCCGTGCTGGCAAAATAGGTTTTGCAGCTGTTTGAGCTAAGATTTTCAAGTTATACACATAATGAAAACCTATACTTTGTTTCGGTCGAGTTCCCCATTCAAATGCATGTAACAGTGAAAAACGCACTGTCTTGGCAAAAGAATGCGTTTTTGTACAACTTCATATAAATAGCTGTAACTTTTGATAGAAGACTCAGACAAACATGTTTATGGCTTTATCTTATAGAACTCAAGGTCCCCGTGCTGGGAAAACAGGTTTTGCAGCTGTTTGAGCTAAGATTTCCAAGTTATACACATAATGAAAACCTATACTTTGTTTCGGTCGAGTTCCCCATTCAAATGCATGTAACAGTGAGAAACGCACTGTCTTGGCGAAAGAAAGCGTTTTTGTACAACTTCATATAAATAGCTGTAAGTTTTGATAGAAGACTCAGACAAACATGTTTATGGCTTTATCTTATAGAACTCAAGGTCTCCGTGCTGGGAAAACAGGATTTGCAGCTGTTGGAGCTAAGATTTTCAAGTTATACACATAATGAAAACCTATACTTTGTTTCGGTCGAGTTCCCCATTCAAATGCATGTAACAGTGAGAAACGCACTGTCTTGGCGAAAGAATGCGTTTTTGTACAACTTCATATAAATAGCTGTAACTTTTGATAGAAGACTCAGACAAACATGTTTATGGCTTTATCTTATAGAACTCAAGGTCCCCGTGCTGGGCAAACAGGATTTGCAGCTGTTGGAGCTAAGATTTTCAAGTTATACACATAATGAAAACCTATACTTTGTTTCGGTCGAGTTCCCCATTCAAATGCATGTAACAGTGAGAAACGCACTGTCTTGGCGAAAGAATGCGTTTTTGTACAACTTCATATAAATAGCTGTAACTTTTGATAGAAGACTCAGACAAACATGTTTATGGCTTTATCTTATAGAACTCAAGGTCCCCGTGTTGGGAAAACAGGATTTGCAGCTGTTGGAGCTAAGATTTTCAAGTTATACACATAATGAAAACCTATACTTTGTTTCGGTCGAGTTCCCCATTCAAATGCATGTAACAGTGAGAAACGCACTGTCTTGGCGAAAGAAAGCGTTTTTGTACAACTTCATATAAATAGCTGTAACTTTTGATAGAAGACTCAGACAAACATGTTTATGGCTTTATCTTATAGAACTCAAGGTCCCCGTGCTGGGCAAACAGGATTTGCAGCTGTTGGAGCTAAGATTTTCAAGTTATACACATAATGAAAACCTATACTTTGTTTCGGTCGAGTTCCCCATTCAAATGCATGTAACAGTGAGAAACGCACTGTCTTGGCGAAAGAAAGCGTTTTTGTACAACTTCATATAAATCGCTGTAACTTTTGATAGAAGACTCAGACAAACATGTTTATGGCTTTATCTTATAGAACTCAAGGTCCCCGTGCTGGGCAAACAGGATTTGCAGCTGTTGGAGCTAAGATTTTCAAGTTATACACATAATGAAAACCTATACTTTGTTTCGGTCGAGTTCCCCATTCAAATGCATGTAACAGTGAGAAACGCACTGTCTTGGCGAAAGAAAGCGTTTTTGTACAACTTCATATAAATCGCTGTAACTTTTGATAGAAGACTCAGACAAACATGTTTATGGCTTTATCTTATAGAACTCAAGGTCCCCGTGCTGGGCAAACAGGATTTGCAGCTGTTGGAGCTAAGATTTTCAAGTTATACACATAATGAAAACCTATACTTTGTTTCGGTCGAGTTCCCCATTCAAATGCATGTAACAGTGAGAAACGCACTGTCTTGGCGAAAGAAAGCGTTTTTGTACAACTTCATATAAATAGCTGTAAGTTTTGATAGAAGACTCAGACAAACATGTTTATGGCTTTATCTTATAGAACTCAAGGTCCCCGTGCTGGGAAAACAGGTTTTGCAGCTGTTTGAGCTAAGATTTCCAAGTTATACACATAATGAAAACCTATACTTTGTTTCGGTCGAGTTCCCCATTCAAATGCATGTAACAGTGAGAAACGCACTGTCTTGGCGAAAGAAAGCGTTTTTGTACAACTTCATATAAATAGCTGTAAGTTTTGATAGAAGACTCAGACAAACATGTTTATGGCTTTATCTTATAGAACTCAAGGTCTCCGTGCTGGGAAAACAGGATTTGCAGCTGTTGGAGCTAAGATTTTCAAGTTATACACATAATGAAAACCTATACTTTGTTTCGGTCGAGTTCCCCATTCAAATGCATGTAACAGTGAGAAACGCACTGTCTTGGCGAAAGAATGCGTTTTTGTACAACTTCATATAAATAGCTGTAACTTTTGATAGAAGACTCAGACAAACATGTTTATGGCTTTATCTTATAGAACTCAAGGTCCCCGTGTTGGGAAAACAGGATTTGCAGCTGTTGGAGCTAAGATTTTCAAGTTATACACATAATGAAAACCTATACTTTGTTTCGGTCGAGTTCCCCATTCAAATGCATGTAACAGTGAGAAACGCACTGTCTTGGCGAAAGAAAGCGTTTTTGTACAACTTCATATAAATAGCTGTAACTTTTGATAGAAGACTCAGACAAACATGTTTATGGCTTTATCTTATAGAACTCAAGGTCCCCGTGCTGGCAAAATAGGTTTTGCAGCTGTTTGAGCTAAGATTTTCAAGTTATACACATAATGAAAACCTATACTTTGTTTCGGTCGAGTTCCCCATTCAAATGCATGTAACAGTGAGAAACGCACTGTCTTGGCGAAAGAAAGCGTTTTTGTACAACTTCATATAAATAGCTGTAACTTTTGATAGAAGACTCAGACAAACATGTTTATGGCTTTATCTTATAGAACTCAAGGTCTCCGTGCTGGGAAAACAGGATTTGCAGCTGTTGGAGCTAAGATTTTCAAGTTATACACATAATGAAAACCTATACTTTGTTTCGGTCGAGTTCCCCATTCAAATGCATGTAACAGTGAGAAACGCACTGTCTTGGCGAAAGAATGCGTTTTTGTACAACTTCATATAAATAGCTGTAACTTTTGATAGAAGACTCAGACAAACATGTTTATGGCTTTATCTTATAGAACTCAAGGTCCCCGTGCTGGGAAAACAGGTTTTGCAGCTGTTTGAGCTAAGATTTCCAAGTTATACACATAATGAAAACCTATACTTTGTTTCGGTCGAGTTCCCCATTCAAATGCATGTAACAGTGAGAAACGCACTGTCTTGGCGAAAGAAAGCGTTTTTGTACAACTTCATATAAATAGCTGTAACTTTTGATAGAAGACTCAGACAAACATGTTTATGGCTTTATCTTATAGAACTCAAGGTCTCCGTGCTGGGAAAACAGGATTTGCAGCTGTTGGAGCTAAGATTTTCAAGTTATACACATAATGAAAACCTATACTTTGTTTCGGTCGAGTTCCCCATTCAAATGCATGTAACAGTGAGAAACGCACTGTCTTGGCGAAAGAATGCGTTTTTGTACAACTTCATATAAATAGCTGTAACTTTTGATAGAAGACTCAGACAAACATGTTTATGGCTTTATCTTATAGAACTCAAGGTCCCCGTGTTGGGAAAACAGGATTTGCAGCTGTTGGAGCTAAGATTTTCAAGTTATACACATAATGAAAACCTATACTTTGTTTCGGTCGAGTTCCCCATTCAAATGCATGTAACAGTGAGAAACGCACTGTCTTGGCGAAAGAAAGCGTTTTTGTACAACTTCATATAAATAGCTGTAACTTTTGATAGAAGACTCAGACAAACATGTTTATGGCTTTATCTTATAGAACTCAAGGTCCCCGTGCTGGCAAAATAGGTTTTGCAGCTGTTTGAGCTAAGATTTTCAAGTTATACACATAATGAAAACCTATACTTTGTTTCGGTCGAGTTCCCCATTCAAATGCATGTAACAGTGAGAAACGCACTGTCTTGGCGAAAGAAAGCGTTTTTGTACAACTTCATATAAATAGCTGTAACTTTTGATAGAAGACTCAGACAAACATGTTTATGGCTTTATCTTATAGAACTCAAGGTCTCCGTGCTGGGAAAACAGGATTTGCAGCTGTTGGAGCTAAGATTTTCAAGTTATACACATAATGAAAACCTATACTTTGTTTCGGTCGAGTTCCCCATTCAAATGCATGTAACAGTGAGAAACGCACTGTCTTGGCGAAAGAATGCGTTTTTGTACAACTTCATATAAATAGCTGTAACTTTTGATAGAAGACTCAGACAAACATGTTTATGGCTTTATCTTATAGAACTCAAGGTCCCCGTGCTGGGAAAACAGGTTTTGCAGCTGTTTGAGCTAAGATTTCCAAGTTATACACATAATGAAAACCTATACTTTGTTTCGGTCGAGTTCCCCATTCAAATGCATGTAACAGTGAGAAACGCACTGTCTTGGCGAAAGAAAGCGTTTTTGTACAACTTCATATAAATAGCTGTAACTTTTGATAGAAGACTCAGACAAACATGTTTATGGCTTTATCTTATAGAACTCAAGGTCTCCGTGCTGGGAAAACAGGATTTGCAGCTGTTGGAGCTAAGATTTTCAAGTTATACACATAATGAAAACCTATACTTTGTTTCGGTCGAGTTCCCCATTCAAATGCATGTAACAGTGAGAAACGCACTGTCTTGGCGAAAGAAAGCGTTTTTGTACAACTTCATATAAATAGCTGTAACTTTTGATAGAAGACTCAGACAAACATGTTTATGGCTTTATCTTATAGAACTCAAGGTCCCCGTGCTGGGCAAACAGGATTTGCAGCTGTTGGAGCTACGATTTTCAAGTTATACACATAATGAAAACCTATACTTTGTTTCGGTCGAGTTCCCCATTCAAATGCATGTAACAGTGAGAAACGCACTGTCTTGGCGAAAGAAAGCGTTTTTGTACAACTTCATATAAATCGCTGTAACTTTTGATAGAAGACTCAGACAAACATGTTTATGGCTTTATCTTATAGAACTCAAGGTCTCCGTGCTGGGAAAACAGGATTTGCAGCTGTTGGAGCTAAGATTTTCAAGTTATACACATAATGAAAACCTATACTTTGTTTCGGTCGAGTTCCCCATTCAAATGCATGTAACAGTGAGAAACGCACTGTCTTGGCGAAAGAATGCGTTTTTGTACAACTTCATATAAATAGCTGTAACTTTTGATAGAAGACTCAGACAAACATGTTTATGGCTTTATCTTATAGAACTCAAGGTCCCCGTGTTGGGAAAACAGGATTTGCAGCTGTTGGAGCTAAGATTTTCAAGTTATACACATAATGAAAACCTATACTTTGTTTCGGTCGAGTTCCCCATTCAAATGCATGTAACAGTGAGAAACGCACTGTCTTGGCGAAAGAAAGCGTTTTTGTACAACTTCATATAAATAGCTGTAACTTTTGATAGAAGACTCAGACAAACATGTTTATGGCTTTATCTTATAGAACTCAAGGTCCCCGTGCTGGGCAAACAGGATTTGCAGCTGTTGGAGCTAAGATTTTCAAGTTATACACATAATGAAAACCTATACTTTGTTTCGGTCGAGTTCCCCATTCAAATGCATGTAACAGTGAGAAACGCACTGTCTTGGCGAAAGAAAGCGTTTTTGTACAACTTCATATAAATAGCTGTAACTTTTGATAGAAGACTCAGACAAACATGTTTATGGCTTTATCTTATAGAACTCAAGGTCTCCGTGCTGGGAAAACAGGATTTGCAGCTGTTGGAGCTAAGATTTTCAAGTTATACACATAATGAAAACCTATACTTTGTTTCGGTCGAGTTCCCCATTCAAATGCATGTAACAGTGAGAAACGCACTGTCTTGGCGAAAGAATGCGTTTTTGTACAACTTCATATAAATAGCTGTAACTTTTGATAGAAGACTCAGACAAACATGTTTATGGCTTTATCTTATAGAACTCAAGGTCCCCGTGTTGGGAAAACAGGATTTGCAGCTGTTGGAGCTAAGATTTTCAAGTTATACACATAATGAAAACCTATACTTTGTTTCGGTCGAGTTCCCCATTCAAATGCATGTAACAGTGAGAAACGCACTGTCTTGGCGAAAGAAAGCGTTTTTGTACAACTTCATATAAATAGCTGTAACTTTTGATAGAAGACTCAGACAAACATGTTTATGGCTTTATCTTATAGAACTCAAGGTCCCCGTGCTGGCAAAATAGGTTTTGCAGCTGTTTGAGCTAAGATTTTCAAGTTATACACATAATGAAAACCTATACTTTGTTTCGGTCGAGTTCCCCATTCAAATGCATGTAACAGTGAGAAACGCACTGTCTTGGCGAAAGAAAGCGTTTTTGTACAACTTCATATAAATAGCTGTAACTTTTGATAGAAGACTCAGACAAACATGTTTATGGCTTTATCTTATAGAACTCAAGGTCTCCGTGCTGGGAAAACAGGATTTGCAGCTGTTGGAGCTAAGATTTTCAAGTTATACACATAATGAAAACCTATACTTTGTTTCGGTCGAGTTCCCCATTCAAATGCATGTAACAGTGAGAAACGCACTGTCTTGGCGAAAGAATGCGTTTTTGTACAACTTCATATAAATAGCTGTAACTTTTGATAGAAGACTCAGACAAACATGTTTATGGCTTTATCTTATAGAACTCAAGGTCCCCGTGCTGGGAAAACAGGTTTTGCAGCTGTTTGAGCTAAGATTTCCAAGTTATACACATAATGAAAACCTATACTTTGTTTCGGTCGAGTTCCCCATTCAAATGCATGTAACAGTGAGAAACGCACTGTCTTGGCGAAAGAAAGCGTTTTTGTACAACTTCATATAAATAGCTGTAACTTTTGATAGAAGACTCAGACAAACATGTTTATGGCTTTATCTTATAGAACTCAAGGTCTCCGTGCTGGGAAAACAGGATTTGCAGCTGTTGGAGCTAAGATTTTCAAGTTATACACATAATGAAAACCTATACTTTGTTTCGGTCGAGTTCCCCATTCAAATGCATGTAACAGTGAGAAACGCACTGTCTTGGCGAAAGAAAGCGTTTTTGTACAACTTCATATAAATAGCTGTAACTTTTGATAGAAGACTCAGACAAACATGTTTATGGCTTTATCTTATAGAACTCAAGGTCCCCGTGCTGGGCAAACAGGATTTGCAGCTGTTGGAGCTACGATTTTCAAGTTATACACATAATGAAAACCTATACTTTGTTTCGGTCGAGTTCCCCATTCAAATGCATGTAACAGTGAGAAACGCACTGTCTTGGCGAAAGAAAGCGTTTTTGTACAACTTCATATAAATCGCTGTAACTTTTGATAGAAGACTCAGACAAACATGTTTATGGCTTTATCTTATAGAACTCAAGGTCTCCGTGCTGGGAAAACAGGATTTGCAGCTGTTGGAGCTAAGATTTTCAAGTTATACACATAATGAAAACCTATACTTTGTTTCGGTCGAGTTCCCCATTCAAATGCATGTAACAGTGAGAAACGCACTGTCTTGGCGAAAGAATGCGTTTTTGTACAACTTCATATAAATAGCTGTAACTTTTGATAGAAGACTCAGACAAACATGTTTATGGCTTTATCTTATAGAACTCAAGGTCCCCGTGTTGGGAAAACAGGATTTGCAGCTGTTGGAGCTAAGATTTTCAAGTTATACACATAATGAAAACCTATACTTTGTTTCGGTCGAGTTCCCCATTCAAATGCATGTAACAGTGAGAAACGCACTGTCTTGGCGAAAGAAAGCGTTTTTGTACAACTTCATATAAATAGCTGTAACTTTTGATAGAAGACTCAGACAAACATGTTTATGGCTTTATCTTATAGAACTCAAGGTCCCCGTGCTGGGCAAACAGGATTTGCAGCTGTTGGAGCTAAGATTTTCAAGTTATACACATAATGAAAACCTATACTTTGTTTCGGTCGAGTTCCCCATTCAAATGCATGTAACAGTGAGAAACGCACTGTCTTGGCGAAAGAAAGCGTTTTTGTACAACTTCATATAAATCGCTGTAACTTTTGATAGAAGACTCAGACAAACATGTTTATGGCTTTATCTTATAGACCTCAAGGTCCCCGTGCTGGGCAAACAGGATTTGCAGCTGTTGGAGCTAAGATTTTCAAGTTATACACATAATGAAAACCTATACTTTGTTTCGGTCGAGTTCCCCATTCAAATGCATGTAACAGTGAGAAACGCACTGTCTTGGCGAAAGAAAGCGTTTTTGTACAACTTCATATAAATAGCTGTAACTTTTGATAGAAGACTCAGACAAACATGTTTATGGCTTTATCTTATAGAACTCAAGGTCCCCGTGCTGGGCAAACAGGATTTGCAGCTGTTGGAGCTAAGATTTTCAAGTTATACACATAATGAAAACCTATACTTTGTTTCGGTCGAGTTCCCCATTCAAATGCATGTAACAGTGAGAAACGCACTGTCTTGGCGAAAGAAAGCGTTTTTGTACAACTTCATATAAATCGCTGTAACTTTTGATAGAAGACTCAGACAAACATGTTTATGGCTTTATCTTATAGAACTCAAGGTCCCCGTGCTGGGCAAACAGGATTTGCAGCTGTTGGAGCTAAGATTTTCAAGTTATACACATAATGAAAACCTATACTTTGTTTCGGTCGAGTTCCCCATTCAAATGCATGTAACAGTGAGAAACACACTGTCTTGGCGAAAGAAAGCGTTTTTGTACAACTTCATATAAATCGCTGTAACTTTTGATAGAAGACTCAGACAAACATGTTTATGGCTTTATCTTATAGAACTCAAGGTCCCCGTGCTGGCAAAATAGGTTTTGCAGCTGTTTGAGCTAAGATTTTCAAGTTATACACATAATGAAAACCTATACTTTGTTTCGGTCGAGTTCCCCATTCAAATGCATGTAACAGTGAAAAACGCACTGTCTTGGCAAAAGAATGCGTTTTTGTACAACTTCATATAAATAGCTGTAACTTTTGATAGAAGACTCAGACAAACATGTTTATGGCTTTATCTTATAGAACTCAAGGTCCCCGTGCTGGGAAAACAGGTTTTGCAGCTGTTTGAGCTAAGATTTCCAAGTTATACACATAATGAAAACCTATACTTTGTTTCGGTCGAGTTCCCCATTCAAATGCATGTAACAGTGAGAAACGCACTGTCTTGGCGAAAGAAAGCGTTTTTGTACAACTTCATATAAATCGCTGTAACTTTTGATAGAAGACTCAGACAAACATGTTTATGGCTTTATCTTATAGAACTCAAGGTCCCCGTGCTGGGCAAACAGGATTTGCAGCTGTTGGAGCTAAGATTTTCAAGTTATACACATAATGAAAACCTATACTTTGTTTCGGTCGAGTTCCCCATTCAAATGCATGTAACAGTGAGAAACGCACTGTCTTGGCGAAAGAAAGCGTTTTTGTACAACTTCATATAAATCGCTGTAACTTTTGATAGAAGACTCAGACAAACATGTTTATGGCTTTATCTTATAGAACTCAAGGTCCCCGTGCTGGGCAAACAGGATTTGCAGCTGTTGGAGCTAAGATTTTCAAGTTATACACATAATGAAAACCTATACTTTGTTTCGGTCGAGTTCCCCATTCAAATGCATGTAACAGTGAGAAACGCACTGTCTTGGCGAAAGAAAGCGTTTTTGTACAACTTCATATAAATAGCTGTAAGTTTTGATAGAAGACTCAGACAAACATGTTTATGGCTTTATCTTATAGAACTCAAGGTCCCCGTGCTGGGCAAACAGGATTTGCAGCTGTTGGAGCTAAGATTTTCAAGTTATACACATAATGAAAACCTATACTTTGTTTCGGTCGAGTTCCCCATTCAAATGCATGTAACAGTGAGAAACGCACTGTCTTGGCGAAAGAAAGCGTTTTTGTACAACTTCATATAAATCGCTGTAACTTTTGATAGAAGACTCAGACAAACATGTTTATGGCTTTATCTTATAGAACTCAAGGTCCCCGTGCTGGCAAAATAGGTTTTGCAGCTGTTTGAGCTAAGATTTTCAAGTTATACACATAATGAAAACCTATACTTTGTTTCGGTCGAGTTCCCCATTCAAATGCATGTAACAGTGAGAAACGCACTGTCTTGGCAAAAGAATGCGTTTTTGTACAACTTCATATAAATAGCTGTAACTTTTGATAGAAGACTCAGACAAACATGTTTATGGCTTTATCTTATAGAACTCAAGGTCCCCGTGCTGGGAAAACAGGTTTTGCAGCTGTTTGAGCTAAGATTTCCAAGTTATACACATAATGAAAACCTATACTTTGTTTCGGTCGAGTTCCCCATTCAAATGCATGTAACAGTGAGAAACGCACTGTCTTGGCGAAAGAAAGCGTTTTTGTACAACTTCATATAAATAGCTGTAAGTTTTGATAGAAGACTCAGACAAACATGTTTATGGCTTTATCTTATAGAACTCAAGGTCCCCGTGCTGGGAAAAAAGGGTTTGCAGCTGTTGGAGCTAAGATTTTCAAGTTATACACATAATGAAAACCTATACTTTGTTTCGGTCGAGTTCCCCATTCAAATGCATGTAACAGTGAGAAACGCACTGTCTTGGCGAAAGAAAGCGTTTTTGTACAACTTCATATAAATAGCTGTAACTTTTGATAGAAGACTCAGACAAACATGTTTATGGCTTTATCTTATAGAACTCAAGGTCCCCGTGCTGGGCAAACAGGATTTGCAGCTGTTGGAGCTAAGATTTTCAAGTTATACACATAATGAAAACCTATACTTTGTTTCGGTCGAGTTCCCCATTCAAATGCATGTAACAGTGAGAAACGCACTGTCTTGGCGAAAGAAAGCGTTTTTGTACAACTTCATATAAATCGCTGTAACTTTTGATAGAAGACTCAGACAAACATGTTTATGGCTTTATCTTATAGAACTCAAGGTCTCCGTGCTGGGCAAACAGGATTTGCAGCTGTTGGAGCTAAGATTTTCAAGTTATACACATAATGAAAACCTATACTTTGTTTCGGTCGAGTTCCCCATTCAAATGCATGTAACAGTGAGAAACGCACTGTCTTGGCGAAAGAATGCGTTTTTGTACAACTTCATATAAATAGCTGTAACTTTTGATAGAAGACTCAGACAAACATGTTTATGGCTTTATCTTATAGAACTCAAGGTCCCCGTGTTGGGAAAACAGGATTTGCAGCTGTTGGAGCTAAGATTTTCAAGTTATACACATAATGAAAACCTATACTTTGTTTCGGTCGAGTTCCCCATTCAAATGCATGTAACAGTGAGAAACGCACTGTCTTGGCGAAAGAAAGCGTTTTTGTACAACTTCATATAAATAGCTGTAACTTTTGATAGAAGACTCAGACAAACATGTTTATGGCTTTATCTTATAGAACTCAAGGTCCCCGTGCTGGGCAAACAGGATTTGCAGCTGTTGGAGCTAAGATTTTCAAGTTATACACATAATGAAAACCTATACTTTGTTTCGGTCGAGTTCCCCATTCAAATGCATGTAACAGTGAGAAACGCACTGTCTTGGCGAAAGAAAGCGTTTTTGTACAACTTCATATAAATCGCTGTAACTTTTGATAGAAGACTCAGACAAACATGTTTATGGCTTTATCTTATAGAACTCAAGGTCCCCGTGCTGGGCAAACAGGATTTGCAGCTGTTGGAGCTAAGATTTTCAAGTTATACACATAATGAAAACCTATACTTTGTTTCGGTCGAGTTCCCCATTCAAATGCATGTAACAGTGAGAAACGCACTGTCTTGGCGAAAGAAAGCGTTTTTGTACAACTTCATATAAATCGCTGTAACTTTTGATAGAAGACTCAGACAAACATGTTTATGGCTTTATCTTATAGAACTCAAGGTCCCCGTGCTGGGCAAACAGGATTTGCAGCTGTTGGAGCTAAGATTTTCAAGTTATACACATAATGAAAACCTATACTTTGTTTCGGTCGAGTTCCCCATTCAAATGCATGTAACAGTGAGAAACACACTGTCTTGGCGAAAGAAAGCGTTTTTGTACAACTTCATATAAATCGCTGTAACTTTTGATAGAAGACTCAGACAAACATGTTTATGGCTTTATCTTATAGAACTCAAGGTCCCCGTGCTGGCAAAATAGGTTTTGCAGCTGTTTGAGCTAAGATTTTCAAGTTATACACATAATGAAAACCTATACTTTGTTTCGGTCGAGTTCCCCATTCAAATGCATGTAACAGTGAAAAACGCACTGTCTTGGCAAAAGAATGCGTTTTTGTACAACTTCATATAAATAGCTGTAACTTTTGATAGAAGACTCAGACAAACATGTTTATGGCTTTATCTTATAGAACTCAAGGTCCCCGTGCTGGGAAAACAGGTTTTGCAGCTGTTTGAGCTAAGATTTCCAAGTTATACACATAATGAAAACCTATACTTTGTTTCGGTCGAGTTCCCCATTCAAATGCATGTAACAGTGAGAAACGCACTGTCTTGGCGAAAGAAAGCGTTTTTGTACAACTTCATATAAATAGCTGTAAGTTTTGATAGAAGACTCAGACAAACATGTTTATGGCTTTATCTTATAGAACTCAAGGTCTCCGTGCTGGGAAAACAGGATTTGCAGCTGTTGGAGCTAAGATTTTCAAGTTATACACATAATGAAAACCTATACTTTGTTTCGGTCGAGTTCCCCATTCAAATGCATGTAACAGTGAGAAACGCACTGTCTTGGCGAAAGAATGCGTTTTTGTACAACTTCATATAAATAGCTGTAACTTTTGATAGAAGACTCAGACAAACATGTTTATGGCTTTATCTTATAGAACTCAAGGTCCCCGTGCTGGGCAAACAGGATTTGCAGCTGTTGGAGCTAAGATTTTCAAGTTATACACATAATGAAAACCTATACTTTGTTTCGGTCGAGTTCCCCATTCAAATGCATGTAACAGTGAGAAACGCACTGTCTTGGCGAAAGAATGCGTTTTTGTACAACTTCATATAAATAGCTGTAACTTTTGATAGAAGACTCAGACAAACATGTTTATGGCTTTATCTTATAGAACTCAAGGTCCCCGTGTTGGGAAAACAGGATTTGCAGCTGTTGGAGCTAAGATTTTCAAGTTATACACATAATGAAAACCTATACTTTGTTTCGGTCGAGTTCCCCATTCAAATGCATGTAACAGTGAGAAACGCACTGTCTTGGCGAAAGAAAGCGTTTTTGTACAACTTCATATAAATAGCTGTAACTTTTGATAGAAGACTCAGACAAACATGTTTATGGCTTTATCTTATAGAACTCAAGGTCCCCGTGCTGGGCAAACAGGATTTGCAGCTGTTGGAGCTAAGATTTTCAAGTTATACACATAATGAAAACCTATACTTTGTTTCGGTCGAGTTCCCCATTCAAATGCATGTAACAGTGAGAAACGCACTGTCTTGGCGAAAGAAAGCGTTTTTGTACAACTTCATATAAATCGCTGTAACTTTTGATAGAAGACTCAGACAAACATGTTTATGGCTTTATCTTATAGAACTCAAGGTCCCCGTGCTGGGCAAACAGGATTTGCAGCTGTTGGAGCTAAGATTTTCAAGTTATACACATAATGAAAACCTATACTTTGTTTCGGTCGAGTTCCCCATTCAAATGCATGTAACAGTGAGAAACGCACTGTCTTGGCGAAAGAAAGCGTTTTTGTACAACTTCATATAAATAGCTGTAACTTTTGATAGAAGACTCAGACAAACATGTTTATGGCTTTATCTTATAGAACTCAAGGTCCCCGTGCTGGGCAAACAGGATTTGCAGCTGTTGGAGCTAAGATTTTCAAGTTATACACATAATGAAAACCTATACTTTGTTTCGGTCGAGTTCCCCATTCAAATGCATGTAACAGTGAGAAACGCACTGTCTTGGCGAAAGAAAGCGTTTTTGTACAACTTCATATAAATCGCTGTAACTTTTGATAGAAGACTCAGACAAACATGTTTATGGCTTTATCTTATAGAACTCAAGGTCCCCGTGCTGGCAAAATAGGTTTTGCAGCTGTTTGAGCTAAGATTTTCAAGTTATACACATAATGAAAACCTATACTTTGTTTCGGTCGAGTTCCCCATTCAAATGCATGTAACAGTGAGAAACGCACTGTCTTGGCAAAAGAATGCGTTT
Source organism: Aulonocara sp. 'chitande type north' Nkhata Bay (assembly GCF_057382095.1). Lineage (NCBI taxonomy): Eukaryota > Metazoa > Chordata > Actinopteri > Cichliformes > Cichlidae > Aulonocara > Aulonocara sp. 'chitande type north' Nkhata Bay. The sequence continues at coordinate 8,254,795 of NC_141353.1, forward strand.
TTGTACAACTTCATATAAATAGCTGTAACTTTTGATAGAAGACTCAGACAAACATGTTTATGGCTTTATCTTATAGAACTCAAGGTCCCCGTGCTGGGAAAACAGGTTTTGCAGCTGTTTGAGCTAAGATTTCCAAGTTATACACATAATGAAAACCTATACTTTGTTTCGGTCGAGTTCCCCATTCAAATGCATGTAACAGTGAGAAACGCACTGTCTTGGCGAAAGAAAGCGTTTTTGTACAACTTCATATAAATAGCTGTAAGTTTTGATAGAAGACTCAGACAAACATGTTTATGGCTTTATCTTATAGAACTCAAGGTCCCCGTGCTGGGAAAAAAGGGTTTGCAGCTGTTGGAGCTAAGATTTCCAAGTTATACACATAATGAAAACCTATACTTTGTTTCGGTCGAGTTCCCCATTCAAATGCATGTAACAGTGAGAAACGCACTGTCTTGGCGAAAGAAAGCGTTTTTGTACAACTTCATATAAATAGCTGTAACTTTTGATAGAAGACTCAGACAAACATGTTTATGGCTTTATCTTATAGAACTCAAGGTCCCCGTGCTGGGCAAACAGGATTTGCAGCTGTTGGAGCTAAGATTTTCAAGTTATACACATAATGAAAACCTATACTTTGTTTCGGTCGAGTTCCCCATTCAAATGCATGTAACAGTGAGAAACGCACTGTCTTGGCGAAAGAAAGCGTTTTTGTACAACTTCATATAAATAGCTGTAACTTTTGATAGAAGACTCAGACAAACATGTTTATGGCTTTATCTTATAGAACTCAAGGTCCCCGTGCTGGGCAAACAGGATTTGCAGCTGTTGGAGCTAAGATTTTCAAGTTATACACATAATGAAAACCTATACTTTGTTTCGGTCGAGTTCCCCATTCAAATGCATGTAACAGTGAGAAACGCACTGTCTTGGCGAAAGAAAGCGTTTTTGTACAACTTCATATAAATCGCTGTAACTTTTGATAGAAGACTCAGACAAACATGTTTATGGCTTTATCTTATAGAACTCAAGGTCCCCGTGCTGGGCAAACAGGATTTGCAGCTGTTGGAGCTAAGATTTTCAAGTTATACACATAATGAAAACCTATACTTTGTTTCGGTCGAGTTCCCCATTCAAATGCATGTAACAGTGAGAAACGCACTGTCTTGGCGAAAGAAAGCGTTTTTGTACAACTTCATATAAATCGCTGTAACTTTTGATAGAAGACTCAGACAAACATGTTTATGGCTTTATCTTATAGAACTCAAGGTCCCCGTGCTGGGCAAACAGGATTTGCAGCTGTTGGAGCTAAGATTTTCAAGTTATACACATAATGAAAACCTATACTTTGTTTCGGTCGAGTTCCCCATTCAAATGCATGTAACAGTGAGAAACACACTGTCTTGGCGAAAGAAAGCGTTTTTGTACAACTTCATATAAATCGCTGTAACTTTTGATAGAAGACTCAGACAAACATGTTTATGGCTTTATCTTATAGAACTCAAGGTCCCCGTGCTGGCAAAATAGGTTTTGCAGCTGTTTGAGCTAAGATTTTCAAGTTATACACATAATGAAAACCTATACTTTGTTTCGGTCGAGTTCCCCATTCAAATGCATGTAACAGTGAAAAACGCACTGTCTTGGCAAAAGAATGCGTTTTTGTACAACTTCATATAAATAGCTGTAACTTTTGATAGAAGACTCAGACAAACATGTTTATGGCTTTATCTTATAGAACTCAAGGTCCCCGTGCTGGGAAAACAGGTTTTGCAGCTGTTTGAGCTAAGATTTCCAAGTTATACACATAATGAAAACCTATACTTTGTTTCGGTCGAGTTCCCCATTCAAATGCATGTAACAGTGAGAAACGCACTGTCTTGGCGAAAGAAAGCGTTTTTGTACAACTTCATATAAATAGCTGTAAGTTTTGATAGAAGACTCAGACAAACATGTTTATGGCTTTATCTTATAGAACTCAAGGTCTCCGTGCTGGGAAAACAGGATTTGCAGCTGTTGGAGCTAAGATTTTCAAGTTATACACATAATGAAAACCTATACTTTGTTTCGGTCGAGTTCCCCATTCAAATGCATGTAACAGTGAGAAACGCACTGTCTTGGCGAAAGAATGCGTTTTTGTACAACTTCATATAAATAGCTGTAACTTTTGATAGAAGACTCAGACAAACATGTTTATGGCTTTATCTTATAGAACTCAAGGTCCCCGTGCTGGGCAAACAGGATTTGCAGCTGTTGGAGCTAAGATTTTCAAGTTATACACATAATGAAAACCTATACTTTGTTTCGGTCGAGTTCCCCATTCAAATGCATGTAACAGTGAGAAACGCACTGTCTTGGCGAAAGAATGCGTTTTTGTACAACTTCATATAAATAGCTGTAACTTTTGATAGAAGACTCAGACAAACATGTTTATGGCTTTATCTTATAGAACTCAAGGTCCCCGTGTTGGGAAAACAGGATTTGCAGCTGTTGGAGCTAAGATTTTCAAGTTATACACATAATGAAAACCTATACTTTGTTTCGGTCGAGTTCCCCATTCAAATGCATGTAACAGTGAGAAACGCACTGTCTTGGCGAAAGAAAGCGTTTTTGTACAACTTCATATAAATAGCTGTAACTTTTGATAGAAGACTCAGACAAACATGTTTATGGCTTTATCTTATAGAACTCAAGGTCCCCGTGCTGGGCAAACAGGATTTGCAGCTGTTGGAGCTAAGATTTTCAAGTTATACACATAATGAAAACCTATACTTTGTTTCGGTCGAGTTCCCCATTCAAATGCATGTAACAGTGAGAAACGCACTGTCTTGGCGAAAGAAAGCGTTTTTGTACAACTTCATATAAATCGCTGTAACTTTTGATAGAAGACTCAGACAAACATGTTTATGGCTTTATCTTATAGAACTCAAGGTCCCCGTGCTGGGCAAACAGGATTTGCAGCTGTTGGAGCTAAGATTTTCAAGTTATACACATAATGAAAACCTATACTTTGTTTCGGTCGAGTTCCCCATTCAAATGCATGTAACAGTGAGAAACGCACTGTCTTGGCGAAAGAAAGCGTTTTTGTACAACTTCATATAAATAGCTGTAACTTTTGATAGAAGACTCAGACAAACATGTTTATGGCTTTATCTTATAGAACTCAAGGTCCCCGTGCTGGGCAAACAGGATTTGCAGCTGTTGGAGCTAAGATTTTCAAGTTATACACATAATGAAAACCTATACTTTGTTTCGGTCGAGTTCCCCATTCAAATGCATGTAACAGTGAGAAACGCACTGTCTTGGCGAAAGAAAGCGTTTTTGTACAACTTCATATAAATCGCTGTAACTTTTGATAGAAGACTCAGACAAACATGTTTATGGCTTTATCTTATAGAACTCAAGGTCCCCGTGCTGGCAAAATAGGTTTTGCAGCTGTTTGAGCTAAGATTTTCAAGTTATACACATAATGAAAACCTATACTTTGTTTCGGTCGAGTTCCCCATTCAAATGCATGTAACAGTGAGAAACGCACTGTCTTGGCAAAAGAATGCGTTTTTGTACAACTTCATATAAATAGCTGTAACTTTTGATAGAAGACTCAGACAAACATGTTTATGGCTTTATCTTATAGAACTCAAGGTCCCCGTGCTGGGAAAACAGGTTTTGCAGCTGTTTGAGCTAAGATTTCCAAGTTATACACATAATGAAAACCTATACTTTGTTTCGGTCGAGTTCCCCATTCAAATGCATGTAACAGTGAGAAACGCACTGTCTTGGCGAAAGAAAGCGTTTTTGTACAACTTCATATAAATAGCTGTAAGTTTTGATAGAAGACTCAGACAAACATGTTTATGGCTTTATCTTATAGAACTCAAGGTCCCCGTGCTGGGAAAAAAGGGTTTGCAGCTGTTGGAGCTAAGATTTCCAAGTTATACACATAATGAAAACCTATACTTTGTTTCGGTCGAGTTCCCCATTCAAATGCATGTAACAGTGAGAAACGCACTGTCTTGGCGAAAGAAAGCGTTTTTGTACAACTTCATATAAATAGCTGTAACTTTTGATAGAAGACTCAGACAAACATGTTTATGGCTTTATCTTATAGAACTCAAGGTCCCCGTGCTGGGCAAACAGGATTTGCAGCTGTTGGAGCTAAGATTTTCAAGTTATACACATAATGAAAACCTATACTTTGTTTCGGTCGAGTTCCCCATTCAAATGCATGTAACAGTGAGAAACGCACTGTCTTGGCGAAAGAAAGCGTTTTTGTACAACTTCATATAAATCGCTGTAACTTTTGATAGAAGACTCAGACAAACATGTTTATGGCTTTATCTTATAGAACTCAAGGTCTCCGTGCTGGGCAAACAGGATTTGCAGCTGTTGGAGCTAAGATTTTCAAGTTATACACATAATGAAAACCTATACTTTGTTTCGGTCGAGTTCCCCATTCAAATGCATGTAACAGTGAGAAACGCACTGTCTTGGCGAAAGAATGCGTTTTTGTACAACTTCATATAAATAGCTGTAACTTTTGATAGAAGACTCAGACAAACATGTTTATGGCTTTATCTTATAGAACTCAAGGTCCCCGTGTTGGGAAAACAGGATTTGCAGCTGTTGGAGCTAAGATTTTCAAGTTATACACATAATGAAAACCTATACTTTGTTTCGGTCGAGTTCCCCATTCAAATGCATGTAACAGTGAGAAACGCACTGTCTTGGCGAAAGAATGCGTTTTTGTACAACTTCATATAAATAGCTGTAACTTTTGATTGAAGACTCAGACAAACATGTTTATGGCTTTATCTTATAGAACTCAAGGTCCCCGTGCTGGGCAAACAGGATTTGCAGCTGTTGGAGCTAAGATTTTCAAGTTATACACATAATGAAAACCTATACTTTGTTTCGGTCGAGTTCCCCATTCAAATGCATGTAACAGTGAGAAACGCACTGTCTTGGCGAAAGAATGCGTTTTTGTACAACTTCATATAAATAGCTGTAACTTTTGATAGAAGACTCAGACAAACATGTTTATGGCTTTATCTTATAGAACTCAAGGTCCCCGTGTTGGGAAAACAGGATTTGCAGCTGTTGGAGCTAAGATTTTCAAGTTATACACATAATGAAAACCTATACTTTGTTTCGGTCGAGTTCCCCATTCAAATGCATGTAACAGTGAGAAACGCACTGTCTTGGCGAAAGAAAGCGTTTTTGTACAACTTCATATAAATAGCTGTAACTTTTGATAGAAGACTCAGACAAACATGTTTATGGCTTTATCTTATAGAACTCAAGGTCCCCGTGCTGGGCAAACAGGATTTGCAGCTGTTGGAGCTAAGATTTTCAAGTTATACACATAATGAAAACCTATACTTTGTTTCGGTCGAGTTCCCCATTCAAATGCATGTAACAGTGAGAAACGCACTGTCTTGGCGAAAGAAAGCGTTTTTGTACAACTTCATATAAATCGCTGTAACTTTTGATAGAAGACTCAGACAAACATGTTTATGGCTTTATCTTATAGAACTCAAGGTCCCCGTGCTGGGCAAACAGGATTTGCAGCTGTTGGAGCTAAGATTTTCAAGTTATACACATAATGAAAACCTATACTTTGTTTCGGTCGAGTTCCCCATTCAAATGCATGTAACAGTGAGAAACGCACTGTCTTGGCGAAAGAAAGCGTTTTTGTACAACTTCATATAAATAGCTGTAAGTTTTGATAGAAGACTCAGACAAACATGTTTATGGCTTTATCTTATAGAACTCAAGGTCCCCGTGCTGGGCAAACAGGATTTGCAGCTGTTGGAGCTAAGATTTTCAAGTTATACACATAATGAAAACCTATACTTTGTTTCGGTCGAGTTCCCCATTCAAATGCATGTAACAGTGAGAAACGCACTGTCTTGGCGAAAGAAAGCGTTTTTGTACAACTTCATATAAATCGCTGTAACTTTTGATAGAAGACTCAGACAAACATGTTTATGGCTTTATCTTATAGAACTCAAGGTCCCCGTGCTGGCAAAATAGGTTTTGCAGCTGTTTGAGCTAAGATTTTCAAGTTATACACATAATGAAAACCTATACTTTGTTTCGGTCGAGTTCCCCATTCAAATGCATGTAACAGTGAGAAACGCACTGTCTTGGCAAAAGAATGCGTTTTTGTACAACTTCATATAAATAGCTGTAACTTTTGATAGAAGACTCAGACAAACATGTTTATGGCTTTATCTTATAGAACTCAAGGTCCCCGTGCTGGGAAAACAGGTTTTGCAGCTGTTTGAGCTAAGATTTCCAAGTTATACACATAATGAAAACCTATACTTTGTTTCGGTCGAGTTCCCCATTCAAATGCATGTAACAGTGAGAAACGCACTGTCTTGGCGAAAGAAAGCGTTTTTGTACAACTTCATATAAATAGCTGTAAGTTTTGATAGAAGACTCAGACAAACATGTTTATGGCTTTATCTTATAGAACTCAAGGTCCCCGTGCTGGGAAAAAAGGGTTTGCAGCTGTTGGAGCTAAGATTTCCAAGTTATACACATAATGAAAACCTATACTTTGTTTCGGTCGAGTTCCCCATTCAAATGCATGTAACAGTGAGAAACGCACTGTCTTGGCGAAAGAAAGCGTTTTTGTACAACTTCATATAAATAGCTGTAACTTTTGATAGAAGACTCAGACAAACATGTTTATGGCTTTATCTTATAGAACTCAAGGTCCCCGTGCTGGGCAAACAGGATTTGCAGCTGTTGGAGCTAAGATTTTCAAGTTATACACATAATGAAAACCTATACTTTGTTTCGGTCGAGTTCCCCATTCAAATGCATGTAACAGTGAGAAACGCACTGTCTTGGCGAAAGAAAGCGTTTTTGTACAACTTCATATAAATCGCTGTAACTTTTGATAGAAGACTCAGACAAACATGTTTATGGCTTTATCTTATAGAACTCAAGGTCTCCGTGCTGGGCAAACAGGATTTGCAGCTGTTGGAGCTAAGATTTTCAAGTTATACACATAATGAAAACCTATACTTTGTTTCGGTCGAGTTCCCCATTCAAATGCATGTAACAGTGAGAAACGCACTGTCTTGGCGAAAGAATGCGTTTTTGTACAACTTCATATAAATAGCTGTAACTTTTGATAGAAGACTCAGACAAACATGTTTATGGCTTTATCTTATAGAACTCAAGGTCCCCGTGTTGGGAAAACAGGATTTGCAGCTGTTGGAGCTAAGATTTTCAAGTTATACACATAATGAAAACCTATACTTTGTTTCGGTCGAGTTCCCCATTCAAATGCATGTAACAGTGAGAAACGCACTGTCTTGGCGAAAGAAAGCGTTTTTGTACAACTTCATATAAATAGCTGTAACTTTTGATAGAAGACTCAGACAAACATGTTTATGGCTTTATCTTATAGAACTCAAGGTCCCCGTGCTGGGCAAACAGGATTTGCAGCTGTTGGAGCTAAGATTTTCAAGTTATACACATAATGAAAACCTATACTTTGTTTCGGTCGAGTTCCCCATTCAAATGCATGTAACAGTGAGAAACGCACTGTCTTGGCGAAAGAAAGCGTTTTTGTACAACTTCATATAAATCGCTGTAACTTTTGATAGAAGACTCAGACAAACATGTTTATGGCTTTATCTTATAGAACTCAAGGTCCCCGTGCTGGGCAAACAGGATTTGCAGCTGTTGGAGCTAAGATTTTCAAGTTATACACATAATGAAAACCTATACTTTGTTTCGGTCGAGTTCCCCATTCAAATGCATGTAACAGTGAGAAACGCACTGTCTTGGCGAAAGAAAGCGTTTTTGTACAACTTCATATAAATCGCTGTAACTTTTGATAGAAGACTCAGACAAACATGTTTATGGCTTTATCTTATAGAACTCAAGGTCCCCGTGCTGGGCAAACAGGATTTGCAGCTGTTGGAGCTAAGATTTTCAAGTTATACACATAATGAAAACCTATACTTTGTTTCGGTCGAGTTCCCCATTCAAATGCATGTAACAGTGAGAAACACACTGTCTTGGCGAAAGAAAGCGTTTTTGTACAACTTCATATAAATCGCTGTAACTTTTGATAGAAGACTCAGACAAACATGTTTATGGCTTTATCTTATAGAACTCAAGGTCCCCGTGCTGGCAAAATAGGTTTTGCAGCTGTTTGAGCTAAGATTTTCAAGTTATACACATAATGAAAACCTATACTTTGTTTCGGTCGAGTTCCCCATTCAAATGCATGTAACAGTGAAAAACGCACTGTCTTGGCAAAAGAATGCGTTTTTGTACAACTTCATATAAATAGCTGTAACTTTTGATAGAAGACTCAGACAAACATGTTTATGGCTTTATCTTATAGAACTCAAGGTCCCCGTGCTGGGAAAACAGGTTTTGCAGCTGTTTGAGCTAAGATTTCCAAGTTATACAAATAATGAAAACCTATACTTTGTTTCGGTCGAGTTCCCCATTCAAATGCATGTAACAGTGAGAAACGCACTGTCTTGGCGAAAGAAAGCGTTTTTGTACAACTTCATATAAATAGCTGTAACTTTTGATAGAAGACTCAGACAAACATGTTTATGGCTTTATCTTATAGAACTCAAGGTCTCCGTGCTGGGAAAACAGGATTTGCAGCTGTTGGAGCTAAGATTTTCAAGTTATACACATAATGAAAACCTATACTTTGTTTCGGTCGAGTTCCCCATTCAAATGCATGTAACAGTGAGAAACGCACTGTCTTGGCGAAAGAATGCGTTTTTGTACAACTTCATATAAATAGCTGTAACTTTTGATAGAAGACTCAGACAAACATGTTTATGGCTTTATCTTATAGAACTCAAGGTCCCCGTGCTGGGCAAACAGGATTTGCAGCTGTTGGAGCTAAGATTTTCAAGTTATACACATAATGAAAACCTATACTTTGTTTCGGTCGAGTTCCCCATTCAAATGCATGTAACAGTGAGAAACGCACTGTCTTGGCGAAAGAATGCGTTTTTGTACAACTTCATATAAATAGCTGTAACTTTTGATAGAAGACTCAGACAAACATGTTTATGGCTTTATCTTATAGAACTCAAGGTCCCCGTGTTGGGAAAACAGGATTTGCAGCTGTTGGAGCTAAGATTTTCAAGTTATACACATAATGAAAACCTATACTTTGTTTCGGTCGAGTTCCCCATTCAAATGCATGTAACAGTGAGAAACGCACTGTCTTGGCGAAAGAAAGCGTTTTTGTACAACTTCATATAAATAGCTGTAACTTTTGATAGAAGACTCAGACAAACATGTTTATGGCTTTATCTTATAGAACTCAAGGTCCCCGTGCTGGGCAAACAGGATTTGCAGCTGTTGGAGCTAAGATTTTCAAGTTATACACATAATGAAAACCTATACTTTGTTTCGGTCGAGTTCCCCATTCAAATGCATGTAACAGTGAGAAACGCACTGTCTTGGCGAAAGAAAGCGTTTTTGTACAACTTCATATAAATCGCTGTAACTTTTGATAGAAGACTCAGACAAACATGTTTATGGCTTTATCTTATAGAACTCAAGGTCCCCGTGCTGGGCAAACAGGATTTGCAGCTGTTGGAGCTAAGATTTTCAAGTTATACACATAATGAAAACCTATACTTTGTTTCGGTCGAGTTCCCCATTCAAATGCATGTAACAGTGAGAAACGCACTGTCTTGGCGAAAGAAAGCGTTTTTGTACAACTTCATATAAATAGCTGTAAGTTTTGATAGAAGACTCAGACAAACATGTTTATGGCTTTATCTTATAGAACTCAAGGTCCCCGTGCTGGGCAAACAGGATTTGCAGCTGTTGGAGCTAAGATTTTCAAGTTATACACATAATGAAAACCTATACTTTGTTTCGGTCGAGTTCCCCATTCAAATGCATGTAACAGTGAGAAACGCACTGTCTTGGCGAAAGAAAGCGTTTTTGTACAACTTCATATAAATCGCTGTAACTTTTGATAGAAGACTCAGACAAACATGTTTATGGCTTTATCTTATAGAACTCAAGGTCCCCGTGCTGGCAAAATAGGTTTTGCAGCTGTTTGAGCTAAGATTTTCAAGTTATACACATAATGAAAACCTATACTTTGTTTCGGTCGAGTTCCCCATTCAAATGCATGTAACAGTGAGAAACGCACTGTCTTGGCAAAAGAATGCGTTTTTGTACAACTTCATATAAATAGCTGTAACTTTTGATAGAAGACTCAGACAAACATGTTTATGGCTTTATCTTATAGAACTCAAGGTCCCCGTGCTGGGAAAACAGGTTTTGCAGCTGTTTGAGCTAAGATTTCCAAGTTATACACATAATGAAAACCTATACTTTGTTTCGGTCGAGTTCCCCATTCAAATGCATGTAACAGTGAGAAACGCACTGTCTTGGCGAAAGAAAGCGTTTTTGTACAACTTCATATAAATAGCTGTAAGTTTTGATAGAAGACTCAGACAAACATGTTTATGGCTTTATCTTATAGAACTCAAGGTCCCCGTGCTGGGAAAAAAGGGTTTGCAGCTGTTGGAGCTAAGATTTTCAAGTTATACACATAATGAAAACCTATACTTTGTTTCGGTCGAGTTCCCCATTCAAATGCATGTAACAGTGAGAAACGCACTGTCTTGGCGAAAGAAAGCGTTTTTGTACAACTTCATATAAATAGCTGTAACTTTTGATAGAAGACTCAGACAAACATGTTTATGGCTTTATCTTATAGAACTCAAGGTCCCCGTGTTGGGAAAACAGGATTTGCAGCTGTTTGAGCTAAGATTTTCAAGTTATACACATAATGAAAACCTATACTTTGTTTCGGTCGAGTTCCCCATTCAAATGCATGTAACAGTGAGAAACGCACTGTCTTGGCGAAAGAAAGCGTTTTTGTACAACTTCATATAAATAGCTGTAACTTTTGATAGAAGACTCAGACAAACATGTTTATGGCTTTATCTTATAGAACTCAAGGTCCCCGTGCTGGGCAAACAGGATTTGCAGCTGTTGGAGCTAAGATTTTCAAGTTATACACATAATGAAAACCTATACTTTGTTTCGGTCGAGTTCCCCATTCAAATGCATGTAACAGTGAGAAACGCACTGTCTTGGCGAAAGAAAGCGTTTTTGTACAACTTCATATAAATCGCTGTAACTTTTGATAGAAGACTCAGACAAACATGTTTATGGCTTTATCTTATAGAACTCAAGGTCCCCGTGCTGGGCAAACAGGATTTGCAGCTGTTGGAGCTAAGATTTTCAAGTTATACACATAATGAAAACCTATACTTTGTTTCGGTCGAGTTCCCCATTCAAATGCATGTAACAGTGAGAAACGCACTGTCTTGGCGAAAGAAAGCGTTTTTGTACAACTTCATATAAATCGCTGTAACTTTTGATAGAAGACTCAGACAAACATGTTTATGGCTTTATCTTATAGAACTCAAGGTCCCCGTGCTGGGCAAACAGGATTTGCAGCTGTTGGAGCTAAGATTTTCAAGTTATACACATAATGAAAACCTATACTTTGTTTCGGTCGAGTTCCCCATTCAAATGCATGTAACAGTGAGAAACGCACTGTCTTGGCGAAAGAAAGCGTTTTTGTACAACTTCATATAAATAGCTGTAACTTTTGATAGAAGACTCAGACAAACATGTTTATGGCTTTATCTTATAGAACTCAAGGTCTCCGTGCTGGGAAAACAGGATTTGCAGCTGTTGGAGCTAAGATTTTCAAGTTATACACATAATGAAAACCTATACTTTGTTTCGGTCGAGTTCCCCATTCAAATGCATGTAACAGTGAGAAACGCACTGTCTTGGCGAAAGAATGCGTTTTTGTACAACTTCATATAAATAGCTGTAACTTTTGATAGAAGACTCAGACAAACATGTTTATGGCTTTATCTTATAGAACTCAAGGTCCCCGTGTTGGGAAAACAGGATTTGCAGCTGTTGGAGCTAAGATTTTCAAGTTATACACATAATGAAAACCTATACTTTGTTTCGGTCGAGTTCCCCATTCAAATGCATGTAACAGTGAGAAACGCACTGTCTTGGCGAAAGAATGCGTTTTTGTACAACTTCATATAAATAGCTGTAACTTTTGATAGAAGACTCAGACAAACATGTTTATGGCTTTATCTTATAGAACTCAAGGTCCCCGTGCTGGGCAAACAGGATTTGCAGCTGTTGGAGCTAAGATTTTCAAGTTATACACATAATGAAAACCTATACTTTGTTTCGGTCGAGTTCCCCATTCAAATGCATGTAACAGTGAGAAACGCACTGTCTTGGCGAAAGAATGCGTTTTTGTACAACTTCATATAAATAGCTGTAACTTTTGATAGAAGACTCAGACAAACATGTTTATGGCTTTATCTTATAGAACTCAAGGTCCCCGTGTTGGGAAAACAGGATTTGCAGCTGTTGGAGCTAAGATTTTCAAGTTATACACATAATGAAAACCTATACTTTGTTTCGGTCGAGTTCCCCATTCAAATGCATGTAACAGTGAGAAACGCACTGTCTTGGCGAAAGAAAGCGTTTTTGTACAACTTCATATAAATAGCTGTAACTTTTGATAGAAGACTCAGACAAACATGTTTATGGCTTTATCTTATAGAACTCAAGGTCCCCATGCTGGGCAAACAGGATTTGCAGCTGTTGGAGCTAAGATTTTCAAGTTATACACATAATGAAAACCTATACTTTGTTTCGGTCGAGTTCCCCATTCAAATGCATGTAACAGTGAGAAACGCACTGTCTTGGCGAAAGAAAGCGTTTTTGTACAACTTCATATAAATCGCTGTAACTTTTGATAGAAGACTCAGACAAACATGTTTATGGCTTTATCTTATAGAACTCAAGGTCCCCGTGCTGGGCAAACAGGATTTGCAGCTGTTGGAGCTAAGATTTTCAAGTTATACACATAATGAAAACCTATACTTTGTTTCGGTCGAGTTCCCCATTCAAATGCATGTAACAGTGAGAAACGCACTGTCTTGGCGAAAGAAAGCGTTTTTGTACAACTTCATATAAATCGCTGTAACTTTTGATAGAAGACTCAGACAAACATGTTTATGGCTTTATCTTATAGAACTCAAGGTCCCCGTGCTGGGCAAACAGGATTTGCAGCTGTTGGAGCTAAGATTTTCAAGTTATACACATAATGAAAACCTATACTTTGTTTCGGTCGAGTTCCCCATTCAAATGCATGTAACAGTGAGAAACGCACTGTCTTGGCGAAAGAAAGCGTTTTTGTACAACTTCATATAAATCGCTGTAACTTTTGATAGAAGACTCAGACAAACATGTTTATGGCTTTATCTTATAGAACTCAAGGTCCCCGTGCTGGGCAAACAGGATTTGCAGCTGTTGGAGCTAAGATTTTCAAGTTATACACATAATGAAAACCTATACTTTGTTTCGGTCGAGTTCCCCATTCAAATGCATGTAACAGTGAGAAACGCACTGTCTTGGCGAAAGAAAGCGTTTTTGTACAACTTCATATAAATAGCTGTAACTTTTGATAGAAGACTCAGACAAACATGTTTATGGCTTTATCTTATAGAACTCCAGGTCCCCGTGCTGGGCAAACAGGATTTGCAGCTGTTGGAGCTAAGATTTTCAAGTTATACACATAATGAAAACCTATACTTTGTTTCGGTCGAGTTCCCCATTCAAATGCATGTAACAGTGAGAAACGCACTGTCTTGGCGAAAGAAAGCGTTTTTGTACAACTTCATATAAATCGCTGTAACTTTTGATAGAAGACTCAGACAAACATGTTTATGGCTTTATCTTATAGAACCCAAGGTCCCCGTGCTGGGCAAACAGGATTTGCAGCTGTTGGAGCTAAGATTTTCAAGTTATACACATAATGAAAACCTATACTTTGTTTCGGTCGAGTTCCCCATTCAAATGCATGTAACAGTGAGAAACACACTGTCTTGGCGAAAGAAAGCGTTTTTGTACAACTTCATATAAATCGCTGTAACTTTTGATAGAAGACTCAGACAAACATGTTTATGGCTTTATCTTATAGAACTCAAGGTCCCCGTGCTGGCAAAATAGGTTTTGCAGCTGTTTGAGCTAAGATTTTCAAGTTATACACATAATGAAAACCTATACTTTGTTTCGGTCGAGTTCCCCATTCAAATGCATGTAACAGTGAGAAACGCACTGTCTTGGCGAAAGAAAGCGTTTTTGTACAACTTCATATAAATAGCTGTAACTTTTGATAGAAGACTCAGACAAACATGTTTATGGCTTTATCTTATAGAACTCAAGGTCCCCGTGCTGGGAAAAAAGGGTTTGCAGCTGTTGGAGCTAAGATTTTCAAGTTATACACATAATGAAAACCTATACTTTGTTTCGGTCGAGTTCCCCATTCAAATGCATGTAACAGTGAGAAACGCACTGTCTTGGCGAAAGAAAGCGTTTTTGTACAACTTCATATAAATAGCTGTAACTTTTGATAGAAGACTCAGACAAACATGTTTATGGCTTTATCTTATAGAACTCAAGGTCCCCGTGCTGGGAAAACAGGTTTTGCAGCTGTTTGAGCTAAGATTTCCAAGTTATACACATAATGAAAACCTATACTTTGTTTCGGTCGAGTTCCCCATTCAAATGCATGTAACAGTGAGAAACGCACTGTCTTGGCGAAAGAAAGCGTTTTTGTACAACTTCATATAAATAGCTGTAACTTTTGATAGAAGACTCAGACAAACATGTTTATGGCTTTATCTTATAGAACTCAAGGTCCCCGTGCTGGGCAAACAGGATTTGCAGCTGTTGGAGCTAAGATTTTCAAGTTATACACATAATGAAAACCTATACTTTGTTTCGGTCGAGTTCCCCATTCAAATGCATGTAACAGTGAGAAACGCACTGTCTTGGCGAAAGAAAGCGTTTTTGTACAACTTCATATAAATCGCTGTAACTTTTGATAGAAGACTCAGACAAACATGTTTATGGCTTTATCTTATAGAACTCAAGGTCCCCGTGCTGGGCAAACAGGATTTGCAGCTGTTGGAGCTAAGATTTTCAAGTTATACACATAATGAAAACCTATACTTTGTTTCGGTCGAGTTCCCCATTCAAATGCATGTAACAGTGAGAAACACACTGTCTTGGCGAAAGAAAGCGTTTTTGTACAACTTCATATAAATCGCTGTAACTTTTGATAGAAGACTCAGACAAACATGTTTATGGCTTTATCTTATAGAACTCAAGGTCCCCGTGCTGGCAAAATAGGTTTTGCAGCTGTTTGAGCTAAGATTTTCAAGTTATACACATAATGAAAACCTATACTTTGTTTCGGTCGAGTTCCCCATTCAAATGCATGTAACAGTGAGAAACGCACTGTCTTGGCGAAAGAAAGCGTTTTTGTACAACTTCATATAAATAGCTGTAACTTTTGATAGAAGACTCAGACAAACATGTTTATGGCTTTATCTTATAGAACTCAAGGTCCCCGTGCTGGGAAAACAGGTTTTGCAGCTGTTTGAGCTAAGATTTCCAAGTTATACACATAATGAAAACCTATACTTTGTTTCGGTCGAGTTCCCCATTCAAATGCATGTAACAGTGAGAAACGCACTGTCTTGGCGAAAGAAAGCGTTTTTGTACAACTTCATATAAATAGCTGTAACTTTTGATAGAAGACTCAGACAAACATGTTTATGGCTTTATCTTATAGAACTCAAGGTCCCCGTGCTGGGAAAACAGGATTTGCAGCTGTTGGAGCTAAGATTTTCAAGTTATACACATAATGAAAACCTATACTTTGTTTCGGTCGAGTTCCCCATTCAAATGCATGTAACAGTGAGAAACGCACTGTTTTCATTATGTGAATAACTTGAAAATCTTAGCTCAAACAGCTGCAAAACCTGTTTTCCCAGCACGGGGACCTTGAGTTCTATAAGATAAAGCCATAAACATGTTTGTCTGAGTCTTCTATCAAAAGTTACAGCTATTTATATGAAGTTGTACAAAAACGCTTTCTTTCGCCAAGACAGTGCGTTTCTCACTGTTACATGCATTTGAATGGGGAACTCGCCTGAAACAAAGTATAGGTTTTCATTATGTGTATAACTTGGAAATCTTAGCTCCAACAGCTGCAAATCCTGTTTTCCCAGCACGGGGACCTTGAGTTCTATAAGATAAAGCCATAAACATGTTTGTCTGAGTCTTCTATCAAAAGTTACAGCTATTTATATGAAGTTGTACAAAAACGCTTTCTTTCGCCAAGACAGTGCGTTTCTCACTGTTACATGCATTAGAATGGGGAACTCGACCGAAACAAAGTATAGGTTTTCATTATGTGTATAACTTGGAAATCTTAGCTCAAACAGCTGCAAAACCTGTTTTCCCAGCACGGGGACCTTGAGTTCTATAAGATAAAGCCATAAACATGTTTGTCTGAGTCTTCTATCAAAAGTTACAGCTATTTATATGAAGTTGTACAAAAACGCTTTCTTTCGCCAAGACAGTGCGTTTCTCACTGTTACATGCATTTGAATGGGGAACTCGACCGAAACAAAGTATAGGTTTTCATTATGTGTATAACTTGAAAATCTTAGCTCCAACAGCTGCAAATCCTGTTTTCCCAGCACGGGGACCTTGAGTTCTATAAGATAAAGCCATAAACATGTTTGTCTGAGTCTTCTATCAAAAGTTACAGCTATTTATATGAAGTTGTACAAAAACGCTTTCTTTCGCCAAGACAGTGCGTTTCTCACTGTTACATGCATTTGAATGGGGAACTCGACTGAAACAAAGTATAGGTTTTCATTATGTGTATAACTTGAAAATCTTAGCTCCAACAGCTGCAAATCCTGTTTTCCCAGCACGGGGACCTTGAGTTCTATAAGATAAAGCCATAAACATGTTTGTCTGAGTCTTCTATCAAAAGTTACAGCTATTTATATGAAGTTGTACAAAAACGCTTTCTTTCGCCAAGACAATGCGTTTCTCACTGTTACATGCATTTGAATGGGGAACTCGACCGAAACAAAGTATAGGTTTTCATTATGTGTATAACTTGGAAATCTTAGCTCCAACAGCTGCAAATCCTGTTTTCCCAGCACGGGGACCTTGAGTTCTATAAGATAAAGCCATAAACATGTTTGTCTGAGTCTTCTATCAAAAGTTACAGCTATTTATATGAAGTTGTACAAAAACGCTTTCTTTCGCCAAGACAGTGCGTTTCTCACTGTTACATGCATTTGAATGGGGAACTCGACCGAAACAAAGTATAGGTTTTCATTATGTGTATAACTTGAAAATCTTAGCTCCAACAGCTGCAAATCCTGTTTTCCCAGCACGGGGACCTTGAGTTCTATAAGATAAAGCCATAAACATGTTTGTCTGAGTCTTCTATCAAAAGTTACAGCTATTTATATGAAGTTGTACAAAAACGCATTCTTTCGCCAAGACAGTGCGTTTCTCACTGTTACATGCATTTGAATGGGGAACTCGACCGAAACAAAGTATAGGTTTTCATTATGTGTATAACTTGAAAATCTTAGCTCCAACAGCTGCAAATCCTGTTTTCCCAGCACGGGGACCTTGAGTTCTATAAGATAAAGCCATAAACATGTTTGTCTGAGTCTTCTATCAAAAGTTACAGCTATTTATATGAAGTTGTACAAAAACGCTTTCTTTCGCCAAGACAGTGCGTTTCTCACTGTTACATGCATTTGAATGGGGAACTCGACCGAAACAAAGTATAGGTTTTCATTATGTGTATAACTTGGAAATCTTAGCTCAAACAGCTGCAAATCCTGTTTTCCCAGCACGGAGACCTTGAGTTCTATAAGATAAAGCCATAAACATGTTTGTCTGAGTCTTCTATCAAAAGTTACAGCGATTTATATGAAGTTGTACAAAAACGCTTTCTTTCGCCAAGACAGTGCGTTTCTCACTGTTACATGCATTTGAATGGGGAACTCGACCGAAACAAAGTATAGGTTTTCATTATGTGTATAACTTGGAAATCTTAGCTCAAACAGCTGCAAAACCTGTTTTCCCAGCACGGGGACCTTGAGTTCTATAAGATAAAGCCATAAACATGTGTATCCGAGTCTTCTATCAAAAGTTACAGCTATTTATATGAAGTTGTACAAAAACGCTTTCTTTCGCCAAGACAGTGCGTTTCTCACTGTTACATGCATTTGAATGGGGAACTCGACCGAAACAAAGTATAGGTTTTCATTATGTGTATAACTTGAAAATCTTAGCTCCAACAGCTGCAAATCCTGTTTTCCCAGCACGGGGACCTTGAGTTCTATAAGATAAAGCCATAAACATGTTTGTCTGAGTCTTCTATCAAAAGTTACAGCTATTTATATGAAGTTGTACAAAAACGCATTCTTTCGCCAAGACAGTGCGTTTCTCACTGTTACATGCATTTGAATGGGGAACTCGCCCGAAACAAAGTATAGGTTTTCATTATGTGTATAATTTTAAAATCTTAGCTCAAACAGCTGCAAAACCTTTTTTCCCAGCACGGGGACCTTGAGTTCTATAAGATAAAGCCATAAACATGTTTGTCTGAGTCTTCTATCAAAAGTTACAGCTATTTATATGAAGTTGTACAAAAACGCTTTCTTTCGCCAAGACAATGCGTTTCTCACTGTTACATGCATTTGAATGGGGAACTCGCCCGAAACAAAGTATAGGTTTTCATTATGTGTATAATTTTGAAATCTTAGCTCAAACAGCTGCAAAACCTTTTTTCCCAGCACGGGGACCTTGAGTTCTATAAGATAAAGCCATAAACATGTGTATCCGAATCTTCTATCAAAAGTTACAGCTATTTATATGAAGTTGTACAAAAACGCTTTCTTTCGCCAAGACAGTGCGTTTCTCACTGTTACATGCATTTGAATGGGGAACTCGCCTGAAACAAAGTATAGGTTTTCATTATGTGTATAACTTGGAAATCTTAGCTCAAACAGCTGCAAAACCTGTTTTCCCAGCACGGGGACCTTGAGTTCTATAAGATAAAGCCATAAACATGTTTGTCTGAGTCTTCTATCAAAAGTTACAGCTATTTATATGAAGTTGTACAAAAACGCTTTCTTTCGCCAAGACAGTGCGTTTCTCACTGTTACATGCATTTGAATGGGGAACTCGACCGAAACAAAGTATAGGTTTTCATTATGTGTATAACTTGAAAATCTTAGCTCCAACAGCTGCAAATCCTGTTTTCCCAGCACGGGGACCTTGAGTTCTATAAGATAAAGCCATAAACATGTTTGTCTGAGTCTTCTATCAAAAGTTACAGCTATTTATATGAAGTTGTACAAAAACGCTTTCTTTCGCCAAGACAGTGCGTTTCTCACTGTTACATGCATTTGAATGGGGAACTCGACCGAAACAAAGTATAGGTTTTCATTATGTGTATAACTTGGAAATCTTAGCTCCAACAGCTGCAAATCCTCTTTTCCCAGCACGGGGACCTTGAGTTCTATAAGATAAAGCCATAAACATGTTTGTCTGAGTCTTCTATCAAAAGTTACAGCTATTTATATGAAGTTGTACAAAAACGCTTTCTTTCGCCAAGACAGTGCGTTTCTCACTGTTACATGCATTTGAATGGGGAACTCGACCGAAACAAAGTATAGGTTTTCATTATGTGTATAACTTGAAAATCTTAGCTCCAACAGCTGCAAATCCTGTTTTCCCAGCACGGGGACCTTGAGTTCTATAAGATAAAGCCATAAACATGTTTGTCTGAGTCTTCTATCAAAAGTTACAGCTATTTATATGAAGTTGTACAAAAACGCTTTCTTTCGCCAAGACAGTGCGTTTCTCACTGTTACATGCATTTGAATGGGGAACTCGACCGAAACAAAGTATAGGTTTTCATTATGTGTATAATTTTAAAATCTTAGCTCAAACAGCTGCAAAACCTTTTTTCCCAGCACGGGGACCTTGAGTTCTATAAGATAAAGCCATAAACATGTGTATCCGAATCTTCTATCAAAAGTTACAGCTATTTATATGAAGTTGTACAAAAACGCTTTCTTTCGCCAAGACAGTGCGTTTCTCACTGTTACATGCATTTGAATGGGGAACTCGCCTGAAACAAAGTATAGGTTTTCATTATGTGTATAACTTGGAAATCTTAGCTCAAACAGCTGCAAAACCTGTTTTCCCAGCACGGGGACCTTGAGTTCTATAAGATAAAGCCATAAACATGTTTGTCTGAGTCTTCTATCAAAAGTTACAGCTATTTATATGAAGTTGTACAAAAACGCTTTCTTTCGCCAAGACAGTGCGTTTCTCACTGTTACATGCATTTGAATGGGGAACTCGACCGAAACAAAGTATAGGTTTTCATTATGTGTATAACTTGAAAATCTTAGCTCCAACAGCTGCAAATCCTGTTTTCCCAGCACGGGGACCTTGAGTTCTATAAGATAAAGCCATAAACATGTTTGTCTGAGTCTTCTATCAAAAGTTACAGCTATTTATATGAAGTTGTACAAACACGCTTTCTTTCGCCAAGACAGTGCGTTTCTCACTGTTACATGCATTTGAATGGGGAACTCGACCGAAACAAAGTATAGGTTTTCATTATGTGTATAACTTGAAAATCTTAGCTCCAACAGCTGCAAAACCTTTTTTCCCAGCACGGGGACCTTGAGTTCTATAAGATAAAGCCATAAACATGTGTATCCGAATCTTCTATCAAAAGTTACAGCTATTTATATGAAGTTGTACAAAAACGCTTTCTTTCGCCAAGACAGTGCGTTTCTCACTGTTACATGCATTTGAATGGGGAACTCGCCTGAAACAAAGTATAGGTTTTCATTATGTGTATAACTTGGAAATCTTAGCTCAAACAGCTGCAAAACCTGTTTTCCCAGCACGGGGACCTTGAGTTCTATAAGATAAAGCCATAAACATGTTTGTCTGAGTCTTCTATCAAAAGTTACAGCTATTTATATGAAGTTGTACAAAAACGCTTTCTTTCGCCAAGACAGTGCGTTTCTCACTGTTACATGCATTTGAATGGGGAACTCGACCGAAACAAAGTATAGGTTTTCATTATGTGTATAACTTGGAAATCTTAGCTCCAACAGCTGCAAATCCTCTTTTCCCAGCACGGGGACCTTGAGTTCTATAAGATAAAGCCATAAACATGTTTGTCTGAGTCTTCTATCAAAAGTTACAGCTATTTATATGAAGTTGTACAAAAACGCTTTCTTTCGCCAAGACAGTGCGTTTCTCACTGTTACATGCATTTGAATGGGGAACTCGACCGAAACAAAGTATAGGTTTTCATTATGTGTATAACTTGAAAATCTTAGCTCCAACAGCTGCAAATCCTGTTTTCCCAGCACGGGGACCTTGAGTTCTATAAGATAAAGCCATAAACATGTTTGTCTGAGTCTTCTATCAAAAGTTACAGCTATTTATATGAAGTTGTACAAAAACGCTTTCTTTCGCCAAGACAGTGCGTTTCTCACTGTTACATGCATTTGAATGGGGAACTCGACCGAAACAAAGTATAGGTTTTCATTATGTGTATAATTTTAAAATCTTAGCTCAAACAGCTGCAAAACCTTTTTTCCCAGCACGGGGACCTTGAGTTCTATAAGATAAAGCCATAAACATGTTTGTCTGAGTCTTCTATCAAAAGTTACAGCTATTTATATGAAGTTGTACAAAAACGCTTTCTTTCGCCAAGACAATGCGTTTCTCACTGTTACATGCATTTGAATGGGGAACTCGCCCGAAACAAAGTATAGGTTTTCATTATGGTTATAATTTTAAAATCTTAGCTCAAACAGCTGCAAAACCTTTTTTCCCAGCACGGGGACCTTGAGTTCTATAAGATAAAGCCACAAACATGTGTATCCGAATCTTCTATCAAAAGTTACAGCTATTTATATGAAGTTGTACAAAAACGCTTTCTTTCGCCAAGACAGTGCGTTTCTCACTGTTACATGCATTTGAATGGGGAACTCGCCTGAAACAAAGTATAGGTTTTCATTATGTGTATAACTTGGAAATCTTAGCTCAAACAGCTGCAAAACCTGTTTTCCCAGCACGGGGACCTTGAGTTCTATAAGATAAAGCCATAAACATGTTTGTCTGAGTCTTCTATCAAAAGTTACAGCTATTTATATGAAGTTGTACAAAAACGCTTTCTTTCGCCAAGACAGTGCGTTTCTCACTGTTACATGCATTTGAATGGGGAACTCGACCGAAACAAAGTATAGGTTTTCATTATGTGTATAACTTGAAAATCTTAGCTCCAACAGCTGCAAATCCTGTTTTCCCAGCACGGGGACCTTGAGTTCTATAAGATAAAGCCATAAACATGTTTGTCTGAGTCTTCTATCAAAAGTTACAGCTATTTATATGAAGTTGTACAAAAACGCTTTCTTTCGCCAAGACAGTGCGTTTCTCACTGTTACATGCATTTGAATGGGGAACTTGACCGAAACAAAGTATAGGTTTTCATTATGTGTATAACTTGGAAATCTTAGCTCCAACAGCTGCAAATCCTCTTTTCCCAGCACGGGGACCTTGAGTTCTATAAGATAAAGCCATAAACATGTTTGTCTGAGTCTTCTATCAAAAGTTACAGCTATTTATATGAAGTTGTACAAAAACGCTTTCTTTCGCCAAGACAGTGCGTTTCTCACTGTTACATGCATTTGAATGGGGAACTCGACCGAAACAAAGTATAGGTTTTCATTATGTGTATAACTTGAAAATCTTAGCTCCAACAGCTGCAAATCCTGTTTTCCCAGCACGGGGACCTTGAGTTCTATAAGATAAAGCCATAAACATGTTTGTCTGAGTCTTCTATCAAAAGTTACAGCTATTTATATGAAGTTGTACAAAAACGCTTTCTTTCGCCAAGACAGTGCGTTTCTCACTGTTACATGCATTTGAATGGGGAACTCGACCGAAACAAAGTATAGGTTTTCATTATGTGTATAATTTTAAAATCTTAGCTCAAACAGCTGCAAAACCTTTTTTCCCAGCACGGGGACCTTGAGTTCTATAAGATAAAGCCATAAACATGTTTGTCTGAGTCTTCTATCAAAAGTTACAGCTATTTATATGAAGTTGTACAAAAACGCTTTCTTTCGCCAAGACAATGCGTTTCTCACTGTTACATGCATTTGAATGGGGAACTCGCCCGAAACAAAGTATAGGTTTTCATTATGGTTATAATTTTAAAATCCTAGCTCAAACAGCTGCAAAACCTTTTTTCCCAGCACGGGGACCTTGAGTTCTATAAGATAAAGCCATAAACATGTGTATCCGAATCTTCTATCAAAAGTTACAGCTATTTATATGAAGTTGTACAAAAACGCTTTCTTTCGCCAAGACAGTGCGTTTCTCACTGTTACATGCATTTGAATGGGGAACTCGCCTGAAACAAAGTATAGGTTTTCATTATGTGTATAACTTGGAAATCTTAGCTCAAACAGCTGCAAAACCTGTTTTCCCAGCACGGGGACCTTGAGTTCTATAAGATAAAGCCATAAACATGTTTGTCTGAGTCTTCTATCAAAAGTTACAGCTATTTATATGAAGTTGTACAAAAACGCTTTCTTTCGCCAAGACAGTGCGTTTCTCACTGTTACATGCATTTGAATGGGGAACTCGACCGAAACAAAGTATAGGTTTTCATTATGTGTATAACTTGAAAATCTTAGCTCCAACAGCTGCAAATCCTGTTTTCCCAGCACGGGGACCTTGAGTTCTATAAGATAAAGCCATAAACATGTTTGTCTGAGTCTTCTATCAAAAGTTACAGCTATTTATATGAAGTTGTACAAAAACGCTTTCTTTCGCCAAGACAGTGCGTTTCTCACTGTTACATGCATTTGAATGGGGAACTCGACCGAAACAAAGTATAGGTTTTCATTATGTGTATAACTTGGAAATCTTAGCTCCAACAGCTGCAAATCCTCTTTTCCCAGCACGGGGACCTTGAGTTCTATAAGATAAAGCCATAAACATGTTTGTCTGAGTCTTCTATCAAAAGTTACAGCTATTTATATGAAGTTGTACAAAAACGCTTTCTTTCGCCAAGACAGTGCGTTTCTCACTGTTACATGCATTTGAATGGGGAACTCGACCGAAACAAAGTATAGGTTTTCATTATGTGTATAACTTGGAAATCTTAGCTCCAACAGCTGCAAATCCTCTTTTCCCAGCACGGGGACCTTGAGTTCTATAAGATAAAGCCATAAACATGTTTGTCTGAGTCTTCTATCAAAAGTTACAGCTATTTATATGAAGTTGTACAAAAACGCTTTCTTTCGCCAAGACAGTGCGTTTCTCACTGTTACATGCATTTGAATGGGGAACTCGCCTGAAACAAAGTATAGGTTTTCATTATGTGTATAACTTGGAAATCTTAGCTCAAACAGCTGCAAAACCTGTTTTCCCAGCACGGGGACCTTGAGTTCTATAAGATAAAGCCATAAACATGTTTGTCTGAGTCTTCTATCAAAAGTTACAGCTATTTATATGAAGTTGTACAAAAACGCTTTCTTTCGCCAAGACAGTGCGTTTCTCACTGTTACATGCATTTGAATGGGGAACTCGACCGAAACAAAGTATAGGTTTTCATTATGTGTATAACTTGAAAATCTTAGCTCCAACAGCTGCAAATCCTGTTTTCCCAGCACGGGGATATTGAGTTCTATAAGATAAAGCCATAAACATGTTTGTCTGAGTCTTCTATCAAAAGTTACAGCTATTTATATGAAGTTGTACAAAAACGCTTTCTTTCGCCAAGACAGTGCGTTTCTCACTGTTACATGCATTTGAATGGGGAACTCGACCGAAACAAAGTATAGGTTTTCATTATGTGTATAACTTGGAAATCTTAGCTCCAACAGCTGCAAATCCTCTTTTCCCAGCACGGGGACCTTGAGTTCTATAAGATAAAGCCATAAACATGTTTGTCTGAGTCTTCTATCAAAAGTTACAGCTATTTATATGAAGTTGTACAAAAACGCTTTCTTTCGCCAAGACAGTGCGTTTCTCACTGTTACATGCATTTGAATGGGGAACTCGACCGAAACAAAGTATAGGTTTTCATTATGTGTATAACTTGAAAATCTTAGCTCCAACAGCTGCAAATCCTGTTTTCCCAGCACGGGGACCTTGAGTTCTATAAGATAAAGCCATAAACATGTTTGTCTGAGTCTTCTATCAAAAGTTACAGCTATTTATATGAAGTTGTACAAAAACGCTTTCTTTCGCCAAGACAGTGCGTTTCTCACTGTTACATGCATTTGAATGGGGAACTCGACCGAAACAAAGTATAGGTTTTCATTATGTGTATAACTTGGAAATCTTAGCTCAAACAGCTGCAAAACCTGTTTTCCCAGCACGGGGACCTTGAGTTCTATAAGATAAAGCCATAAACATGTTTGTCTGAGTCTTCTATCAAAAGTTACAGCTATTTATATGAAGTTGTACAAAAACGCTTTCTTTCGCCAAGACAGTGCGTTTCTCACTGTTACATGCATTTGAATGGGGAACTCGACCGAAACAAAGTATAGGTTTTCATTATGTGTATAACTTGGAAATCTTAGCTCCAACAGCTGCAAATCCTCTTTTCCCAGCACGGGGACCTTGAGTTCTATAAGATAAAGCCATAAACATGTTTGTCTGAGTCTTCTATCAAAAGTTACAGCTATTTATATGAAGTTGTACAAAAACGCTTTCTTTCGCCAAGACAGTGCGTTTCTCACTGTTACATGCATTTGAATGGGGAACTCGACCGAAACAAAGTATAGGTTTTCATTATGTGTATAACTTGGAAATCTTAGCTCAAACAGCTGCAAAACCTGTTTTCCCAGCACGGGGACCTTGAGTTCTATAAGATAAAGCCATAAACATGTTTGTCTGAGTCTTCTATCAAAAGTTACAGCTATTTATATGAAGTTGTAAAAAAACGCTTTCTTTCGCCAAGACAGTGCGTTTCTCACTGTTACATGCATTTGAATGGGGAACTCGACCGAAACAAAGTATAGGTTTTCATTATGTGTATAACTTGAAAATCTTAGCTCCAACAGCTGCAAATCCTGTTTTCCCAGCACGGGGACCTTGAGTTCTATAAGATAAAGCCATAAACATGTTTGTCTGAGTCTTCTATCAAAAGTTACAGCTATTTATATGAAGTTGTACAAAAACGCTTTCTTTCGCCAAGACAGTGCGTTTCTCACTGTTACATGCATTTGAATGGGGAACTCGACCGAAACAAAGTATAGGTTTTCATTATGTGTATAACTTGGAAATCTTAGCTCAAACAGCTGCAAAACCTGTTTTCCCAGCACGGGGACCTTGAGTTCTATAAGATAAAGCCATAAACATGTGTATCCGAGTCTTCTATCAAAAGTTACAGCTATTTATATGAAGTTGTACAAAAACGCTTTATTTCGCCAAGACAGTGCGTTTCTCACTGTTACATGCATTTGAATGGGGAACTCGACCGAAACAAAGTATAGGTTTTCATTATGTGTATAACTTGGAAATCTTAGCTCAAACAGCTGCAAATCCTGTTTTCCCAGCACGGGGACCTTGAGTTCTATAAGATAAAGCCATAAACATGTTTGTCTGAGTCTTCTATCAAAAGTTACAGCTATTTATATGAAGTTGTACAAAAACGCTTTCTTTCGCCAAGACAGTGCGTTTCTCACTGTTACATGCATTTGAATGGGGAACTCGACCGAAACAAAGTATAGGTTTTCATTATGTGTATAACTTGAAAATCTTAGCTCCAACAGCTGCAAATCCTGTTTTCCCAGCACGGGGACCTTGAGTTCTATAAGATAAAGCCATAAACATGTTTGTCTGAGTCTTCTATCAAAAGTTACAGCTATTTATATGAAGTTGTACAAAAACGCTTTCTTTCGCCAAGACAGTGCGTTTCTCACTGTTACATGCATTTGAATGGGGAACTCGCCTGAAACAAAGTATAGGTTTTCATTATGTGTATAACTTGGAAATCTTAGCTCAAACAGCTGCAAAACCTGTTTTCCCAGCACGGGGACCTTGAGTTCTATAAGATAAAGCCATAAACATGTTTGTCTGAGTCTTCTATCAAAAGTTACAGCTATTTATATGAAGTTGTACAAAAACGCTTTCTTTCGCCAAGACAGTGCGTTTCTCACTGTTACATGCATTTGAATGGGGAACTCGACCGAAACAAAGTATAGGTTTTCATTATGTGTATAACTTGGAAATCTTAGCTCCAACAGCTGCAAATCCTCTTTTCCCAGCACGGGGACCTTGAGTTCTATAAGATAAAGCCATAAACATGTTTGTCTGAGTCTTCTATCAAAAGTTACAGCTATTTATATGAAGTTGTACAAAAACGCTTTCTTTCGCCAAGACAGTGCGTTTCTCACTGTTACATGCATTTGAATGGGGAACTCGACCGAAACAAAGTATAGGTTTTCATTATGTGTATAACTTGGAAATCTTAGCTCAAACAGCTGCAAAACCTGTTTTCCCAGCACGGGGACCTTGAGTTCTATAAGATAAAGCCATAAACATGTTTGTCTGAGTCTTCTATCAAAAGTTACAGCTATTTATATGAAGTTGTACAAAAACGCTTTCTTTCGCCAAGACAGTGCGTTTCTCACTGTTACATGCATTTGAATGGGGAACTCGACCGAAACAAAGTATAGGTTTTCATTATGTGTATAACTTGAAAATCTTAGCTCCAACAGCTGCAAATCCTGTTTTCCCAGCACGGGGACCTTGAGTTCTATAAGATAAAGCCATAAACATGTTTGTCTGAGTCTTCTATCAAAAGTTACAGCTATTTATATGAAGTTGTACAAAAACGCTTTCTTTCGCCAAGACAGTGCGTTTCTCACTGTTACATGCATTTGAATGGGGAACTCGACCGAAACAAAGTATAGGTTTTCATTATGTGTATAACTTGGAAATCTTAGCTCAAACAGCTGCAAAACCTGTTTTCCCAGCACGGGGACCTTGAGTTCTATAAGATAAAGCCATAAACATGTTTGTCTGAGTCTTCTATCAAAAGTTACAGCTATTTATATGAAGTTGTACAAAAACGCTTTCTTTCGCCAAGACAGTGCGTTTCTCACTGTTACATGCATTTGAATGGGGAACTCGACCGAAACAAAGTATAGGTTTTCATTATGTGTATAACTTGGAAATCTTAGCTCAAACAGCTGCAAAACCTGTTTTCCCAGCACGGGGACCTTGAGTTCTATAAGATAAAGCCATAAACATGTTTGTCTGAGTCTTCTATCAAAAGTTACAGCTATTTATATGAAGTTGTACAAAAACGCTTTCTTTCGCCAAGACAGTGCGTTTCTCACTGTTACATGCATTTGAATGGGGAACTCGCCTAAAACAAAGTATAGGTTTTCATTATGTGTATAACTTGGAAATCTTAGCTCAAACAGCTGCAAAACCTGTTTTCCCAGCACGGGGACCTTGAGTTCTATAAGATAAAGCCATAAACATGTTTGTCTGAGTCTTCTATCAAAAGTTACAGCTATTTATATGAAGTTGTACAAAAACGCTTTCTTTCGCCAAGACAGTGCGTTTCTCACTGTTACATGCATTTGAATGGGGAACTCGACCGAAACAAAGTATAGGTTTTCATTATGTGTATAACTTGAAAATCTTAGCTCCAACAGCTGCAAATCCTGTTTTCCCAGCACGGGGACCTTGAGTTCTATAAGATAAAGCCATAAACATGTTTGTCTGAGTCTTCTATCAAAAGTTACAGCTATTTATATGAAGTTGTACAAAAACGCTTTCTTTCGCCAAGACAGTGCGTTTCTCACTGTTACATGCATTTGAATGGGGAACTCGACCGAAACAAAGTATAGGTTTTCATTATGTGTATAACTTGGAAATCTTAGCTCAAACAGCTGCAAAACCTGTTTTCCCAGCACGGGGACCTTGAGTTCTATAAGATAAAGCCATAAACATGTTTGTCTGAGTCTTCTATCAAAAGTTACAGCTATTTATATGAAGTTGTACAAAAACGCTTTCTTTCGCCAAGACAGTGCGTTTCTCACTGTTACATGCATTTGAATGGGGAACTCGACCGAAACAAAGTATAGGTTTTCATTATGTGTATAACTTGGAAATCTTAGCTCCAACAGCTGCAAATCCTCTTTTCCCAGCACGGGGACCTTGAGTTCTATAAGATAAAGCCATAAACATGTTTGTCTGAGTCTTCTATCAAAAGTTACAGCTATTTATATGAAGTTGTACAAAAACGCTTTCTTTCGCCAAGACAGTGCGTTTCTCACTGTTACATGCATTTGAATGGGGAACTCGACCGAAACAAAGTATAGGTTTTCATTATGTGTATAACTTGGAAATCTTAGCTCAAACAGCTGCAAAACCTGTTTTCCCAGCACGGGGACCTTGAGTTCTATAAGATAAAGCCATAAACATGTTTGTCTGAGTCTTCTATCAAAAGTTACAGCTATTTATATGAAGTTGTACAAAAACGCTTTCTTTCGCCAAGACAGTGCGTTTCTCACTGTTACATGCATTTGAATGGGGAACTCGACCGAAACAAAGTATAGGTTTTCATTATGTGTATAACTTGAAAATCTTAGCTCCAACAGCTGCAAATCCTGTTTTCCCAGCACGGGGACCTTGAGTTCTATAAGATAAAGCCATAAACATGTTTGTCTGAGTCTTCTATCAAAAGTTACAGCTATTTATATGAAGTTGTACAAAAACGCTTTCTTTCGCCAAGACAGTGCGTTTCTCACTGTTACATGCATTTGAATGGGGAACTCGACCGAAACAAAGTATAGGTTTTCATTATGTGTATAACTTGGAAATCTTAGCTCAAACAGCTGCAAAACCTGTTTTCCCAGCACGGGGACCTTGAGTTCTATAAGATAAAGCCATAAACATGTGTATCCGAGTCTTCTATCAAAAGTTACAGCTATTTATATGAAGTTGTACAAAAACGCTTTATTTCGCCAAGACAGTGCGTTTCTCACTGTTACATGCATTTGAATGGGGAACTCGACCGAAACAAAGTATAGGTTTTCATTATGTGTATAACTTGGAAATCTTAGCTCAAACAGCTGCAAATCCTGTTTTCCCAGCACGGGGACCTTGAGTTCTATAAGATAAAGCCATAAACATGTTTGTCTGAGTCTTCTATCAAAAGTTACAGCTATTTATATGAAGTTGTACAAAAACGCTTTCTTTCGCCAAGACAGTGCGTTTCTCACTGTTACATGCATTTGAATGGGGAACTCGACCGAAACAAAGTATAGGTTTTCATTATGTGTATAACTTGAAAATCTTAGCTCCAACAGCTGCAAATCCTGTTTTCCCAGCACGGGGACCTTGAGTTCTATAAGATAAAGCCATAAACATGTTTGTCTGAGTCTTCTATCAAAAGTTACAGCTATTTATATGAAGTTGTACAAAAACGCTTTCTTTCGCCAAGACAGTGCGTTTCTCACTGTTACATGCATTTGAATGGGGAACTCGACCGAAACAAAGTATAGGTTTTCATTATGTGTATAACTTGGAAATCTTAGCTCCAACAGCTGCAAATCCTCTTTTCCCAGCACGGGGACCTTGAGTTCTATAAGATAAAGCCATAAACATGTTTGTCTGAGTCTTCTATCAAAAGTTACAGCTATTTATATGAAGTTGTACAAAAACGCTTTCTTTCGCCAAGACAGTGCGTTTCTCACTGTTACATGCATTTGAATGGGGAACTCGACCGAAACAAAGTATAGGTTTTCATTATGTGTATAACTTGGAAATCTTAGCTCACACAGCTGCAAAACCTGTTTTCCCAGCACGGGGACCTTGAGTTCTATAAGATAAAGCCATAAACATGTTTGTCTGAGTCTTCTATCAAAAGTTACAGCTATTTATATGAAGTTGTACAAAAACGCTTTCTTTCGCCAAGACAGTGCGTTTCTCACTGTTACATGCATTTGAATGGGAAACTCGACCGAAACAAAGTATAGGTTTTCATTATGTGTATAACTTGAAAATCTTAGCTCCAACAGCTGCAAATCCTGTTTTCCCAGCACGGGGACCTTGAGTTCTATAAGATAAAGCCATAAACATGTTTGTCTGAGTCTTCTATCAAAAGTTACAGCTATTTATATGAAGTTGTACTAAAACGCTTTCTTTCGCCAAGACAATGCGTTTCTCACTGTTACATGCATTTGAATGGGGAACTCGACCGAAACAAAGTATAGGTTTTCATTATGTGTATAACTTGAAAATCTTAGCTCCAACAGCTGCAAATCCTGTTTGCCCAGCACGGGGACCTTGAGTTCTATAAGATAAAGCCATAAACATGTTTGTCTGAGTCTTCTATCAAAAGTTACAGCTATTTATATGAAGTTGTACAAAAACGCTTTCTTTCGCCAAGACAGTGCGTTTCTCACTGTTACATGCATTTGAATGGGGAACTCGACCGAAACAAAGTATAGGTTTTCATTATGTGTATAACTTGAAAATCTTAGCTCAAACAGCTGCAAAACCTGTTTTCCCAGCACGGGGACCTTGAGTTCTATAAGATAAAGCCATAAACATGTGTATCCGAGTCTTCTATCAAAAGTTACAGCTATTTATATGAAGTTGTACAAAAACGCTTTCTTTCGCCAAGACAGTGCGTTTCTCACTGTTACATGCATTTGAATGGGGAACTCGCCTGAAACAAAGTATAGGTTTTCATTATGTGTATAACTTGGAAATCTTAGCTCCAACAGCTGCAAATCCTGTTTTCCCAGCACGGGGACCTTGAGTTCTATAAGATAAAGCCATAAACATGTTTGTCTGAGTCTTCTATCAAAAGTTACAGCTATTTATATGAAGTTGTACAAAAACGCTTTCTTTCGCCAAGACAGTGCGTTTCTCACTGTTACATGCATTTGAATGGGGAACTCGACCGAAACAAAGTATAGGTTTTCATTATGTGTATAACTTGGAAATCTTAGCTCCAACAGCTGCAAAACCTGTTTTCCCAGCACGGGGACCTTGAGTTCTATAAGATAAAGCCATAAACATGTTTGTCTGAGTCTTCTATCAAAAGTTACAGCTATTTATATGAAGTTGTACAAAAACGCTTTCTTTCGCCAAGACAGTGCGTTTCTCACTGTTACATGCATTTGAATGGGGAACTCGACCGAAACAAAGTATAGGTTTTCATTATGTGTATAACTTGAAAATCTTAGCTCCAACAGCTGCAAATCCTGTTTTCCCAGCACGGGGACCTTGAGTTCTATAAGATAAAGCCATAAACATGTTTGTCTGAGTCTTCTATCAAAAGTTACAGCTATTTATATGAAGTTGTACTAAAACGCTTTCTTTCGCCAAGACAATGCGTTTCTCACTGTTACATGCATTTGAATGGGGAACTCGACCGAAACAAAGTATAGGTTTTCATTATGTGTATAACTTGAAAATCTTAGCTCCAACAGCTGCAAATCCTGTTTGCCCAGCACGGGGACCTTGAGTTCTATAAGATAAAGCCATAAACATGTTTGTCTGAGTCTTCTATCAAAAGTTACAGCTATTTATATGAAGTTGTACAAAAACGCTTTCTTTCGCCAAGACAGTGCGTTTCTCACTGTTACATGCATTTGAATGGGGAACTCGACCGAAACAAAGTATAGGTTTTCATTATGTGTATAACTTGAAAATCTTAGCTCAAACAGCTGCAAAACCTGTTTTCCCAGCACGGGGACCTTGAGTTCTATAAGATAAAGCCATAAACATGTGTATCCGAGTCTTCTATCAAAAGTTACAGCTATTTATATGAAGTTGTACAAAAACGCTTTCTTTCGCCAAGACAGTGCGTTTCTCACTGTTACATGCATTTGAA
Source organism: Aulonocara sp. 'chitande type north' Nkhata Bay (assembly GCF_057382095.1). Taxonomy (NCBI): domain Eukaryota; kingdom Metazoa; phylum Chordata; class Actinopteri; order Cichliformes; family Cichlidae; genus Aulonocara; species Aulonocara sp. 'chitande type north' Nkhata Bay. Next base: position 8,287,688 of record NC_141353.1, read on the forward strand.
TGGGGAACTCGACCGAAACAAAGTATAGGTTTTCATTATGTGTATAACTTGGAAATCTTAGCTCAAACAGCTGCAAAACCTGTTTTCCCAGCACGGGGACCTTGAGTTCTATAAGATAAAGCCATAAACATGTTTGTCTGAGTCTTCTATCAAAAGTTACAGCTATTTATATGAAGTTGTACAAAAACGCTTTCTTTCGCCAAGACAGTGCGTTTCTCACTGTTACATGCATTTGAATGGGAAACTCGACCGAAACAAAGTATAGGTTTTCATTATGTGTATAACTTGAAAATCTTAGCTCCAACAGCTGCAAATCCTGTTTTCCCAGCACGGGGACCTTGAGTTCTATAAGATAAAGCCATAAACATGTTTGTCTGAGTCTTCTATCAAAAGTTACAGCTATTTATATGAAGTTGTACTAAAACGCTTTCTTTCGCCAAGACAATGCGTTTCTCACTGTTACATGCATTTGAATGGGGAACTCGACCGAAACAAAGTATAGGTTTTCATTATGTGTATAACTTGAAAATCTTAGCTCCAACAGCTGCAAATCCTGTTTGCCCAGCACGGGGACCTTGAGTTCTATAAGATAAAGCCATAAACATGTTTGTCTGAGTCTTCTATCAAAAGTTACAGCTATTTATATGAAGTTGTACAAAAACGCTTTCTTTCGCCAAGACAGTGCGTTTCTCACTGTTACATGCATTTGAATGGGGAACTCGCCTGAAACAAAGTATAGGTTTTCATTATGTGTATAACTTGGAAATCTTAGCTCCAACAGCTGCAAATCCTGTTTTCCCAGCACGGGGACCTTGAGTTCTATAAGATAAAGCCATAAACATGTTTGTCTGAGTCTTCTATCAAAAGTTACAGCTATTTATATGAAGTTGTACAAAAACGCTTTCTTTCGCCAAGACAGTGCGTTTCTCACTGTTACATGCATTTGAATGGGGAACTCGACCGAAACAAAGTATAGGTTTTCATTATGTGTATAACTTGAAAATCTTAGCTCCAACAGCTGCAAATCCTGTTTTCCCAGCACGGGGACCTTGAGTTCTATAAGATAAAGCCATAAACATGTTTGTCTGAGCCTTCTATCAAAAGTTACAGCTATTTATATGAAGTTGTACAAAAACGCTTTCTTTCGCCAAGACAGTGCGTTTCTCACTGTTACATGCATTTGAATGGGGAACTCGACCGAAACAAAGTATAGGTTTTCATTATGTGTATAACTTGAAAATCTTAGCTCCTACAGCTGCAAAACCTGTTTTCCCAGCACGGGGACCTTGAGTTCTATAAGATAAAGCCATAAACATGTTTGTCTGAGTCTTCTATCAAAAGTTACAGCTATTTATATGAAGTTGTACAAAAACGCTTTCTTTCGCCAAGACAGTGCGTTTCTCACTGTTACATGCATTTGAATGGGAAACTCGACCGAAACAAAGTATAGGTTTTCATTATGTGTATAACTTGAAAATCTTAGCTCCAACAGCTGCAAATCCTGTTTTCCCAGCACGGGGACCTTGAGTTCTATAAGATAAAGCCATAAACATGTTTGTCTGAGTCTTCTATCAAAAGTTACAGCTATTTATATGAAGTTGTACAAAAACGTTTTCTTTCGCCAAGACAGTGCGTTTCTCACTGTTACATGCATTTGAATGGGGAACTCGACCGAAACAAAGTATAGGTTTTCATTATGTGTATAACTTGAAAATCTTAGCTCCAACAGCTGCAAATCCTGTTTTCCCAGCACGGGGACCTTGAGTTCTATAAGATAAAGCCATAAACATGTTTGTCTGAGTCTTCTATCAAAAGTTACAGCTATTTATATGAAGTTGTACAAAAACGCTTTCTTTCGCCAAGACAGTGCGTTTCTCACTGTTACATGCATTTGAATGGGGAACTCGACCGAAACAAAGTATAGGTTTTCATTATGTGTATAACTTGAAAATCTTAGCTCCTACAGCTGCAAAACCTGTTTTCCCAGCACGGGGACCTTGAGTTCTATAAGATAAAGCCATAAACATGTTTGTCTGAGTCTTCTATCAAAAGTTACAGCTATTTATATGAAGTTGTACAAAAACGCTTTCTTTCGCCAAGACAGTGCGTTTCTCACTGTTACATGCATTTGAATGGGAAACTCGACCGAAACAAAGTATAGGTTTTCATTATGTGTATAACTTGAAAATCTTAGCTCCAACAGCTGCAAATCCTGTTTTCCCAGCACGGGGACCTTGAGTTCTATAAGATAAAGCCATAAACATGTTTGTCTGAGTCTTCTATCAAAAGTTACAGCTATTTATATGAAGTTGTACTAAAACGCTTTCTTTCGCCAAGACAATGCGTTTCTCACTGTTACATGCATTTGAATGGGGAACTCGACCGAAACAAAGTATAGGTTTTCATTATGTGTATAACTTGAAAATCTTAGCTCCAACAGCTGCAAATCCTGTTTGCCCAGCACGGGGACCTTGAGTTCTATAAGATAAAGCCATAAACATGTTTGTCTGAGTCTTCTATCAAAAGTTACAGCTATTTATATGAAGTTGTACAAAAACGCTTTCTTTCGCCAAGACAGTGCGTTTCTCACTGTTACATGCATTTGAATGGGGAACTCGACCGAAACAAAGTATAGGTTTTCATTATGTGTATAACTTGAAAATCTTAGCTCAAACAGCTGCAAAACCTGTTTTCCCAGCACGGGGACCTTGAGTTCTATAAGATAAAGCCATAAACATGTGTATCCGAGTCTTCTATCAAAAGTTACAGCTATTTATATGAAGTTGTACAAAAACGCTTTCTTTCGCCAAGACAGTGCGTTTCTCACTGTTACATGCATTTGAATGGGGAACTCGCCTGAAACAAAGTATAGGTTTTCATTATGTGTATAACTTGGAAATCTTAGCTCCAACAGCTGCAAATCCTGTTTTCCCAGCACGGGGACCTTGAGTTCTATAAGATAAAGCCATAAACATGTTTGTCTGAGTCTTCTATCAAAAGTTACAGCTATTTATATGAAGTTGTACAAAAACGCTTTCTTTCGCCAAGACAGTGCGTTTCTCACTGTTACATGCATTTGAATGGGGAACTCGACCGAAACAAAGTATAGGTTTTCATTATGTGTATAACTTGAAAATCTTAGCTCCAACAGCTGCAAATCCTGTTTTCCCAGCACGGGGACCTTGAGTTCTATAAGATAAAGCCATAAACATGTTTGTCTGAGTCTTCTATCAAAAGTTACAGCTATTTATATGAAGTTGTACTAAAACGCTTTCTTTCGCCAAGACAATGCGTTTCTCACTGTTACATGCATTTGAATGGGGAACTCGACCGAAACAAAGTATAGGTTTTCATTATGTGTATAACTTGAAAATCTTAGCTCCAACAGCTGCAAATCCTGTTTGCCCAGCACGGGGACCTTGAGTTCTATAAGATAAAGCCATAAACATGTTTGTCTGAGTCTTCTATCAAAAGTTACAGCTATTTATATGAAGTTGTACAAAAACGCTTTCTTTCGCCAAGACAGTGCGTTTCTCACTGTTACATGCATTTGAATGGGGAACTCGACCGAAACAAAGTATAAGTTTTCATTATGTGTATAACTTGAAAATCTTAGCTCAAACAGCTGCAAAACCTGTTTTCCCAGCACGGGGACCTTGAGTTCTATAAGATAAAGCCATAAACATGTGTATCCGAGTCTTCTATCAAAAGTTACAGCTATTTATATGAAGTTGTACAAAAACGCTTTCTTTCGCCAAGACAGTGCGTTTCTCACTGTTACATGCATTTGAATGGGGAACTCGACCGAAACAAAGTATAGGTTTTCATTATGTGTATAACTTGAAAATCTTAGCTCCAACAGCTGCAAATCCTGTTTTCCCAGCACGGGGACCTTGAGTTCTATAAGATAAAGCCATAAACATGTTTGTCTGAGCCTTCTATCAAAAGTTACAGCTATTTATATGAAGTTGTACAAAAACGCTTTCTTTCGCCAAGACAGTGCGTTTCTCACTGTTACATGCATTTGAATGGGGAACTCGACCGAAACAAAGTATAGGTTTTCATTATGTGTATAACTTGAAAATCTTAGCTCCTACAGCTGCAAAACCTGTTTTCCCAGCACGGGGACCTTGAGTTCTATAAGATAAAGCCATAAACATGTTTGTCTGAGTCTTCTATCAAAAGTTACAGCTATTTATATGAAGTTGTACAAAAACGCTTTCTTTCGCCAAGACAGTGCGTTTCTCACTGTTACATGCATTTGAATGGGAAACTCGACCGAAACAAAGTATAGGTTTTCATTATGTGTATAACTTGAAAATCTTAGCTCCAACAGCTGCAAATCCTGTTTTCCCAGCACGGGGACCTTGAGTTCTATAAGATAAAGCCATAAACATGTTTGTCTGAGTCTTCTATCAAAAGTTACAGCTATTTATATGAAGTTGTACAAAAACGTTTTCTTTCGCCAAGACAGTGCGTTTCTCACTGTTACATGCATTTGAATGGGGAACTCGACCGAAACAAAGTATAGGTTTTCATTATGTGTATAACTTGAAAATCTTAGCTCCAACAGCTGCAAATCCTGTTTTCCCAGCACGGGGACCTTGAGTTCTATAAGATAAAGCCATAAACATGTTTGTCTGAGTCTTCTATCAAAAGTTACAGCTATTTATATGAAGTTGTACAAAAACGCTTTCTTTCGCCAAGACAGTGCGTTTCTCACTGTTACATGCATTTGAATGGGGAACTCGACCGAAACAAAGTATAGGTTTTCATTATGTGTATAACTTGAAAATCTTAGCTCCTACAGCTGCAAAACCTGTTTTCCCAGCACGGGGACCTTGAGTTCTATAAGATAAAGCCATAAACATGTTTGTCTGAGTCTTCTATCAAAAGTTACAGCTATTTATATGAAGTTGTACAAAAACGCTTTCTTTCGCCAAGACAGTGCGTTTCTCACTGTTACATGCATTTGAATGGGAAACTCGACCGAAACAAAGTATAGGTTTTCATTATGTGTATAACTTGAAAATCTTAGCTCCAACAGCTGCAAATCCTGTTTTCCCAGCACGGGGACCTTGAGTTCTATAAGATAAAGCCATAAACATGTTTGTCTGAGTCTTCTATCAAAAGTTACAGCTATTTATATGAAGTTGTACTAAAACGCTTTCTTTCGCCAAGACAATGCGTTTCTCACTGTTACATGCATTTGAATGGGGAACTCGACCGAAACAAAGTATAGGTTTTCATTATGTGTATAACTTGAAAATCTTAGCTCCAACAGCTGCAAATCCTGTTTGCCCAGCACGGGGACCTTGAGTTCTATAAGATAAAGCCATAAACATGTTTGTCTGAGTCTTCTATCAAAAGTTACAGCTATTTATATGAAGTTGTACAAAAACGCTTTCTTTCGCCAAGACAGTGCGTTTCTCACTGTTACATGCATTTGAATGGGGAACTCGACCGAAACAAAGTATAGGTTTTCATTATGTGTATAACTTGAAAATCTTAGCTCAAACAGCTGCAAAACCTGTTTTCCCAGCACGGGGACCTTGAGTTCTATAAGATAAAGCCATAAACATGTGTATCCGAGTCTTCTATCAAAAGTTACAGCTATTTATATGAAGTTGTACAAAAACGCTTTCTTTCGCCAAGACAGTGCGTTTCTCACTGTTACATGCATTTGAATGGGGAACTCGCCTGAAACAAAGTATAGGTTTTCATTATGTGTATAACTTGGAAATCTTAGCTCCAACAGCTGCAAATCCTGTTTTCCCAGCACGGGGACCTTGAGTTCTATAAGATAAAGCCATAAACATGTTTGTCTGAGTCTTCTATCAAAAGTTACAGCTATTTATATGAAGTTGTACAAAAACGCTTTCTTTCGCCAAGACAGTGCGTTTCTCACTGTTACATGCATTTGAATGGGGAACTCGACCGAAACAAAGTATAGGTTTTCATTATGTGTATAACTTGAAAATCTTAGCTCCAACAGCTGCAAATCCTGTTTTCCCAGCACGGGGACCTTGAGTTCTATAAGATAAAGCCATAAACATGTTTGTCTGAGTCTTCTATCAAAAGTTACAGCTATTTATATGAAGTTGTACTAAAACGCTTTCTTTCGCCAAGACAATGCGTTTCTCACTGTTACATGCATTTGAATGGGGAACTCGACCGAAACAAAGTATAGGTTTTCATTATGTGTATAACTTGAAAATCTTAGCTCCAACAGCTGCAAATCCTGTTTGCCCAGCACGGGGACCTTGAGTTCTATAAGATAAAGCCATAAACATGTTTGTCTGAGTCTTCTATCAAAAGTTACAGCTATTTATATGAAGTTGTACAAAAACGCTTTCTTTCGCCAAGACAGTGCGTTTCTCACTGTTACATGCATTTGAATGGGGAACTCGACCGAAACAAAGTATAAGTTTTCATTATGTGTATAACTTGAAAATCTTAGCTCAAACAGCTGCAAAACCTGTTTTCCCAGCACGGGGACCTTGAGTTCTATAAGATAAAGCCATAAACATGTGTATCCGAGTCTTCTATCAAAAGTTACAGCTATTTATATGAAGTTGTACAAAAACGCTTTCTTTCGCCAAGACAGTGCGTTTCTCACTGTTACATGCATTTGAATGGGGAACTCGACCGAAACAAAGTATAGGTTTTCATTATGTGTATAACTTGGAAATCTTAGCTCAAACAGCTGCAAAACCTGTTTTCCCAGCACGGGGACCTTGAGTTCTATAAGATAAAGCCATAAACATGTTTGTCTGAGTCTTCTATCAAAAGTTACAGCTATTTATATGAAGTTGTACAAAAACGCTTTCTTTCGCCAAGACAGTGCGTTTCTCACTGTTACATGCATTTGAATGGGGAACTCGACCGAAACAAAGTATAGGTTTTCATTATGTGTATAACTTGAAAATCTTAGCTCCAACAGCTGCAAATCCTGTTTTCCCAGCACGGGGACCTTGAGTTCTATAAGATAAAGCCATAAACATGTTTGTCTGAGTCTTCTATCAAAAGTTACAGCTATTTATATGAAGTTGTACAAAAACGCTTTCTTTCGCCAAGACAGTGCGTTTCTCACTGTTACATGCATTTGAATGGGGAACTCGACCGAAACAAAGTATAGGTTTTCATTATGTGTATAACTTGAAAATCTTAGCTCCAACAGCTGCAAATCCTGTTTTCCCAGCACGGGGACCTTGAGTTCTATAAGATAAAGCCATAAACATGTGTATCCGAGTCTTCTATCAAAAGTTACAGCTATTTATATGAAGTTGTACAAAAACGCTTTCTTTCGCCAAGACAGTGCGTTTCTCACTGTTACATGCATTTGAATGGGGAACTCGCCTGAAACAAAGTATAGGTTTTCATTATGTGTATAACTTGGAAATCTTAGCTCCAACAGCTGCAAATCCTGTTTTCCCAGCACGGGGACCTTGAGTTCTATAAGATAAAGCCATAAACATGTTTGTCTGAGTCTTCTATCAAAAGTTACAGCTATTTATATGAAGTTGTACAAAAACGCTTTCTTTCGCCAAGACAGTGCGTTTCTCACTGTTACATGCATTTGAATGGGGAACTCGACCGAAACAAAGTATAGGTTTTCATTATGTGTATAACTTGGAAATCTTAGCTCAAACAGCTGCAAAACCTGTTTTCCCAGCACGGGGACCTTGAGTTCTATAAGATAAAGCCATAAACATGTTTGTCTGAGTCTTCTATCAAAAGTTACAGCTATTTATATGAAGTTGTACAAAAACGCTTTCTTTCGCCAAGACAGTGCGTTTCTCACTGTTACATGCATTTGAATGGGGAACTCGACCGAAACAAAGTATAGGTTTTCATTATGTGTATAACTTGAAAATCTTAGCTCCAACAGCTGCAAATCCTGTTTGCCCAGCACGGGGACCTTGAGTTCTATAAGATAAAGCCATAAACATGTTTGTCTGAGTCTTCTATCAAAAGTTACAGCTATTTATATGAAGTTGTACAAAAACGCTTTCTTTCGCCAAGACAGTGCGTTTCTCACTGTTACATGCATTTGAATGGGGAACTCGACCGAAACAAAGTATAGGTTTTCATTATGTGTATAACTTGAAAATCTTAGCTCCAACAGCTGCAAATCCTGTTTTCCCAGCACGGGGACCTTGAGTTCTATAAGATAAAGCCATAAACATGTTTGTCTGAGTCTTCTATCAAAAGTTACAGCTATTTATATGAAGTTGTACAAAAACGCTTTCTTTCGCCAAGACAGTGCGTTTCTCACTGTTACATGCATTTGAATGGGGAACTCGACCGAAACAAAGTATAGGTTTTCATTATGTGTATAACTTGGAAATCTTAGCTCAAACAGCTGCAAAACCTGTTTTCCCAGCACGGGGACCTTGAGTTCTATAAGATAAAGCCATAAACATGTTTGTCTGAGTCTTCTATCAAAAGTTACAGCTATTTATATGAAGTTGTACAAAAACGCTTTCTTTCGCCAAGACAGTGCGTTTCTCACTGTTACATGCATTTGAATGGGGAACTCGCCCGAAACAAAGTATAGGTTTTCATTATGTGTATAATTTTAAAATCTTAGCTCAAACAGCTGCAAAACCTTTTTTCCCAGCACGGGGACCTTGAGTTCTATAAGATAAAGCCATAAACATGTCTATCCGAGTCTTCTATCAAAAGTTACAGCTATTTATATGAAGTTGTACAAAAACGCTTTCTTTCGCCAAGACAGTGCGTTTCTCACTGTTACATGCATTTGAATGGGGAACTCGCCTGAAACAAAGTATAGGTTTTCATTATGTGTATAACTTGGAAATCTTAGCTCCAACAGCTGCAAATCCTGTTTTCCCAGCACGGGGACCTTGAGTTCTATAAGATAAAGCCATAAACATGTTTGTCTGAGTCTTCTATCAAAAGTTACAGCTATTTATATGAAGTTGTACAAAAACGCTTTCTTTCGCCAAGACAGTGCGTTTCTCACTGTTACATGCATTTGAATGGGGAACTCGACCGAAACAAAGTATAGGTTTTCATTATGTGTATAACTTGAAAATCTTAGCTCCAACAGCTGCAAATCCTGTTTTCCCAGCACGGGGACCTTGAGTTCTATAAGATAAAGCCATAAACATGTTTGTCTGAGTCTTCTATCAAAAGTTACAGCTATTTATATGAAGTTGTACAAAAACGCTTTCTTTCGCCAAGACAATGCGTTTCTCACTGTTACATGCATTTGAATGGGGAACTCGACCGAAACAAAGTATAGGTTTTCATTATGTGTATAACTTGGAAATCTTAGCTCACACAGCTGCAAAACCTGTTTTCCCAGCACGGGGACCTTGAGTTCTATAAGATAAAGCCATAAACATGTTTGTCTGAGTCTTCTATCAAAAGTTACAGCTATTTATATGAAGTTGTACAAAAACGCTTTCTTTCGCCAAGACAGTGCGTTTCTCACTGTTACATGCATTTGAATGGGAAACTCGACCGAAACAAAGTATAGGTTTTCATTATGTGTATAACTTGAAAATCTTAGCTCCAACAGCTGCAAATCCTGTTTTCCCAGCACGGGGACCTTGAGTTCTATAAGATAAAGCCATAAACATGTTTGTCTGAGTCTTCTATCAAAAGTTACAGCTATTTATATGAAGTTGTACTAAAACGCTTTCTTTCGCCAAGACAATGCGTTTCTCACTGTTACATGCATTTGAATGGGGAACTCGACCGAAACAAAGTATAGGTTTTCATTATGTGTATAACTTGAAAATCTTAGCTCCAACAGCTGCAAATCCTGTTTGCCCAGCACGGGGACCTTGAGTTCTATAAGATAAAGCCATAAACATGTTTGTCTGAGTCTTCTATCAAAAGTTACAGCTATTTATATGAAGTTGTACAAAAACGCTTTCTTTCGCCAAGACAGTGCGTTTCTCACTGTTACATGCATTTGAATGGGGAACTCGACCGAAACAAAGTATAGGTTTTCATTATGTGTATAACTTGAAAATCTTAGCTCAAACAGCTGCAAAACCTGTTTTCCCAGCACGGGGACCTTGAGTTCTATAAGATAAAGCCATAAACATGTGTATCCGAGTCTTCTATCAAAAGTTACAGCTATTTATATGAAGTTGTACAAAAACGCTTTCTTTCGCCAAGACAGTGCGTTTCTCACTGTTACATGCATTTGAATGGGGAACTCGCCTGAAACAAAGTATAGGTTTTCATTATGTGTATAACTTGGAAATCTTAGCTCCAACAGCTGCAAATCCTGTTTTCCCAGCACGGGGACCTTGAGTTCTATAAGATAAAGCCATAAACATGTTTGTCTGAGTCTTCTATCAAAAGTTACAGCTATTTATATGAAGTTGTACAAAAACGCTTTCTTTCGCCAAGACAGTGCGTTTCTCACTGTTACATGCATTTGAATGGGGAACTCGACCGAAACAAAGTATAGGTTTTCATTATGTGTATAACTTGGAAATCTTAGCTCCAACAGCTGCAAAACCTGTTTTCCCAGCACGGGGACCTTGAGTTCTATAAGATAAAGCCATAAACATGTTTGTCTGAGTCTTCTATCAAAAGTTACAGCTATTTATATGAAGTTGTACAAAAACGCTTTCTTTCGCCAAGACAGTGCGTTTCTCACTGTTACATGCATTTGAATGGGGAACTCGACCGAAACAAAGTATAGGTTTTCATTATGTGTATAACTTGAAAATCTTAGCTCCAACAGCTGCAAATCCTGTTTTCCCAGCACGGGGACCTTGAGTTCTATAAGATAAAGCCATAAACATGTTTGTCTGAGTCTTCTATCAAAAGTTACAGCTATTTATATGAAGTTGTACTAAAACGCTTTCTTTCGCCAAGACAATGCGTTTCTCACTGTTACATGCATTTGAATGGGGAACTCGACCGAAACAAAGTATAGGTTTTCATTATGTGTATAACTTGAAAATCTTAGCTCCAACAGCTGCAAATCCTGTTTGCCCAGCACGGGGACCTTGAGTTCTATAAGATAAAGCCATAAACATGTTTGTCTGAGTCTTCTATCAAAAGTTACAGCTATTTATATGAAGTTGTACAAAAACGCTTTCTTTCGCCAAGACAGTGCGTTTCTCACTGTTACATGCATTTGAATGGGGAACTCGACCGAAACAAAGTATAGGTTTTCATTATGTGTATAACTTGAAAATCTTAGCTCAAACAGCTGCAAAACCTGTTTTCCCAGCACGGGGACCTTGAGTTCTATAAGATAAAGCCATAAACATGTGTATCCGAGTCTTCTATCAAAAGTTACAGCTATTTATATGAAGTTGTACAAAAACGCTTTCTTTCGCCAAGACAGTGCGTTTCTCACTGTTACATGCATTTGAATGGGGAACTCGACCGAAACAAAGTATAGGTTTTCATTATGTGTATAACTTGGAAATCTTAGCTCAAACAGCTGCAAAACCTGTTTTCCCAGCACGGGGACCTTGAGTTCTATAAGATAAAGCCATAAACATGTTTGTCTGAGTCTTCTATCAAAAGTTACAGCTATTTATATGAAGTTGTACAAAAACGCTTTCTTTCGCCAAGACAGTGCGTTTCTCACTGTTACATGCATTTGAATGGGAAACTCGACCGAAACAAAGTATAGGTTTTCATTATGTGTATAACTTGAAAATCTTAGCTCCAACAGCTGCAAATCCTGTTTTCCCAGCACGGGGACCTTGAGTTCTATAAGATAAAGCCATAAACATGTTTGTCTGAGTCTTCTATCAAAAGTTACAGCTATTTATATGAAGTTGTACTAAAACGCTTTCTTTCGCCAAGACAATGCGTTTCTCACTGTTACATGCATTTGAATGGGGAACTCGACCGAAACAAAGTATAGGTTTTCATTATGTGTATAACTTGAAAATCTTAGCTCCAACAGCTGCAAATCCTGTTTGCCCAGCACGGGGACCTTGAGTTCTATAAGATAAAGCCATAAACATGTTTGTCTGAGTCTTCTATCAAAAGTTACAGCTATTTATATGAAGTTGTACAAAAACGCTTTCTTTCGCCAAGACAGTGCGTTTCTCACTGTTACATGCATTTGAATGGGGAACTCGCCTGAAACAAAGTATAGGTTTTCATTATGTGTATAACTTGGAAATCTTAGCTCCAACAGCTGCAAATCCTGTTTTCCCAGCACGGGGACCTTGAGTTCTATAAGATAAAGCCATAAACATGTTTGTCTGAGTCTTCTATCAAAAGTTACAGCTATTTATATGAAGTTGTACAAAAACGCTTTCTTTCGCCAAGACAGTGCGTTTCTCACTGTTACATGCATTTGAATGGGGAACTCGACCGAAACAAAGTATAGGTTTTCATTATGTGTATAACTTGAAAATCTTAGCTCCTACAGCTGCAAAACCTGTTTTCCCAGCACGGGGACCTTGAGTTCTATAAGATAAAGCCATAAACATGTTTGTCTGAGTCTTCTATCAAAAGTTACAGCTATTTATATGAAGTTGTACAAAAACGCTTTCTTTCGCCAAGACAGTGCGTTTCTCACTGTTACATGCATTTGAATGGGAAACTCGACCGAAACAAAGTATAGGTTTTCATTATGTGTATAACTTGAAAATCTTAGCTCCAACAGCTGCAAATCCTGTTTTCCCAGCACGGGGACCTTGAGTTCTATAAGATAAAGCCATAAACATGTTTGTCTGAGTCTTCTATCAAAAGTTACAGCTATTTATATGAAGTTGTACTAAAACGCTTTCTTTCGCCAAGACAATGCGTTTCTCACTGTTACATGCATTTGAATGGGGAACTCGACCGAAACAAAGTATAGGTTTTCATTATGTGTATAACTTGAAAATCTTAGCTCCAACAGCTGCAAATCCTGTTTGCCCAGCACGGGGACCTTGAGTTCTATAAGATAAAGCCATAAACATGTTTGTCTGAGTCTTCTATCAAAAGTTACAGCTATTTATATGAAGTTGTACAAAAACGTTTTCTTTCGCCAAGACAGTGCGTTTCTCACTGTTACATGCATTTGAATGGGGAACTCGACCGAAACAAAGTATAGGTTTTCATTATGTGTATAACTTGAAAATCTTAGCTCCAACAGCTGCAAATCCTGTTTTCCCAGCACGGGGACCTTGAGTTCTATAAGATAAAGCCATAAACATGTTTGTCTGAGTCTTCTATCAAAAGTTACAGCTATTTATATGAAGTTGTACAAAAACGCTTTCTTTCGCCAAGACAGTGCGTTTCTCACTGTTACATGCATTTGAATGGGGAACTCGACCGAAACAAAGTATAGGTTTTCATTATGTGTATAACTTGAAAATCTTAGCTCCTACAGCTGCAAAACCTGTTTTCCCAGCACGGGGACCTTGAGTTCTATAAGATAAAGCCATAAACATGTTTGTCTGAGTCTTCTATCAAAAGTTACAGCTATTTATATGAAGTTGTACAAAAACGCTTTCTTTCGCCAAGACAGTGCGTTTCTCACTGTTACATGCATTTGAATGGGAAACTCGACCGAAACAAAGTATAGGTTTTCATTATGTGTATAACTTGAAAATCTTAGCTCCAACAGCTGCAAATCCTGTTTTCCCAGCACGGGGACCTTGAGTTCTATAAGATAAAGCCATAAACATGTTTGTCTGAGTCTTCTATCAAAAGTTACAGCTATTTATATGAAGTTGTACTAAAACGCTTTCTTTCGCCAAGACAATGCGTTTCTCACTGTTACATGCATTTGAATGGGGAACTCGACCGAAACAAAGTATAGGTTTTCATTATGTGTATAACTTGAAAATCTTAGCTCCAACAGCTGCAAATCCTGTTTGCCCAGCACGGGGACCTTGAGTTCTATAAGATAAAGCCATAAACATGTTTGTCTGAGTCTTCTATCAAAAGTTACAGCTATTTATATGAAGTTGTACAAAAACGCTTTCTTTCGCCAAGACAGTGCGTTTCTCACTGTTACATGCATTTGAATGGGGAACTCGACCGAAACAAAGTATAGGTTTTCATTATGTGTATAACTTGAAAATCTTAGCTCAAACAGCTGCAAAACCTGTTTTCCCAGCACGGGGACCTTGAGTTCTATAAGATAAAGCCATAAACATGTGTATCCGAGTCTTCTATCAAAAGTTACAGCTATTTATATGAAGTTGTACAAAAACGCTTTCTTTCGCCAAGACAGTGCGTTTCTCACTGTTACATGCATTTGAATGGGGAACTCGCCTGAAACAAAGTATAGGTTTTCATTATGTGTATAACTTGGAAATCTTAGCTCCAACAGCTGCAAATCCTGTTTTCCCAGCACGGGGACCTTGAGTTCTATAAGATAAAGCCATAAACATGTTTGTCTGAGTCTTCTATCAAAAGTTACAGCTATTTATATGAAGTTGTACAAAAACGCTTTCTTTCGCCAAGACAGTGCGTTTCTCACTGTTACATGCATTTGAATGGGGAACTCGACCGAAACAAAGTATAGGTTTTCATTATGTGTATAACTTGAAAATCTTAGCTCCAACAGCTGCAAATCCTGTTTTCCCAGCACGGGGACCTTGAGTTCTATAAGATAAAGCCATAAACATGTTTGTCTGAGTCTTCTATCAAAAGTTACAGCTATTTATATGAAGTTGTACTAAAACGCTTTCTTTCGCCAAGACAATGCGTTTCTCACTGTTACATGCATTTGAATGGGGAACTCGACCGAAACAAAGTATAGGTTTTCATTATGTGTATAACTTGAAAATCTTAGCTCCAACAGCTGCAAATCCTGTTTGCCCAGCACGGGGACCTTGAGTTCTATAAGATAAAGCCATAAACATGTTTGTCTGAGTCTTCTATCAAAAGTTACAGCTATTTATATGAAGTTGTACAAAAACGCTTTCTTTCGCCAAGACAGTGCGTTTCTCACTGTTACATGCATTTGAATGGGGAACTCGACCGAAACAAAGTATAAGTTTTCATTATGTGTATAACTTGAAAATCTTAGCTCAAACAGCTGCAAAACCTGTTTTCCCAGCACGGGGACCTTGAGTTCTATAAGATAAAGCCATAAACATGTGTATCCGAGTCTTCTATCAAAAGTTACAGCTATTTATATGAAGTTGTACAAAAACGCTTTCTTTCGCCAAGACAGTGCGTTTCTCACTGTTACATGCATTTGAATGGGGAACTCGACCGAAACAAAGTATAGGTTTTCATTATGTGTATAACTTGGAAATCTTAGCTCAAACAGCTGCAAAACCTGTTTTCCCAGCACGGGGACCTTGAGTTCTATAAGATAAAGCCATAAACATGTTTGTCTGAGTCTTCTATCAAAAGTTACAGCTATTTATATGAAGTTGTACAAAAACGCTTTCTTTCGCCAAGACAGTGCGTTTCTCACTGTTACATGCATTTGAATGGGGAACTCGACCGAAACAAAGTATAGGTTTTCATTATGTGTATAACTTGAAAATCTTAGCTCCAACAGCTGCAAATCCTGTTTTCCCAGCACGGGGACCTTGAGTTCTATAAGATAAAGCCATAAACATGTTTGTCTGAGTCTTCTATCAAAAGTTACAGCTATTTATATGAAGTTGTACAAAAACGCTTTCTTTCGCCAAGACAGTGCGTTTCTCACTGTTACATGCATTTGAATGGGGAACTCGACCGAAACAAAGTATAGGTTTTCATTATGTGTATAACTTGAAAATCTTAGCTCCAACAGCTGCAAATCCTGTTTTCCCAGCACGGGGACCTTGAGTTCTATAAGATAAAGCCATAAACATGTGTATCCGAGTCTTCTATCAAAAGTTACAGCTATTTATATGAAGTTGTACAAAAACGCTTTCTTTCGCCAAGACAGTGCGTTTCTCACTGTTACATGCATTTGAATGGGGAACTCGCCTGAAACAAAGTATAGGTTTTCATTATGTGTATAACTTGGAAATCTTAGCTCCAACAGCTGCAAATCCTGTTTTCCCAGCACGGGGACCTTGAGTTCTATAAGATAAAGCCATAAACATGTTTGTCTGAGTCTTCTATCAAAAGTTACAGCTATTTATATGAAGTTGTACAAAAACGCTTTCTTTCGCCAAGACAGTGCGTTTCTCACTGTTACATGCATTTGAATGGGGAACTCGACCGAAACAAAGTATAGGTTTTCATTATGTGTATAACTTGGAAATCTTAGCTCAAACAGCTGCAAAACCTGTTTTCCCAGCACGGGGACCTTGAGTTCTATAAGATAAAGCCATAAACATGTTTGTCTGAGTCTTCTATCAAAAGTTACAGCTATTTATATGAAGTTGTACAAAAACGCTTTCTTTCGCCAAGACAGTGCGTTTCTCACTGTTACATGCATTTGAATGGGGAACTCGACCGAAACAAAGTATAGGTTTTCATTATGTGTATAACTTGAAAATCTTAGCTCCAACAGCTGCAAATCCTGTTTGCCCAGCACGGGGACCTTGAGTTCTATAAGATAAAGCCATAAACATGTTTGTCTGAGTCTTCTATCAAAAGTTACAGCTATTTATATGAAGTTGTACAAAAACGCTTTCTTTCGCCAAGACAGTGCGTTTCTCACTGTTACATGCATTTGAATGGGGAACTCGACCGAAACAAAGTATAGGTTTTCATTATGTGTATAACTTGAAAATCTTAGCTCCAACAGCTGCAAATCCTGTTTTCCCAGCACGGGGACCTTGAGTTCTATAAGATAAAGCCATAAACATGTTTGTCTGAGTCTTCTATCAAAAGTTACAGCTATTTATATGAAGTTGTACAAAAACGCTTTCTTTCGCCAAGACAGTGCGTTTCTCACTGTTACATGCATTTGAATGGGGAACTCGACCGAAACAAAGTATAGGTTTTCATTATGTGTATAACTTGGAAATCTTAGCTCAAACAGCTGCAAAACCTGTTTTCCCAGCACGGGGACCTTGAGTTCTATAAGATAAAGCCATAAACATGTTTGTCTGAGTCTTCTATCAAAAGTTACAGCTATTTATATGAAGTTGTACAAAAACGCTTTCTTTCGCCAAGACAGTGCGTTTCTCACTGTTACATGCATTTGAATGGGGAACTCGCCCGAAACAAAGTATAGGTTTTCATTATGTGTATAATTTTAAAATCTTAGCTCAAACAGCTGCAAAACCTTTTTTCCCAGCACGGGGACCTTGAGTTCTATAAGATAAAGCCATAAACATGTCTATCCGAGTCTTCTATCAAAAGTTACAGCTATTTATATGAAGTTGTACAAAAACGCTTTCTTTCGCCAAGACAGTGCGTTTCTCACTGTTACATGCATTTGAATGGGGAACTCGCCTGAAACAAAGTATAGGTTTTCATTATGTGTATAACTTGGAAATCTTAGCTCCAACAGCTGCAAATCCTGTTTTCCCAGCACGGGGACCTT
Organism: Aulonocara sp. 'chitande type north' Nkhata Bay; assembly: GCF_057382095.1. Lineage (NCBI taxonomy): Eukaryota > Metazoa > Chordata > Actinopteri > Cichliformes > Cichlidae > Aulonocara > Aulonocara sp. 'chitande type north' Nkhata Bay. The sequence goes on from NC_141353.1 coordinate 8,305,092, forward strand.
GAGTTCTATAAGATAAAGCCATAAACATGTTTGTCTGAGTCTTCTATCAAAAGTTACAGCTATTTATATGAAGTTGTACAAAAACGCTTTCTTTCGCCAAGACAGTGCGTTTCTCACTGTTACATGCATTTGAATGGGGAACTCGACCGAAACAAAGTATAGGTTTTCATTATGTGTATAACTTGAAAATCTTAGCTCCAACAGCTGCAAATCCTGTTTTCCCAGCACGGGGACCTTGAGTTCTATAAGATAAAGCCATAAACATGTTTGTCTGAGTCTTCTATCAAAAGTTACAGCTATTTATATGAAGTTGTACAAAAACGCTTTCTTTCGCCAAGACAGTGCGTTTCTCACTGTTACATGCATTTGAATGGGGAACTCGACCGAAACAAAGTATAGGTTTTCATTATGTGTATAACTTGAAAATCTTAGCTCCTACAGCTGCAAAACCTGTTTTCCCAGCACGGGGACCTTGAGTTCTATAAGATAAAGCCATAAACATGTTTGTCTGAGTCTTCTATCAAAAGTTACAGCTATTTATATGAAGTTGTACAAAAACGCTTTCTTTCGCCAAGACAGTGCGTTTCTCACTGTTACATGCATTTGAATGGGAAACTCGACCGAAACAAAGTATAGGTTTTCATTATGTGTATAACTTGAAAATCTTAGCTCCAACAGCTGCAAATCCTGTTTTCCCAGCACGGGGACCTTGAGTTCTATAAGATAAAGCCATAAACATGTTTGTCTGAGTCTTCTATCAAAAGTTACAGCTATTTATATGAAGTTGTACTAAAACGCTTTCTTTCGCCAAGACAATGCGTTTCTCACTGTTACATGCATTTGAATGGGGAACTCGACCGAAACAAAGTATAGGTTTTCATTATGTGTATAACTTGAAAATCTTAGCTCCAACAGCTGCAAATCCTGTTTGCCCAGCACGGGGACCTTGAGTTCTATAAGATAAAGCCATAAACATGTTTGTCTGAGTCTTCTATCAAAAGTTACAGCTATTTATATGAAGTTGTACAAAAACGCTTTCTTTCGCCAAGACAGTGCGTTTCTCACTGTTACATGCATTTGAATGGGGAACTCGACCGAAACAAAGTATAGGTTTTCATTATGTGTATAACTTGAAAATCTTAGCTCAAACAGCTGCAAAACCTGTTTTCCCAGCACGGGGACCTTGAGTTCTATAAGATAAAGCCATAAACATGTGTATCCGAGTCTTCTATCAAAAGTTACAGCTATTTATATGAAGTTGTACAAAAACGCTTTCTTTCGCCAAGACAGTGCGTTTCTCACTGTTACATGCATTTGAATGGGGAACTCGCCTGAAACAAAGTATAGGTTTTCATTATGTGTATAACTTGGAAATCTTAGCTCCAACAGCTGCAAATCCTGTTTTCCCAGCACGGGGACCTTGAGTTCTATAAGATAAAGCCATAAACATGTTTGTCTGAGTCTTCTATCAAAAGTTACAGCTATTTATATGAAGTTGTACAAAAACGCTTTCTTTCGCCAAGACAGTGCGTTTCTCACTGTTACATGCATTTGAATGGGGAACTCGACCGAAACAAAGTATAGGTTTTCATTATGTGTATAACTTGAAAATCTTAGCTCCTACAGCTGCAAAACCTGTTTTCCCAGCACGGGGACCTTGAGTTCTATAAGATAAAGCCATAAACATGTTTGTCTGAGTCTTCTATCAAAAGTTACAGCTATTTATATGAAGTTGTACAAAAACGCTTTCTTTCGCCAAGACAGTGCGTTTCTCACTGTTACATGCATTTGAATGGGGAACTCGCCTGAAACAAAGTATAGGTTTTCATTATGTGTATAACTTGGAAATCTTAGCTCCAACAGCTGCAAATCCTGTTTTCCCAGCACGGGGACCTTGAGTTCTATAAGATAAAAGCCATAAACATGTTTGTCTGAGTCTTCTATCAAAAGTTACAGCGATTTATATGAAGTTGTACAAAAACGCTTTCTTTCGCCAAGACAGTGCGTTTCTCACTGTTACATGCATTTGAATGGGAAACTCGACCGAAACAAAGTATAGGTTTTCATTATGTGTATAACTTGAAAATCTTAGCTCCAACAGCTGCAAATCCTGTTTTCCCAGCACGGGGACCTTGAGTTCTATAAGATAAAGCCATAAACATGTTTGTCTGAGTCTTCTATCAAAAGTTACAGCTATTTATATGAAGTTGTACTAAAACGCTTTCTTTCGCCAAGACAATGCGTTTCTCACTGTTACATGCATTTGAATGGGGAACTCGACCGAAACAAAGTATAGGTTTTCATTATGTGTATAACTTGAAAATCTTAGCTCCAACAGCTGCAAATCCTGTTTGCCCAGCACGGGGACCTTGAGTTCTATAAGATAAAGCCATAAACATGTTTGTCTGAGTCTTCTATCAAAAGTTACAGCTATTTATATGAAGTTGTACAAAAACGTTTTCTTTCGCCAAGACAGTGCGTTTCTCACTGTTACATGCATTTGAATGGGGAACTCGACCGAAACAAAGTATAGGTTTTCATTATGTGTATAACTTGAAAATCTTAGCTCCAACAGCTGCAAATCCTGTTTTCCCAGCACGGGGACCTTGAGTTCTATAAGATAAAGCCATAAACATGTTTGTCTGAGTCTTCTATCAAAAGTTACAGCTATTTATATGAAGTTGTACAAAAACGCTTTCTTTCGCCAAGACAGTGCGTTTCTCACTGTTACATGCATTTGAATGGGGAACTCGACCGAAACAAAGTATAGGTTTTCATTATGTGTATAACTTGAAAATCTTAGCTCCTACAGCTGCAAAACCTGTTTTCCCAGCACGGGGACCTTGAGTTCTATAAGATAAAGCCATAAACATGTTTGTCTGAGTCTTCTATCAAAAGTTACAGCTATTTATATGAAGTTGTACAAAAACGCTTTCTTTCGCCAAGACAGTGCGTTTCTCACTGTTACATGCATTTGAATGGGAAACTCGACCGAAACAAAGTATAGGTTTTCATTATGTGTATAACTTGAAAATCTTAGCTCCAACAGCTGCAAATCCTGTTTTCCCAGCACGGGGACCTTGAGTTCTATAAGATAAAGCCATAAACATGTTTGTCTGAGTCTTCTATCAAAAGTTACAGCTATTTATATGAAGTTGTACTAAAACGCTTTCTTTCGCCAAGACAATGCGTTTCTCACTGTTACATGCATTTGAATGGGGAACTCGACCGAAACAAAGTATAGGTTTTCATTATGTGTATAACTTGAAAATCTTAGCTCCAACAGCTGCAAATCCTGTTTGCCCAGCACGGGGACCTTGAGTTCTATAAGATAAAGCCATAAACATGTTTGTCTGAGTCTTCTATCAAAAGTTACAGCTATTTATATGAAGTTGTACAAAAACGCTTTCTTTCGCCAAGACAGTGCGTTTCTCACTGTTACATGCATTTGAATGGGGAACTCGACCGAAACAAAGTATAGGTTTTCATTATGTGTATAACTTGAAAATCTTAGCTCAAACAGCTGCAAAACCTGTTTTCCCAGCACGGGGACCTTGAGTTCTATAAGATAAAGCCATAAACATGTGTATCCGAGTCTTCTATCAAAAGTTACAGCTATTTATATGAAGTTGTACAAAAACGCTTTCTTTCGCCAAGACAGTGCGTTTCTCACTGTTACATGCATTTGAATGGGGAACTCGCCTGAAACAAAGTATAGGTTTTCATTATGTGTATAACTTGGAAATCTTAGCTCCAACAGCTGCAAATCCTGTTTTCCCAGCACGGGGACCTTGAGTTCTATAAGATAAAGCCATAAACATGTTTGTCTGAGTCTTCTATCAAAAGTTACAGCTATTTATATGAAGTTGTACAAAAACGCTTTCTTTCGCCAAGACAGTGCGTTTCTCACTGTTACATGCATTTGAATGGGGAACTCGACCGAAACAAAGTATAGGTTTTCATTATGTGTATAACTTGAAAATCTTAGCTCCAACAGCTGCAAATCCTGTTTTCCCAGCACGGGGACCTTGAGTTCTATAAGATAAAGCCATAAACATGTTTGTCTGAGTCTTCTATCAAAAGTTACAGCTATTTATATGAAGTTGTACTAAAACGCTTTCTTTCGCCAAGACAATGCGTTTCTCACTGTTACATGCATTTGAATGGGGAACTCGACCGAAACAAAGTATAGGTTTTCATTATGTGTATAACTTGAAAATCTTAGCTCCAACAGCTGCAAATCCTGTTTGCCCAGCACGGGGACCTTGAGTTCTATAAGATAAAGCCATAAACATGTTTGTCTGAGTCTTCTATCAAAAGTTACAGCTATTTATATGAAGTTGTACAAAAACGCTTTCTTTCGCCAAGACAGTGCGTTTCTCACTGTTACATGCATTTGAATGGGGAACTCGACCGAAACAAAGTATAAGTTTTCATTATGTGTATAACTTGAAAATCTTAGCTCAAACAGCTGCAAAACCTGTTTTCCCAGCACGGGGACCTTGAGTTCTATAAGATAAAGCCATAAACATGTGTATCCGAGTCTTCTATCAAAAGTTACAGCTATTTATATGAAGTTGTACAAAAACGCTTTCTTTCGCCAAGACAGTGCGTTTCTCACTGTTACATGCATTTGAATGGGGAACTCGACCGAAACAAAGTATAGGTTTTCATTATGTGTATAACTTGGAAATCTTAGCTCAAACAGCTGCAAAACCTGTTTTCCCAGCACGGGGACCTTGAGTTCTACAAGATAAAGCCATAAACATGTTTGTCTGAGTCTTCTATCAAAAGTTACAGCTATTTATATGAAGTTGTACAAAAACGCTTTCTTTCGCCAAGACAGTGCGTTTCTCACTGTTACATGCATTTGAATGGGGAACTCGACCGAACCAAAGTATAGGTTTTCATTATGTGTATAACTTGAAAATCTTAGCTCCAACAGCTGCAAATCCTGTTTTCCCAGCACGGGGACCTTGAGTTCTATAAGATAAAGCCATAAACATGTTTGTCTGAGTCTTCTATCAAAAGTTACAGCTATTTATATGAAGTTGTACAAAAACGCTTTCTTTCGCCAAGACAGTGCGTTTCTCACTGTTACATGCATTTGAATGGGGAACTCGCCCGAAACAAAGTATAGGTTTTCATTATGTGTATAATTTTAAAATCTTAGCTCAAACAGCTGCAAAACCTTTTTTCCCAGCACGGGGACCTTGAGTTCTATAAGATAAAGCCATAAACATGTTTGTCTGAGTCTTCTATCAAAAGTTACAGCTATTTATATGAAGTTGTACAAAAACGCTTTCTTTCGCCAAGACAGTGCGTTTCTCACTGTTACATGCATTTGAATGGGGAACTCGCCCGAAACAAAGTATAGGTTTTCATTATGTGTATAATTTTAAAATCTTAGCTCAAACAGCTGCAAAACCTTTTTTCCCAGCACGGGGACCTTGAGTTCTATAAGATAAAGCCATAAACATGTGTATCCGAGTCTTCTATCAAAAGTTACAGCTATTTATATGAAGTTGTACAAAAACGCTTTCTTTCGCCAAGACAGTGCGTTTCTCACTGTTACATGCATTTGAATGGGGAACTCGCCTGAAACAAAGTATAGGTTTTCATTATGTGTATAACTTGGAAATCTTAGCTCCAACAGCTGCAAATCCTGTTTTCCCAGCACGGGGACCTTGAGTTCTATAAGATAAAGCCATAAACATGTTTGTCTGAGTCTTCTATCAAAAGTTACAGCTATTTATATGAAGTTGTACAAAAACGCTTTCTTTCGCCAAGACAGTGCGTTTCTCACTGTTACATGCATTTGAATGGGGAACTCGCCCGAAACAAAGTATAGGTTTTCATTATGTGTATAATTTTAAAATCTTAGCTCAAACAGCTGCAAAACCTTTTTTCCCAGCACGGGGACCTTGAGTTCTATAAGATAAAGCCATAAACATGTGTATCCGAGTCTTCTATCAAAAGTTACAGCTATTTATATGAAGTTGTACAAAAACGCTTTCTTTCGCCAAGACAGTGCGTTTCTCACTGTTACATGCATTTGAATGGGGAACTCGCCTGAAACAAAGTATAGGTTTTCATTATGTGTATAACTTGGAAATCTTAGCTCCAACAGCTGCAAATCCTGTTTTCCCAGCACGGGGACCTTGAGTTCTATAAGATAAAGCCATAAACATGTTTGTCTGAGTCTTCTATCAAAAGTTACAGCTATTTATATGAAGTTGTACAAAAACGCTTTCTTTCGCCAAGACAGTGCGTTTCTCACTGTTACATGCATTTGAATGGGGAACTCGACCGAAACAAAGTATAGGTTTTCATTATGTGTATAACTTGAAAATCTTAGCTCCAACAGCTGCAAATCCTGTTTTCCCAGCACGGGGACCTTGAGTTCTATAAGATAAAGCCATAAACATGTTTGTCTGAGTCTTCTATCAAAAGTTACAGCTATTTATATGAAGTTGTACAAAAACGCTTTCTTTCGCCAAGACAGTGCGTTTCTCACTGTTACATGCATTTGAATGGGGAACTCGACCGAAACAAAGTATAGGTTTTCATTATGTGTATAACTTGAAAATCTTAGCTCCAACAGCTGCAAATCCTGTTTTCCCAGCACGGGGACCTTGAGTTCTATAAGATAAAGCCATAAACATGTGTATCCGAGTCTTCTATCAAAAGTTACAGCTATTTATATGAAGTTGTACAAAAACGCTTTCTTTCGCCAAGACAGTGCGTTTCTCACTGTTACATGCATTTGAATGGGGAACTCGCCTGAAACAAAGTATAGGTTTTCATTATGTGTATAACTTGGAAATCTTAGCTCCAACAGCTGCAAATCCTGTTTTCCCAGCACGGGGACCTTGAGTTCTATAAGATAAAGCCATAAACATGTTTGTCTGAGTCTTCTATCAAAAGTTACAGCTATTTATATGAAGTTGTACAAAAACGCTTTCTTTCGCCAAGACAGTGCGTTTCTCACTGTTACATGCATTTGAATGGGGAACTCGACCGAAACAAAGTATAGGTTTTCATTATGTGTATAACTTGGAAATCTTAGCTCAAACAGCTGCAAAACCTGTTTTCCCAGCACGGGGACCTTGAGTTCTATAAGATAAAGCCATAAACATGTTTGTCTGAGTCTTCTATCAAAAGTTACAGCTATTTATATGAAGTTGTACAAAAACGCTTTCTTTCGCCAAGACAGTGCGTTTCTCACTGTTACATGCATTTGAATGGGGAACTCGACCGAAACAAAGTATAGGTTTTCATTATGTGTATAACTTGAAAATCTTAGCTCCAACAGCTGCAAATCCTGTTTTCCCAGCACGGGGACCTTGAGTTCTATAAGATAAAGCCATAAACATGTTTGTCTGAGTCTTCTATCAAAAGTTACAGCTATTTATATGAAGTTGTACAAAAACGCTTTCTTTCGCCAAGACAGTGCGTTTCTCACTGTTACATGCATTTGAATGGGGAACTCGACCGAAACAAAGTATAGGTTTTCATTATGTGTATAACTTGAAAATCTTAGCTCCAACAGCTGCAAATCCTGTTTTCCCAGCACGGGGACCTTGAGTTCTATAAGATAAAGCCATAAACATGTTTGTCTGAGTCTTCTATCAAAAGTTACAGCTATTTATATGAAGTTGTACAAAAACGCTTTCTTTCGCCAAGACAGTGCGTTTCTCACTGTTACATGCATTTGAATGGGGAACTCGACCGAAACAAAGTATAGGTTTTCATTATGTGTATAACTTGGAAATCTTAGCTCAAACAGCTGCAAAACCTGTTTTCCCAGCACGGGGACCTTGAGTTCTATAAGATAAAGCCATAAACATGTTTGTCTGAGTCTTCTATCAAAAGTTACAGCTATTTATATGAAGTTGTACAAAAACGCTTTCTTTCGCCAAGACAGTGCGTTTCTCACTGTTACATGCATTTGAATGGGGAACTCGCCCGAAACAAAGTATAGGTTTTCATTATGTGTATAATTTTAAAATCTTAGCTCAAACAGCTGCAAAACCTTTTTTCCCAGCACGGGGACCTTGAGTTCTATAAGATAAAGCCATAAACATGTCTATCCGAGTCTTCTATCAAAAGTTACAGCTATTTATATGAAGTTGTACAAAAACGCTTTCTTTCGCCAAGACAGTGCGTTTCTCACTGTTACATGCATTTGAATGGGGAACTCGCCTGAAACAAAGTATAGGTTTTCATTATGTGTATAACTTGGAAATCTTAGCTCCAACAGCTGCAAATCCTGTTTTCCCAGCACGGGGACCTTGAGTTCTATAAGATAAAGCCATAAACATGTTTGTCTGAGTCTTCTATCAAAAGTTACAGCTATTTATATGAAGTTGTACAAAAACGCTTTCTTTCGCCAAGACAGTGCGTTTCTCACTGTTACATGCATTTGAATGGGGAACTCGACCGAAACAAAGTATAGGTTTTCATTATGTGTATAACTTGAAAATCTTAGCTCCAACAGCTGCAAATCCTGTTTTCCCAGCACGGGGACCTTGAGTTCTATAAGATAAAGCCATAAACATGTTTGTCTGAGTCTTCTATCAAAAGTTACAGCTATTTATATGAAGTTGTACAAAAACGCTTTCTTTCGCCAAGACAGTGCGTTTCTCACTGTTACATGCATTTGAATGGGGAACTCGACCGAAACAAAGTATAGGTTTTCATTATGTGTATAACTTGAAAATCTTAGCTCCTACAGCTGCAAAACCTGTTTTCCCAGCACGGGGACCTTGAGTTCTATAAGATAAAGCCATAAACATGTTTGTCTGAGTCTTCTATCAAAAGTTACAGCTATTTATATGAAGTTGTACAAAAACGCTTTCTTTCGCCAAGACAGTGCGTTTCTCACTGTTACATGCATTTGAATGGGAAACTCGACCGAAACAAAGTATAGGTTTTCATTATGTGTATAACTTGAAAATCTTAGCTCCAACAGCTGCAAATCCTGTTTTCCCAGCACGGGGACCTTGAGTTCTATAAGATAAAGCCATAAACATGTTTGTCTGAGTCTTCTATCAAAAGTTACAGCTATTTATATGAAGTTGTACTAAAACGCTTTCTTTCGCCAAGACAATGCGTTTCTCACTGTTACATGCATTTGAATGGGGAACTCGACCGAAACAAAGTATAGGTTTTCATTATGTGTATAACTTGAAAATCTTAGCTCCAACAGCTGCAAATCCTGTTTGCCCAGCACGGGGACCTTGAGTTCTATAAGATAAAGCCATAAACATGTTTGTCTGAGTCTTCTATCAAAAGTTACAGCTATTTATATGAAGTTGTACAAAAACGCTTTCTTTCGCCAAGACAGTGCGTTTCTCACTGTTACATGCATTTGAATGGGGAACTCGACCGAAACAAAGTATAGGTTTTCATTATGTGTATAACTTGAAAATCTTAGCTCAAACAGCTGCAAAACCTGTTTTCCCAGCACGGGGACCTTGAGTTCTATAAGATAAAGCCATAAACATGTGTATCCGAGTCTTCTATCAAAAGTTACAGCTATTTATATGAAGTTGTACAAAAACGCTTTCTTTCGCCAAGACAGTGCGTTTCTCACTGTTACATGCATTTGAATGGGGAACTCGCCTGAAACAAAGTATAGGTTTTCATTATGTGTATAACTTGGAAATCTTAGCTCCAACAGCTGCAAATCCTGTTTTCCCAGCACGGGGACCTTGAGTTCTATAAGATAAAGCCATAAACATGTTTGTCTGAGTCTTCTATCAAAAGTTACAGCTATTTATATGAAGTTGTACAAAAACGCTTTCTTTCGCCAAGACAGTGCGTTTCTCACTGTTACATGCATTTGAATGGGGAACTCGACCGAAACAAAGTATAGGTTTTCATTATGTGTATAACTTGAAAATCTTAGCTCCTACAGCTGCAAAACCTGTTTTCCCAGCACGGGGACCTTGAGTTCTATAAGATAAAGCCATAAACATGTTTGTCTGAGTCTTCTATCAAAAGTTACAGCTATTTATATGAAGTTGTACAAAAACGCTTTCTTTCGCCAAGACAGTGCGTTTCTCACTGTTACATGCATTTGAATGGGGAACTCGACCGAAACAAAGTATAGGTTTTCATTATGTGTATAACTTGAAAATCTTAGCTCCTACAGCTGCAAAACCTGTTTTCCCAGCACGGGGACCTTGAGTTCTGTTAAAGATATTCTATTATCAAAGTACTCAGATGCAATGAAATATCACTCAGACACTTAGAGCAGTTTTAAACGTGCACGGGTGAGAGACTCAGGGAGAGACTCACACACCTCCTTGGTGCAGTCTGGCTTTATTTATACACATCATGAAGCATACAAAAAAGGGAATATCATCCTTATCTTGTCAAGAAAACAGGTGTGGTTTATCAAAAAACTTCGTGTTCTCTACAAGGTTGTTTCTTACTCGTGGGTGGCGGTTTCCTGCTAGTGTGAAGGCAAACAGTGACAATGTGAAGGCAAAGACTGATAATGTGAAGGCAAGCAGTTTCCGTTATAAAGTAGGGAGCCAGCAATTAAAATATGCAGCTGGTTGAGTACAGAACAGAAATATAAACACTCTTAGCTGATTATTATATGAATAATAAAATCTTAGAAAGCAAAAATACTCTGACATTCCCTCCTGTTGTTTAGATTTCTTACATGACAGTACTGTTATTTTTGTCAGTTCATAACCTCTTGTCTAAACATTTTCGGTTTGAACGTCATAAAACAGTCCTGTGTTCAATTAAACTAAACATTACTGTATGGATCATCTTTCAAAATTTCTTCCATTTGAGACATCATCACATAAGTATTGATAGAAGTTGTCACCATGTTTGATACCATTTTCTTCAGACAGGGTACTACACATGTTGTGAAAACACATAACAGTAAAAGCAAAAATGCTATTCCAACAAGTCCTTTAATCAGAAGGGACTTCCATGAACCACCTAGTAACCATGTCAACCAATCATCAGTGCTTGTGACATAGTCTTGTTGTTCAGCATCTTCAATCTTTCTCAAGGTGTTCAAAGCGTCGGTCATGTTTTGTGAGTGTATGTTGTCTGGGATGTATGTACAACATGTAGTGTCAAACAATACACACAAACCTCCTTTTTCAGCTAGAATCATGTCTAGTGCGACTCTGTGTTGCATCACTACAATGCGTATTGCGTCGATTTCTTCATTTTGCGCTTTGTTGATTTTCATTGAAGCATTTAGGAACAGTCCAAATCGATAGTCAAGTGTCTCGATCCTCAGCATGTTTTTCCCAACTCCTACCCAAGGGAACAAGGAGTGGAGGACTTTCTGACCATCAGTCCATAGTTTGAAGTTCTTGGGCACATCTGATCCATAGACTGAGTCATGTGGCATTACTTCAGTGACTTCAGTAACTTCACGTTTTGCTCTTGACGTGTGTGTCTCTGCTGTGATCTTGAAGGTGTGGTCTGAAATTAGTACTGGTGCACACAGACCGGTGGAGTTCGGTGGGAGCATGAAGTAGGTTTTAGGCCCGCAGGCCCAAGCGGCTCCCTGGACCCAGAAAGTTCCATTTTTGAAGGTGTGTATTCCTTTGGATTGGGTCAGGTCAAGTGTCTGTGTGCAGTTGCGGTTTCGTCCAAGTTTCCTGTTTCCATCGGAGAAGTTGAAACACATTGGGTGCTGTATGTCCGGCGGCAAAACTATGGCGAATGATTTGTTTTTTGTGTTGTTGGCTTTGACGTTTACCCAATGTTTTTCGTTGCAGGTGTAGTTCCAGTTCGTCAGATTGTAGGCACAAGGGGTTGTCTGTTCAATTAGGATACGTCGTTGTGAAAGTGGTTTCGTGACACGTTTGACGTCTGTGTCACTACACCATGGAATTAGGTCTTCTTTCTTTGTGCTTTGACCTTTTAGGGTCAGTCCTGTTGCCATCAAATCTCTGCGTGTGCAATTTCCAGTTGTTGCTTTGTTGAACACACATATCGCTTCGTCAAGTTCAGGTGCCTTTCCATATATTGTTGCGTGTACGGCTGTTGTTGGCATATGTGAACATACATAGCATTCCGTGCTGTTGTCGGTGCGTGTTCTATCATACACATATCTATACCACGCGTTGTTCATCCATGGGTGGTTATGGTCTTGGTTCAGGTCACGTAGATGCGAATTATCATGTGTCCATCTTTTTTGCAGGTGGTGTTGTTTATTTCCTCTCATCTGGGTGAGTGTTAGTAGGCTCACTAGGAGCGCAATGCTGGCCACTAGGAGGACAAGTGTCTTCATGATGACCAGGCACACCTAGACTTCTGGTGAGTAGACTATTGGCGAGAAGTAAAAAAGGGCGGGATATACCCAATCAGCCCTTCCCTTCACCAATAGATCACCTAGAAGCCAGGGGAGCCGGCGTCTAAGCGTCTGGATTGTCACTCACTTTTTTACAGTGGCTGTGGTGGATCCAAGATGGTCTTTCTGCTATTTTGCAGGCGGTGGGTGTGGTAAGTAGGACTTGGTATGGGCCCTCCCACCTTGGTGAACTCCAATTCTTTCTCTGGAGTACTTTGATCAGGATCCAATCACCTGGTTGTAACCTGCAAGACACTGGAGAGAAATCACTCGGCAGTTGGTTGTTTAACACAATCTCTTTATTTTCAAACAGTTTAGTCATCCATTCTGCTAGGGTAGTTTCCCTTATTGATTTATTAATAGGTTCACTGGTAATTGGCAATGGAAACGCTCTCCCGTGGATGATTTCAAAAGGTGTAAGTTTCTGAGAACCTTGTGTTATTCTCATCCACATCTTTACTAGGCCTAGACATTCAGGCCATGGTCTTCCTGTTTCTTCCATGCATTTTCTTAATCTCTGTTTTATTGTGCCGTTAGTTCTTTCCACTAATCCTGCGCTTTGTGGGTGATATGCACAGTGATGTTTGATGCTAAATCCTAGAGCTTCAGAGACTTTGCTGATGATGTCATTAACAAAATGTGTTCCATTGTCTGACCTTATCAGACTGGGAATGCCATATGTGGGGATGAAGTGATTGCATAAACACTTTGCCACTGATATTGCATCTGCTCTTTTGACTGGATAGATTTCTGGCCATTTTGAAAATACATCTATAATTACTAGAGCATATCTTGATGCTTGGCATTCGTTAAGTTCAATAAAATCCATGTGGATTGTATGGAAAGGGTGAGGTGGTGTGGGGAAATGACCTCTTTGTGGTCGGAGGTTCCCCTGTACATTATGTCTTTGGCAAATCATGCATGTTCTGATGAATTCCTTTGCTGAATTTTCAAAATTTTGAGTGTAGAAGTGTTTAGAGAGGACATTCATCATTCCACCCGTTGACAAATGCGTTAAGCCATGTGTCACTAATGCTGCTGTCTTGTGTAGAGATTTTGGCAGTATTGGTTTGCCATTACAGGTCATTAGGTCATTTTCTAGCTGTGCTCCACACCTTAACCATTTTTTCTGTTCTGTGATGGATGCAGCTTTCTGTTCATCTTTAAGTACATCAAGTGGTGTTAACGTTGATGTTTCAGATATTAAAGTTTGTATATGTTGTTGTGCTGCCTTTTTTGCGGCTTGGTCTGCAAAGTTATTGCCTTTAGTAATTTCTGAGTTATCTTTTTGGTGTGCGGCACATTTGCACAATGCTAATTTTTTCGGCAGTGTTATCACTTCTAGCAGTTCTTTTAAAAGGTGTGCATGCTGTACTGGATTACCAGTAGAAGTGACCATGCCTCTGTTCTGCCAAATTTTTGCGAAATGATGTACTGCTGCAAAGACATACTGACTGTCTGTGTGTATGTTTATGCTTTTTCCTTCATTCAGCTTACATGCTCTCACAACAGCTGTAAGTTCTGCACTTTGTGCAGAGTTAGAGGAAGTCAAAGGTCTTGCTTCCAGAACTGTGTCTACTGTGGTTACTGCATAACCAACGCAGTTGCGACCTAAGCTATTTTTAGAAGCTGATCCATCTACAAAAATGTCAGTGAAAGTTGACTGTGGTGTGCTATATATATCGGCTCGTGGTTTTGTTTCTTCATCTAGCTTTTCCATACAGCAGTGTTTTTCACCATCTTCTGATGTGGGGAGAAGTGTGCTGGGATTTAGCTGACCACACTTCTCGATTGTAATGTGTGACTGTGATAACAAGATGCCTACGTATGAGAGCTGTCTTGCATGTGTGAGATAAGACAAGTTCGCCTGCAGTAAGATGGAGGTTACAGCGTGGGGAACTTTGACGATCAATGTGTGTCCTAAGACGATGTCAGCGGATTTCTTAACTGCCTCTGCTGCAGCTGCGCATGCCTGCACGCACGAGGGCAGTCCTGAGGCCACTGAATCTAGCTTACACGAATAAAATGCAAGAGGGCGTTGCTTTTCCCCAAAGGCTTGTGTTAGAACGGCCTTCATGTAGCCTGCACCTCCGTCTACATGCAAGTAAAAAGGTTTTTCATAGTCTGGCAATGCCAAAACTGTGCGCGTCTGCAGTGCAAGTTTTAGATCATTAAATGCTTTTTCTGCTTCTGGTGTCCATTCTATTTTATCTTTCAGTGCTAGATTTTTTCCATAAATTAAGTTTTGCAAAGGTTGAGCTAGCAGAGCATATTCAGGTATCCAGCATCTGCAAAAATTGCAGAGACCTAAATAACTCATCATTTGTTGTTTTGTGAGAGGCTTTGGAGCATTCTGTACTGCTAGTTTTCTGCTGTCTAACAGTGTTCTTCCCTCTCCTGTGAGTTTGTGGCCAAGGTATGTGACCTCTTGGCTCCACAGCTGTAACTTGTGCTGTGATACTTTATGGCCCTGCTGTGCTAAATGTTTCAACACAGTCATGGTGTTTTTTCTGCAGTTGTCTCGTGTATCTCCCGTGACGAGAATGTCATCAACGTACAGAAGAAATTGCCCTGTGGCAGGGAGTGTGCATAGTGACATAGATTTCTTTAATGCCTCTGCATACAGGGTGGGACTGTTCTGAAAACCCTGTGGCAGTCTTGTATAGGTATACTTTTCGTTATCAAAGGTGAAGCCAAACAGATTTTGTGAATCTGGGTGTAATGGCACCGAGAAGAACGCGTTTGACAGATCTATGACTGAGAACCATTGTTCTTTTTGCGTCACTTGATTTAAGATTGTGTGTGGATTTGCTACCACAGGTGGGATTTGTTCTGTTACTTCGTTTATTGCTCTGAGGTCATGCACTAGGCGATATTTTCCTGTGTTTGCTTTTTTCACTGGGAAGATTGGAGTGTTACAGGTTGCTTTAGTTGTTTTCACTAAAATGCCTGCTTTTTCCATATCTGCAATTACTGGCCTGATCCCTGCTTTTGCTTCTGCCGTCAAGGGATATTGTGGTTTAACTGGCCTGTAGGTTGTAGTAGTTTTTACTACAACAGGATCTGCTCCTTTAATTAATCCTACATCTGTCGATCCTGTGGACCATAGTGTTGTGGGCAATTCTTGTAGTTCTGGGTGTAATTCTAATGAGAGTATATGTCAGTTTTCACTATCTTCCTGCACATGCAAATCAGTGCTGTCAGTCATGTATGTGGCTGGGTGGGTAGTGATCACCCACCCTAATGTGTATCTCATGCATCCCGTTCTGCAACCTTGTAGCCATCCTTCATGCGTGTCCTCAGTTTTTTCATATCTGTCTCTTTCAACTTGGGTGAGAATGCGGCCTAAATCTTTCCACTCAGTACTGTCATTGTGTGCTACTGACACATGTGGATTTGGCATCCTATTTACTCGTTGTACTGCCTCAGGCTGCAGCACAGAGCACACTGCATTACCACTTTGGGTGACATATAGGTGCTGTAATGTCAGCATTTGTGGTCCTAGCTTGTGTACTTCTTGGTCATACACAGGATTAGGACCTGGACTCTGTTTGAACCTCAATGTGTTGTGATACTGAGTGTAGTCCTGTCGTGTTGAATGAGTTGGCAGATATCGATTTGCTATGTGTTGTAAAGGCTCTAGTGAGGGCAGGTCTAATGTCCAGTAGTAGTGAGGCTGTCCGAGTCCTTGACACACATTAATCTGATAATCTGCTGGACTTTGTTTCTCGTTTAACATTAGCTTTGCATACATGCCCTCTGGTCCTGGCAATACTCCTATTTCCAGTTTCTCTAGCGCATCTCTCCCTAGAAGATTAACTGGGCAAGATGGGTCATATATGCACTGGTTTTTACAGCTGCGGCCGCTGTCTTCATGAGATAAGAGTAGAGGCTCAGTCAGTGATTTAGTACTGACATGTCCTGATGCTGACTTAACTATCAGAGTATCATTAGAGAATTTCACTTTTGGTGGTTTTTTAATCAGTACAGTTTTACATGCTCCAGTGTCGCAGAGCATCGTCATTGGCTGCCCATTTACGTATATAATTACAGTTGGTTTATGTTCAGAGCCCAAAAGCAATTGCTCTATGTTATACACGTCCGTGTTTTCATTGCTCTCTGCTTCTGTGCTTTTTCCTAGTCATTTGTTATTTCTTTCATCCTCTTCCTCAGTGTCATCCTTTTTTCTATGTCTACACTCGCGAGCAAAATGCCCCTCCTTTCCGCAATTGTAGCAGCTTGTGTCTTTCAGTCTTCTCTCTCCTTTTCGCCCTCCTCCTGCCTTTCCTTTTCCTTTGTAGGGGCCTGGTTTATGTCTTCTGTATTCTCCAGAGAATGCCACCAATCCTGTTGCTGGATCTACAGTAAAGACGCCTCCTTTTTCTTTTTGCTTCTGTATTTTAACTGCGTGTTCAGCATATTGCAGTGCATCTGACAGACTTCCTGTATTTTGTGTGACCCAGTGTTTTTCTACGTGGGCCCTCACTTTTGGGAGGAGGCCGTTCAGAAATGCATTTTTTAGCTGTTGCTGAAATGGTGTTTGTGGCTCCTCCTGGTAATTTAAACCTGAATGTTGTCTGAAAACTGGGCGTAGGCGATCGAGGAAGTCAGAGGCAGTCTCAGCTTCCTTCTGCTTTATCTCGCCTATTTTGCCGTAATCCGCTCTTGGGGCTAGACGGACTCTAATCCTTTCATATAATCCTGCCAACTGAGCCCTTAGAGGCTCAGAGGTGGGGAGCAGGGCTATACCCTGGTCATCTGACCCCGTGAAGTCTCCCTTTACTGTTCCCATTTTTAGACCTAATAAGTCCTGAATTACCTGGAGCATTTCATGGCCATTCAAGTGCCAGTGTGTTCTAATTAACTCAACTGCCTCCCTCCATGGCTCAAAACCTTCATTTAACAGTGGAACGTCCTTTAAAACATTAAATCTGTCAGTTTGGGACCATGCTCTGAAAACATATAGGAAAGGGTTGTTGTCTCTTTCATTATTATCGCCACCCGTTAGTTGGCCATATCTTGGGTTGGGCGTGGCTATCATTGGAAACAGACCTGACGGTCCTGGGGGGTCAATCTGTCCTCCCATATCCCTACCTGACGGGTCTTTCCCTATGTCTTCCTTATGGTGATTTGTTGTCATTAAATTTAATGCCTGTCTTGCTGAATCATATGGGCCTGGCGCGTCAGTGAAGGGGTTTTTTGATACTGGCTGATTAGACGGGCCGGGGGCAGGCACATATGGAGGAGGTGGTTTTGGGTGTTGTGGATCTTTTAGTTCACTACTTTGTTCATTTTTCTTTTTCTTTTTCTCTTCTCGCACCTTTGTGCATTTATCATTTTCTGCCATCCAGGCTTTAAAATGTTGCCACTCTGTGAGACGTTTGGCTTTCTTTTTAAAGCTTTTTTCATTGTTTAGTTCCGCTTGGAGGGTCTCTTTTAAAGCAGTCACTGCAAAGGGAGTACATTGTCCCTCCCACGCAGGGCAGTTTAGTTTCTTTGGATTTCTCCATCTATTTGCGCTAATTAGTCCGGCGCCTGGACATTTTTTCTCTAGCCACTGCTCGTCAGCAGTGAGTTTTGTTGATTTATTACCCATTATTATTTTTTCCTCTTGTTATTATTATTTATTTATTTATAAATATATTTGCGTTTACACACACACATACACACCCGTGGTGCTTTCTCTGGCACGAGGAATGGGAGAGGCTATTGACACGGCCTTCTACTTTCAAGCTAGCCTTGAAAGCGGTGTCAATTTTATGTGATGAAACACAACCTTTTCCCGTTCCACCAGAACTCGAGCAACCAACGGTAAACAATTCGGTGGAGTAGTTCAGCCTCCTTAATGTGCTGTAAAATCAACTTACTCCACCAACAAAACAGTAAAACAACAGATTATACGCGTAATGAGTTTTTTATTCTGGGCAACACTGTGTCTTTCTACATTGCTCCAAGCCCTCTTTCAGGCGAGCTGCTTCGTAACCTCTACGAGTCCTTTTTCAGACGAGAATGTTACTATCCTGTCGTATTTTGACATTAAACTTGCTCCGAGCCCTTTTTCAGGCGAGCTGTAACCTCTACCAGTCCTTTTTCAGACGAGAATGTTACTTAATTAATCTGTCATACATTGACGGGAAACTATTTAATGTACAGACCACAGGTTGCCTCAGTCGTTTTGCGCAAGATGTGAGTGAGTGCTAAATATTCACCTGAGTTATTGTGTGGTTGCTTTGGTTTCCTTCATCAACCCCTGAAGTCGTGGACCTCTTATAAGAACGCTGGCCAGAACCCGAACGTCACGTCTCTGGACTTTATCCTCTGCCTGGAGAGGAGTCGACAGCGTGGGCTTCTCACGACGTCAGGACTTGACGAAGGTCTCCTATTGGAGCATTGAAAAAATATCAATGTCCACTCCGGCTCGAAGGACCAATTAAATGTTAAAGATATTCTATTATCAAAGTACTCAGATGCAATGAAATATCACTCAGACACTTAGAGCAGTTTTAAACGTGCACGGGTGAGAGACTCAGGGAGAGACTCACACACCTCCTTGGTGCAGTCTGGCTTTATTTATACACATCATGAAGCATACAAAAAAGGGAATATCATCCTTATCTTGTCAAGAAAACAGGTGTGGTTTATCAAAAAACTTCGTGTTCTCTACAAGGTTGTTTCTTACTCGTGGGTGGCGGTTTCCTGCTAGTGTGAAGGCAAACAGTGACAATGTGAAGGCAAAGACTGATAATGTGAAGGCAAGCAGTTTCCGTTATAAAGTAGGGAGCCAGCAATTAAAATATGCAGCTGGTTGAGTACAGAACAGAAATATAAACACTCTTAGCTGATTATTATATGAATAATAAAATCTTAGAAAGCAAAAATACTCTGACAAGTTCTATAAGATAAAGCCATAAACATGTTTGTCTGAGTCTTCTATCAAAAGTTACAGCTATTTATATGAAGTTGTACAAAAACGCTTTCTTTCGCCAAGACAGTGCGTTTCTCACTGTTACATGCATTTGAATGGGGAACTCGACCGAAACAAAGTATAGGTTTTCATTATGTGTATAACTTGGAAATCTTAGCTCAAACAGCTGCAAAACCTGTTTTCCCAGCACGGGGACCTTGAGTTCTATAAGATAAAAGCCATAAACATGTTTGTCTGAGTCTTCTATCAAAAGTTACAGCGATTTATATGAAGTTGTACAAAAACGCTTTCTTTCGCCAAGACAGTGCGTTTCTCACTGTTACATGCATTTGAATGGGGAACTCGACCGAAACAAAGTATAGGTTTTCATTATGTGTATAACTTGACAATCTTAGCTCCAACAGCTGCAAATCCTGTTTTCCCAGCACGGGGACCTTGAGTTCTATAAGATAAAGCCATAAACATGTTTGTCTGAGTCTTCTATCAAAAGTTACAGCTATTTATATGAAGTTGTACAAAAACGCTTTCTTTCGCCAAGACAGTGCGTTTCTCACTGTTACATGCATTTGAATGGGGAACTCGACCGAAACAAAGTATAGGTTTTCATTATGTGTATAACTTGGAAATCTTAGCTCAAACAGCTGCAAAACCTGTTTGCCCAGCACGGGGATATTGAGTTCTATAAGATAAAGCCATAAACATGTTTGTCTGAGTCTTCTATCAAAAGTTACAGCGATTTATATGAAGTTGTTCAAAAACGCTTTATTTCGCCAAGACAATGCGTTTCTCACTGTTACATGCATTTGAATGGGAAACTCGCCTGAAACAAAGTATAGGTTTTCATTATGTGAATAATTTTAAAATCTTAGCTCAAACGGCTGCAAAACCTGTTTGCCCAGCACGGGGATATTGAGTTCTATAAGATAAAGCCATAAACATGTTTGTCTGAGTCTTCTATCAAAAGTTACAGCGATTTATATGAAGTTGTACAAAAACGCTTTCTTTCGCCAAGACAGTGCGTTTCTCACTGTTACATGCATTTGAATGGGGAACTCGACCGAAACAAAGTATAGGTTTTCATTATGTGTATAACTTGACAATCTTAGCTCCAACAGCTGCAAATCCTGTTTTCCCAGCACGGGGACCTTGAGTTCTATAAGATAAAGCCATAAACATGTTTGTCTGAGTCTTCTATCAAAAGTTACAGCTATTTATATGAAGTTGTACAAAAACGCTTTCTTTCGCCAAGACAGTGCGTTTCTCACTGTTACATGCATTTGAATGGGGAACTCGACCGAAACAAAGTATAGGTTTTCATTATGTGTATAACTTGAAAATCTTAGCTCCAACAGCTGCAAATCCTGTTTTCCCAGCACGGGGACCTTGAGTTCTATAAGATAAAGCCATAAACATGTTTGTCTGAGTCTTCTATCAAAAGTTACAGCTATTTATATGAAGTTGTACAAAAACGCTTTCTTTCGCCAAGACAGTGCGTTTCTCACTGTTACATGCATTTGAATGGGGAACTCGACCGAAACAAAGTATAGGTTTTCATTATGTGTATAACTTGGAAATCTTAGCTCAAACAGCTGCAAAACCTGTTTTCCCAGCACGGGGACCTTGAGTTCTATAAGATAAAGCCATAAACATGTTTGTCTGAGTCTTCTATCAAAAGTTACAGCTATTTATATGAAGTTGTACAAAAACGCTTTCTTTCGCCAAGACAGTGCGTTTCTCACTGTTACATGCATTTGAATGGGGAACTCGACCGAAACTAAGTATAGGTTTTCATTATGTGTATAACTTGACAATCTTAGCTCCAACAGCTGCAAATCCTGTTTTCCCAGCACGGGGACCTTGAGTTCTATAAGATAAAGCCATAAACATGTTTGTCTGAGTCTTCTATCAAAAGTTACAGCTATTTATATGAAGTTGTACAAAAACGCTTTCTTTCGCCAAGACAGTGCGTTTCTCACTGTTACATGCATTTGAATGGGGAACTCGACCGAAACAAAGTATAGGTTTTCATTATGTGTATAACTTGGAAATCTTAGCTCAAACAGCTGCAAAACCTGTTTTCCCAGCACGGGGATATTGAGTTCTATAAGATAAAGCCATAAACATGTTTGTCTGAGTCTTCTATCAAAAGTTACAGCTATTTATATGAAGTTGTACAAAAACGCTTTCTTTCGCCAAGACAGTGCGTTTCTCACTGTTACATGCATTTGAATGGGGAACTCGACCGAAACAAAGTATAGGTTTTCATTATGTGTATAACTTGGAAATCTTAGCTCAAACAGCTGCAAAACCTGTTTTCCCAGCACGGGGACCTTGAGTTCTATAAGATAAAGCCATAAACATGTTTGTCTGAGTCTTCTATCAAAAGTTACAGCTATTTATATGAAGTTGTACAAAAACGCTTTCTTTCGCCAAGACAGTGCGTTTCTCACTGTTACATGCATTTGAATGGGGAACTCGACCGAAACAAAGTATAGGTTTTCATTATGTGTATAACTTGGAAATCTTAGCTCAAACAGCTGCAAAACCTGTTTTCCCAGCACGGGGATATTGAGTTCTATAAGAGAAAGCCATAAACATGTTTGTCTGAGTCTTCTATCAAAAGTTACAGCTATTTATATGAAGTTGTACAAAAACGCTTTCTTTCGCCAAGACAGTGCGTTTCTCACTGTTACATGCATTTGAATGGGGAACTCGACCGAAACAAAGTATAGGTTTTCATTATGTGTATAACTTGGAAATCTTAGCTCAAACAGCTGCAAAACCTGTTTTCCCAGCACGGGGACCTTGAGTTCTATAAGATAAAGCCATAAACATGTTTGTCTGAGTCTTCTATCAAAAGTTACAGCTATTTATATGAAGTTGTACAAAAACGCTTTCTTTCGCCAAGACAGTGCGTTTCTCACTGTTACATGCATTTGAATGGGGAACTCGACCGAAACAAAGTATAGGTTTTCATTATGTGTATAACTTGAAAATCTTAGCTCCAACAGCTGCAAATCCTGTTTTTCCAGCACGGGGACCTTGAGTTCTATAAGATAAAGCCATAAACATGTTTGTCTGAGTCTTCTATCAAAAGTTACAGCTATTTATATGAAGTTGTACAAAAACGCTTTCTTTCGCCAAGACAGTGCGTTTCTCACTGTTACATGCATTTGAATGGGGAACTCGACCGAAACAAAGTATAGGTTTTCATTATGTGTATAACTTGAAAATCTTAGCTCCAACAGCTGCAAATCCTGTTTTCCCAGCACGGGGACCTTGAGTTCTATAAGATAAAGCCATAAACATGTTTGTCTGAGTCTTCTATCAAAAGTTACAGCTATTTATATGAAGTTGTACAAAAACGCTTTCTTTCGCCAAGACAGTGCGTTTCTCACTGTTACATGCATTTGAATGGGGAACTCGACCGAAACAAAGTATAGGTTTTCATTATGTGTATAACTTGGAAATCTTAGCTCAAACAGCTGCAAAACCTGTTTTCCCAGCACGGGGATATTGAGTTCTATAAGATAAAGCCATAAACATGTTTGTCTGAGTCTTCTATCAAAAGTTACAGCTATTTATATGAAGTTGTACAAAAACGCTTTCTTTCGCCAAGACAGTGCGTTTCTCACTGTTACATGCATTTGAATGGGGAACTCGACCGAAACAAAGTATAGGTTTTCATTATGTGTATAACTTGGAAATCTTAGCTCAAACAGCTGCGAAACCTGTTTTCCCAGCACGGGGATATTGAGTTCTATAAGATAAAGCCATAAACATGTTTGTCTGAGTCTTCTATCAAAAGTTACAGCTATTTATATGAAGTTGTACAAAAACGCTTTCTTTCGCCAAGACAGTGCGTTTCTCACTGTTACATGCATTTGAATGGGGAACTCGACCGAAACAAAGTATAGGTTTTCATTATGTGTATAACTTGGAAATCTTAGCTCAAACAGCTGCAAAACCTGTTTTCCCAGCACGGGGATATTGAGTTCTATAAGATAAAGCCATAAACATGTTTGTCTGAGTCTTCTATCAAAAGTTACAGCTATTTATATGAAGTTGTACAAAAACGCTTTCTTTCGCCAAGACAGTGCGTTTCTCACTGTTACATGCATTTGAATGGGGAACTCGACCGAAACAAAGTATAGGTTTTCATTATGTGTATAACTTGGAAATCTTAGCTCAAACAGCTGCAAAACCTGTTTTCCCAGCACGGGGACCTTGAGTTCTATAAGATAAAGCCATAAACATGTTTGTCTGAGTCTTCTATCAAAAGTTATAGCTATTTATATGAAGTTGTACAAAAACGCTTTCTTTCGCCAAGACAGTGCGTTTCTCACTGTTACATGCATTTGAATGGGGAACTCGACCGAAACAAAGTATAGGTTTTCATTATGTGTATAACTTGAAAATCTTAGCTCCAACAGCTGCAAATCCTGTTTTCCCAGCACGGGGACCTTGAGTTCTATAAGATAAAGCCATAAACATGTTTGTCTGAGTCTTCTATCAAAAGTTACAGCTATTTATATGAAGTTGTACAAAAACGCTTTCTTTCGCCAAGACAGTGCGTTTCTCACTGTTACATGCATTTGAATGGGGAACTCGACCGAAACAAAGTATAGGTTTTCATTATGTGTATAACTTGAAAATCTTAGCTCCAACAGCTGCAAATCCTGTTTTCCCAGCACGGGGACCTTGAGTTCTATAAGATAAAGCCATAAACATGTTTGTCTGAGTCTTCTATCAAAAGTTACAGCTATTTATATGAAGTTGTACAAAAACGCTTTCTTTCGCCAAGACAGTGCGTTTCTCACTGTTACATGCATTTGAATGGGGAACTCGACCGAAACAAAGTATAGGTTTTCATTATGTGTATAACTTGGAAATCTTAGCTCAAACAGCTGCAAAACCTGTTTTCCCAGCACGGGGATATTGAGTTCTATAAGATAAAGCCATAAACATGTTTGTCTGAGTCTTCTATCAAAAGTTACAGCTATTTATATGAAGTTGTACAAAAACGCTTTCTTTCGCCAAGACAGTGCGTTTCTCACTGTTACATGCATTTGAATGGGGAACTCGACCGAAACAAAGTATAGGTTTTCATTATGTGTATAACTTGGAAATCTTAGCTCAAACAGCTGCAAAACCTGTTCTTTTTTCCCAGCACGGGGACCTTGAGTTCTATAAGATAAAGCCATAAACATTTGTATCCGAGTCTTCTATCAAAAGTTACAGCTATTTATATGAAGTTGTACAAAAACGCTTTCTTTCGCCAAGACAGTGCGTTTCTCACTGTTACATGCATTTGAATGGGGAACTCACCGAAACAAAGTATAGGTTTTCATTATGTGTATAACTTGAAAATCTTAGCTCAAACAGCTGCAAAACCTGTTTTGTTTTCCCAGCACGGGGACCTTGAGTTCTATAAGATAAAGCCATAAACATGTTTGTCTGAGTCTTCTATCAAAAGTTACAGCTATTTATATGAAGTTGTTCAAAAACGCTTTATTTCGCCAAGACAGTGCGTTTCTCACTGTTGCATGCATTTGAATGGGGAACTCGCCTGAAACAAAGTATAGGTTTTCATTATGTGTATAACTTGGAAATCTTGGCTCAAACAGCTGCAAAACCTGTTCTTTTTTCCCAGCACGGGGACCTTGAGTTCTATAAGATAAAGCCATAAACATGTGTATCCGAGTCTTCTATCAAAAGTTACAGCTATTTATATGAAGTTGTACAAAAACGCTTTCTTTCGCCAAGACAGTGCGTTTCTCACTGTTACATGCATTTGAATGGGGAACTCACCGAAACAAAGTATAGGTTTTCATTATGTGTATAACTTGAAAATCTTAGCTCAAACAGCTGCAAAACCTGTTTTGTTTGCCCAGCACGGGGACCTTGAGTTCTATAAGATAAAGCCATAAACATGTGTATCCGAGTCTTCTATCAAAAGTTACAGCTATTTATATGAAGTTGTACAAAAACGCTTTCTTTCGCCAAGACAGTGCGTTTCTCACTGTTACATGCATTTGAATGGGGAACTCGACCGAAACAAAGTATAGATTTTCATTATGTGTATAACTTGGAAATCTTAGCTCACACAGCTGCAAAATCTGTTTTCCCAGCACGGGGATATTGAATTCTATAAGATAAAACCATAAATACATCAATCTGAGCCTTCTATCAAAAGTTACAGCTGTCTTCATGAAGCTGTACAAAAACACTATTTCGCCGAGACAGTGCGTTTCTGACTATTACATGCATTTGAATGCAGTTCTCGCACGAAACAAAGTATAGGTTTTCATTATGTGAATAACTCGAAAATCTTAGCTCAAACCTGTTTGCTCAACACGGGGATACTGAATATTATAAGATAAAGCCATAACTATGTAAATCTGAATCTTCTATCAAAAGTTACAGCTAACTTCATGAAGTTGTACAAAAAGGCTTTATTTTGCAAAGATAGTGCGTTTCTGACTATTACATGCGAGACGTGTCTCTTTACTGTGTTTAAGACACTTTACAGGTCCCTCCCCTAATGAAGAGTAGTGAGCAGCTGATTGGACCATGGAACAGGTGACCACGTTCAAAAAGCCGCTCTGACAGCTCCAGAGGGGAGAGAGGGAGAGAGTGTGTGCAACGAGCGAGTAGCCTGACAGCCGTCGCGGTCCTGACCATGGTTTTCCCAGCCTGTGCTTATCTTGTGTATTTGTGTGAGGGTGAATTGTAAAAGCCGCTCCTAGTGCATTAGCTGAGAGCTTAGGCACTCGTGGGCTGAAGCGGAAGGGGTGAGCTGCCTTTTCTTTTGGAATCGTTTTCTCCTGTTTTCTTGGTCAGGGAGCGAGGGATAGCTCTGTCATTTGTTTGTTCTTTTTCTTTCCTAGGGTTTAGTTAGTCTTTGCTGGTGGGTCTTAGTTGGTTTTGTTTATTATTTTGGCCTGGGCTCACCCTGGAGCTATGCTTCTTGTCCTTAAATAAAATCACCTTTTTTTTACTCACAACTGGTTTGGATGTTTGGCTTGGGAACCAGGGCGGGGATTTGTATCTCTCTCCTCCAACCTTATGTGCGTCCCTACACGCCTAGATTAGGGGCGTAACATAAATGGAGTTCTCACACGAAACAAAGTATAGCTTTTTATTTTGTGAATAACTTAAAAATCTTAGCTCACATAGCTTTAAAACTGTTTGCTCAACGGGGATATTGAATTCTATAAGATAAAGCCATAAATACGTATATCTGAGTTTCCTATCAAAAGTTACAGCTGTCTTCATGAAGTTGTAAACCCTTTATTTCGCCGAGACAGTGCGTTTCTGACTTTTACATGCATTTGAATGGAGTTCTCGCACGAAACAAAGTATAGGCTTTCATTTTTTCAATAACTGGAAGCTCTTGGCTCAAACAGCTGCAAAACCTGTTTCCCCAGCACGGAGATGCTGAATTGTATAAGGCAAAGCCATATTGATGTGTGTCTGAGCCTTCTATCAAAAGTTACAGGTAACTTCAAGCTGTACAAAAACACTTTATTTCGCCGAAACCGTGCGTTTCTGACTATTACATGCATTTGAATGGAGTTCTCGCACGAAACAAAGTATAGGTTTTCATCTTGTGAATAACTTGAAAATCTTAGCTCACATAGCTTTAAAACTGTTTGCTCAACACGGGGATATTGAATTCGATCAGATAAAGCCATAAATACGCATATCTGAGTCTCCTATCAAAAGTTAGAGCTGTCTTCATGAAGTTGTAAACGCTTTATTTCGCCAAGACAGTGCGTTTCTGACTATTACATGCATTTGAATGGAGTTGTCGCACGAAACAAAGTATAGGTATTCATTTTGTGAATAACTTGAAAATCTTAGATCAAACAGCTGCAAAACCTGTTTGCTCAACACGGGGATATCGAACTTTATAAGATAAAGCCATAAATATGTTTATATGCGTCTTCTATCAAAAGTTACAGCTGTCTTGAATGAAAGCATTATAGCAGCTTACCTCGATCATGTGGTAGAACAGACACATGGGCCACCTACGTGTCCTTCTACGGCAGGAGTAGTTGCCACAAACCTGCAAAACAAAAAGAAATGATCAGGTGACATGAACAGATTTATACAGCCATAAGCAAGAGATTCTTTCTGCCTGTGGGCGTCAAACTGGACCCCCCCCCCCCCTTACTGTAACTATCAAAACTATCATAGTCTAAAACTATCATCTCATATCAAAACTATTATAATCACATTATCTGACTTTATCAGTTATAACAATGAGAAACGGTAAACAATTTGGCAAATAAATTACTTATAATTGTGCTTACCTGGTCCAAATGATCCACAGTCCCTTTGCATTTGTTATAATCCAGGATGATGTGGGGCTTTCTCTTCCCAGAGTCCTGGACTTGTAGCTCACGGTGCCTGGTGCTCAATAAGACAACCTTTTTTCTTTGCTTGGGGATGTAGGAAACCACAGCCTTGCCCCCCCCCCCCCCCCCTAGCGACCTGGACGGGAGAGACGATCATCGAATCTTACTGCCCGATTAATTTGCTCAAATCATTTTTTTTTTGACATGGTAGCATGAAACAGAAGAGCCCTGTCTCCCCATTTCACAGGCTTGTTGTCGTTTCATGTTGAGACCTGTACAGGCCAGCCAGCATCACAAGCCCCATGTAAGCCTGCAACTCCTCATCTATGTCCTTCCAGTCTTTTACTGACCTGTTGCCCCTGCAGGTTGGTGAAATGCAGGATTAGCTGCATAATGTCCTCTGCAAAAAAAAGATGGAAAGTGCTCACAGGGCTGCTGATCCTATACGAATTGCATAATGGGTTGGTCCTGGGGTTAAAATGGGGGGAGGAAAAAATGGCAGGACCTCTTCGTGTGTGGGTTGCCACATGATTTCTCCATTTTTAGATCTCCACTGGCCATCCTCCAGTCTTGTCTCTTCCTCCTGCTCTTCTTCCTCCTTCTCCTTCTCCTCCTCCGCACATGAGCTGCAAAGCTCCTCGGTGCCTGGCAAAAATTCTTCTTCGCTGTCAGAAGTATCTCCACTGCTTGTGGAGAGTGCAAAACTGCAGCAACAGCCTCCTCTAAACTGAGTGCACGCTTCATTGTGTCTGTGCAGAAATGACCACTCAGACCAGGCTGCAAAGTATTCTCATAGACTTCAAAGGTGCACCTGAATAAACATGCTATACCATACATCCAATAAGAGAGAGGAGGCACACTCTTGATCAAGAAAAAACATAAGCGCACGCCTTTGATCTCTCTCTCCCCCCCCCCCCCCCCCTCTCTCTCTCTCTCTCACACACACACACACACATGCACATACATACATACACAATACCATTTTATGGTGGTTAGCTGTTTTATTGTCATGCATTTTACAAGGTAAGATAACCATGTCCTGCATTCAAAACCACTGAAAATGTCTATGGTGGTGCTGTGCCTAATATTGTGCTGGTGTATGCTGGGTAATCGCACAGCTAGCGACTGGGTGACTTTATTCACCCGCTTCGGCTGTTGTCAGTCCATATCCCCTAGATATGGACCATCTCCTGCTAGATTGTTCAGAAGGTTGTTATCATCCATCCAGATGGAGGATCACTAACAGGAGCGTGGGAAGACTCCAGAATCCACTCTGGCTGCAATCCGGTGGATACAGGAGTGTGTACAGGTAAGACCGTTTAAACGGACAGCATTTATAGAATGACTATTAAAAGTCAGACCAGCGAGTGTCAATAATGTTAATGTGGTTATGTTAGTAATACACCGAGTGCTAATATAACAGCTTTAAGATGCATTTGTAGATGTTATTACGTGTTTTACCGTCTTTATGGTGCTAGCTTAAAGTTACGGTGTAAACGTTAGCTTATATTGGAGTAAAGCTGTTACTGTTTAAACGATGTTAGCACAGAAATATTAGCTTCTGTCATGACTGACGAAGTTACTAGTTAATAAAGTTTCCAGTAAAGTGTTTAATCGCAGCCACAGACTGACAGCAAATATCTCGATTAGCTTCAGTGCATCTGTAATAAATATGTGCAAGTTTCAGTGCTTCGTTTAAACTGTATGATACTTATACTGACCCAGGGTCAGTGTAAAATACAATCCTAGCTGTGTGAACAAAGCCTGGCTCCTTTAATCCTGCATGAAAAACCTCAGGATGCAGGCTATTATTACTCTTTCCTGCTGGCACACCTGTCACACCTGAGAGTCAGCTAGAAACTTACAGTGACGTGGACATCATGCAAAGACTGCCAGACTCTGTAATACTGCGAATGATCAGTGACTCAAGTTAACACTAAACTTTAAACGGTACCTCTGTGTCTCTGTGTGCTGAACATTTAGGATTGAGTCAGGCTGCATCTGTGTTAGTCCTCTGACAGACTGGTGACCTGTCCAGGTGTGCTCTACCTATGACTACTGGGACAGGCTCTAGCTCCTGTAATAGAAATTTTATGTTATTCTCATTTAAAGCATTTAAGTGCTTATGCATATGCTTAGTTGTGACACTGTTATAGACTGTTCAATGAAGGTTTCTAAAACTAGATGAACTTACTTCAGCAGTTTGAGAAAACAACTCCCTTTACAGGTGCTGATAACGTCAAGGGCACAAAACAGCATAACCATTGATCCGTTAGGTTTCATAGCGAGACACGTGAAGTGGCAGAGCTGACATGACTGAACTGTGATGTTTGATGTGTGTTTGCTCTCCTGTGCACAGTAATAAATAGCATGATCACAGCTCTTTCTGTGTTGCAGACTTTATTTAAAAAATTCCATGACATCTACTATAACTGAACCAACCTGGTGCTCTTCATTTATGGAGGCTGTTGAGTCTGAATGTTGGATGTTGTGTATCTCGTGTTCTCTGGGCTTTGTTGTCCTCAGTCTTTTTGCAGGATCAGAAAACAAAACCGGGAGGCGCGTAAATGTTTCTTCTCCATGATGTTTCTTCAAATGTTTCTTCTGGATGATGATATGACCGTGACACGGGATGCCACCTTTGGTCTTGTGACGAAGCAAAGCTCAGGAAGAAGTGTGATTAAATGGTACCCACATGTTGAGAAGGATGTACAGGGCACCTGCAGCCAAATCCAAGCTTCAGCTTAGTTGTAGTTGCAGAATGCTATAGGACTGAGACATCTAAGGCATCAAATGTTTGATTAAACGGATGAAAAAGAGAAGTTTTTTCCCTATAATTATCACTTCTTAAAATCTGTAGCAACTTCAAGTCTGTCAGCATGCTGAGCATGCTCAGAATGTGACAATATATTTTTGTTCAATATTTAATTTCTTTCAGTTGCAATTGTTAAATGAAAAAATATATATTCTTATAATTTAGCAAACGAATTTATAAAAAAAAAAATACATATATCTGTATTAGTTTTAGTAAATTAATTTGACACCTGTATTGAAAATACCATATTGTATTCATACAGAATCAGTATGGTATCATTGTTTGTCTGTTCACTGATTGTTGAAGCTAAGAGCTACTTTGATCTGTTTAGATCTAAAGTATCCAAAGTTGAGTTCTAATGTTTCTTCACCCCTGTGTGTGTGATATGTGATTTCCTACATGCTGGCAGAGCAGAGCAGCAGTTTGTGCTCACAGATGGTGACGGTGTGGAGAGACGGTGGTATTTCCTCAGAAGAACCAGCAGAGTCACAAAGGACACCAGTCCATCTCACCACCTTGACTTGCTGACTGATGTTCGTCTACACTGCACAGAGGAAATCAACTGACCGAGGTTTGTCCAGTGACGTGTTATGAAATGTATATTTGTTTTATGCTTACAGATATGTTTTTCTTGACAGAGGCTCTGCAGAGGTTAGACAAAGCAGAGAAAACATGTGCTTTACATTTTACTGTGATTTATTGAGATATTTGTTGCCTGATGTTCAGCAGGAATGGAGAAATAGAATCAAAGGGAGATGTTTTTCCTGTTTTTGTAATGATGTAAGTAAATCTTCAATATTATTTATTTGCTTGGTTATATTAGGAGCGTTTCTGAGTGAGGGGGAGAGGAGTCATCATCCAGGTAAAGTGACGTGGATCAGTGGATACACTTGTCTCCCCTTTAAAGGAGACGATCCAAGTCATCCTTAAATGTTAGCGCTTTCAAATACACAAACATTTTTAAAGGACAAAAATGAACATCCAACTTTGACTGTAATACAAAATAAATCTTTGCATGTGTGTTTTCAAACTCTCAGATGGGCAGTATATCAGTCTTGGACTGTCTAACCTGCCGGAGCAGCACTGAATGACCACCGCACGAGCATGTTCCTGCAACATTCAGCATCTGATCCTTCATCTGTGTGCTTCTGCTTTTGGTAAGTAGAGTTACCCAACTCCAGTAACTCTAAACACATGCCATCCATTTCTAACGGCCTGGTTACTTCCTGTCAGTTACTTTAGAAACCATGTGGTCACCTGACCTAACACTGTTTCTTCTTCTTCTCCTTAATGTTGAAGTGTCAAATGTCAAACAGCTGGAGAGGAAACTACACCAGTGTACTGGGATGTTTCAGCAACACGTGCCAGATGCTGTTCCTTCATGGTGACATCACCAGAGACAGTCCCGCCAACCTCAGGACCCATTGATTATGATGATCTGATCCATCAAACCCCCAGCAGGTGAACTTTATTCATGACATAACACCGCAACAATGTAAAAAATTAAACAGCAACAGTCTAAATGTAAAGTGCATTCTAAAGTCCTCTTCAATAAATTGTATGCAAAGAGTCATTCAGGTCACTACAGAACCCAGAGTCTTCATCATTAAATCTCTGGTTGCTTCAATTTTTCTATCCTATATCAGATATTTTAAAGGTTAGCTTAGGTAAAGTTCCATTCTCATGGTGAGGCAAAGTGCTTTATGTGTGTGTGTGCCCGTGTCATGAACGGCTATAAAAGGCCTATAATTAAAGAACAAAGCGGGGTTTGAGTTCGAGTTGCGGCAGACTGTCACTACTTGTAAATGGAACGCAGCCTTCCTACGGCGGACAGCTAATAACAGGAATCGGACGCGGTCCAGCCAAGTCCACAGCAACCACCATAGCAACCGCCTAGCATGACCTTAAAAACATATTCTGTCTTCATAACTATCAAAATCGTGAAATGATTTGCAAAGTGTGAAAGTGTTACAGCTGCAGAGAGCTATGGCGGTATCTATGGAAGCTGTTTACATAGCTAATAATATACGATGTAACCATGGAGACAGTCAGTCACTTGAGCTAGCGGTGCATGTTTACTACAGTGAATAAGGTGATTGAGTGCACAGCGTCCACACTCTGCAGGGAGTAAAGACATTACTTCAATATTGTTTTATATTGATATATATTAGCCTTCTGTTGACCATCACCTCAGGTTCACCATTACAGTTTCAGATTACAGATGCACACTGTCTAAACACATTCAAAAACTCATGTCTCAGAAATAAGCACAGCTGTTCATGTTTGTCATTAGAGTTTTATTTGTAAGAAAATTATGAACTTCATATTGTGCATTAAATAAAAGAACATTTCACAACTCTGAGTCAACAGAAACAGGTAACAGAAATGTCTCTAATGTGTACAGTGTAGTGTAAGCATTAAAAGATCATAAAGGAAAAACTAACATTTATGTGAAACTAATTGTAATAAAAAATGAGCAGGTGCTTTATAGATTTAAAAGAAAGAATCTGAAAACAACACTTTTTTGGTCTAAGTGATCAAAGTAGAAAACAGAACTGATGTTCAAGAACAAACCGTAGCTGCACTAATATTACACATCTCGATCGTTGTACTGAACAGACATGTTGCTTTTAAAACCACATGCAGTGTGTGACCATGACTGTTCACTGAGACCATGAACGCCACTTCGCTGAAGCATTCTTCTTCTTCTTCTTGCCATTAAATTGGAAGCAGAAGCAGCACGAGCTGATTTGATCTACTGAAAGGAAAAAGCAGAACATCTGAGTTGAAACCAGTCAGCTGAAATCATTAAGACAGGAACAAATTCAATGCAGTGTCTCAAGTGGCTTAGCCTGTTACAACTGTTGATACAAGCTAAATACGGTTAACACACAGTGTCAGGGAGCTCCAGTGTGGGAACTAGTGGCTTTAGGTTTGTAGTCATTTAACTTTCATCCATTCATTCGTTTAATTCAGGAGGAAGAAATGCCAGGTTGGTGCAGGCTGGTTACATGCATTTGGTCCCATGCTGTCTTTAATTAAATGACTTGGTTCATTTTATGGCTGGGCTGTATGTGGGGTTATATCATGTTATTTGGGCAGGAGTACCTGTCCCCTGTTAGACTTAGAAAGTTTCTCCATAAGTAGAGTTTCTAACTCTTCTAGCACATCTGTGGCTGACAGCTTTTTGGTGGCTCTTTTTACCCCACACTGGTTGTGAGTGTGTAAATAGCCCCACTAGTTATTTTGGGTTGCAGTTAACTAGGGAGGAAGGGGTGGGTATGCCATGATTAGGTGAATAACAATTATATGTGATACATAAATTTCACAATGCATGCATATATCTCTATCAATTAAACCTGGCCTGAGGGCTGCCATTTTTTACATTCAGTTATTTCTCTTAGAAATGTTGGAACTAAATAATGAATGTGTTACAGTTAAAGTGAAACACTGGTCAGTGTAAATGGCTCATTGGGACACAGAAACCTTTAAATTAAACCTGATATCTAGTGTCAAACAATATCAAAGCTGTAAAAGATGTTTACATTCAGAATTTATAAAACTATGATTGTAAATAAATTCAAACAAGTGAGCTTTTCTCTTTGTGCTGAATATCAACACTGTGGTTTCTTAGACTGTAAGCTGTACTTTAGTGCAACCAGTTGCAGAAGCTGCCACTCCAAATGTCTTTTGATAACAAGAAAAAAATACCTTTTCAGTACACGGCCTGAAGTTCTTCTCCGACATCTTCTGCAATCGGCTTTGTCTGCTGGTTTGAAGACAATAAACCACAAAAAAGATGATTTAGTCACTTTGTCTGCGTCATGCAGCTCGAATGTGTCGTGTAACGATGTTGAATAGCCGTCGTTATCCCTCTGCTTTGAGCCTTTTATCAAAAGTTACAGCTAACTTCATGAAGTTGTACAAAAAGGCTTCATTTCGCCGAGACAGTGCGTTTCTGACTATTACATGCATTTGAATGGAGTTCTTGCACGAAACAAAGTATAAGTTTTCATTATGTGAATAACTTGTATTTTACACTGACCCTGGGTCAGTATCAACTTCATGAAGACAGCTGTAACTTTTGATAGAGGACTCACACACATACATATTTATGGCTTTGCCTTATAGAATTCAGCATCTCCGTGCTGAGGAAATAGGTTTTGCAGCTGTTTGAGCTAAGATTTTCAAGTTATTCACAAATTGAAAACCTATACTTTGTGTCGGGCGAGAACTCCATTCAAATGCATGTAATAGCGAGAAACGCACTAACGTGGTGAAATAAAGCGTTTTTCCATAAACTTCATAAAGACAGCTGTAAATTTTGAGAGAAGACTCACACACACATTGGGGGGATATTGAAGTCTATAAGATAAAGCCATGAATATGTTTGTCTGAGTCTTCTATCAAAAGTTACAGCAAGCTCTATGAAGTTGATGAGAAACGCGTTTCTCACTGTTACATGCATTTGAATTTAGTTCTTGCCCGACACAAAGTATAGGTTTTAATTTGTGAATAACTTGAAAATCTTAGCTCAAACAGCTGCAAAACCTATTTCCTGAGCACTGAGATGCTGAATTCTATAAGGCAAAGCCATAAATATGTGTGTGTGATTCTTCTATCAACAGTTACAGCTGTCTTCTTGAAGTTGATACTGACCCAGGGTCAGTGTAAAATACAATCCTAGCTGTGTGAACAAAGCTTGGGTCCTTTAATCCTGCATGACAAACCTCAGGATGCAGGTTATTATTACTCTTTCCTGCTGGCACACCTGAGAGTCAGCTAGAAACTTACAGTGACGTGGACATCATGCAAAGACTGCCAGACTCTGTAATACTGTGAATGATCAGTGACTCAAGTTAACACTAAACTTTAAACAGTACCTCTGTGTCTCTGTGTGCTGAACATTTAGGATTGAGTCTGCATTGACTTTATTTATTGAGACTTTAATGTGCTAAAAGCAGGTTGAAGACAGCTCAGAAACATTTGAAGATTAAAATTTAGCATTATGGCTGCTGGTGGTTTGTAAAGCCTATACTCAGCTGTAGTTTTTGTTACTAATTTATGTTTGTTGTTGTTTAACACAGATTTCAGAAGAGCAAATATGCTTAATAGTTTAACTAGATTTCATTTGTCAGTGTGGGACTGCTGAGTCACCTGAAGAACTCATTTCATTCATTCTCCACATGATGTTCATATACAGAAATGTTTCACAGGAACTGGTTCCTCCCAAACTGTGAACTAGTGTGTTTCCATAGATTATCTCTGTATGAATGTACTTTTAAATGAAGGCAAGTGTTTGTCCTTTTTTGTTCCTCAGTTACAGTACGTGATATCTTGATATCAGGCGGTCAACACTGGGGGAAGACAAGAAGCAGACGTACTTCCAAGAGGGAGCTGCAGTGAGGACACAGCCAGGTCACTGAGGTCAGAGGTCAGAATCTGAAACAGCTCAGGTTTATATTTTAGGGGTTATAAAAAATCAAAATGTATTTATGAAGAAACCTTTAAATAATAGTCATAATTATGATTATTATAAGAAATATCAAACATTTAAGTGGATTTTCTGTTACACATGTTGTATTAGCCCTGCAATAAACTGGCAGCCTGTCTTTGTCCTGTATCAGCTGGGATAGGCTTCATCCTCCCGCAACCCTGAATTGGATACATTGTATTCCAATTATGTAATCTGATCATTTACAAACTCAAGGTATCTAATCAAAATGTAAGTAATAATTATAAAATGGGAAAGCAGAAATAAGTGTGACATAAATGTAAATGTGTAATTATAAAATGGGAAAGCAGAAATAAGTGTGACATAAATGTAAATGTAAATGTGTTAGCTGACATAGAGGACAGCTACATGTAGTCTGAAAAACCTTTGTTGTCAAGTTTGCAGGTATATCAGCACGAGACATTCTTACATAGAAGAGTCTGTTAAAGTCTCTAACTCAGCGAAGCATTATTGGTCCCGTCTGTTTGGATAAATATAGTAAGTTGATGTTTGTCCATTTATTGACACATTTTCTTAAGTGCTTATCCAGTTCAGGATCACAGTGGAGCTGCAGCTGGATATGTTCATTAAATAAACCTTACAAAAGTTAACAATAAACCTGCATCCATGTACGTTGTTGTCCACAGGATAAGAAAATCAAACTGGAACACTGTGGAACATGTTAATAAATGTTTGTGTGTTTATGCCTGTGTCTTTCACAGGAGGCGCTGGAAGGTTTCCCTAATAGTTCCTGGTGAATCAAAGCAGAACCATAAAGGTTGCTGGATTGCATGATGGCCTTACCCCTGAGCAGTCATCCTGTTAAAGGAGGAACCAGTTAGAAGCTGTTTTCAAAGTAGCTGAGCAGATTTCATCTCAAGTAAGCGATTAACTGTTTGTTCATCTGTTCTGCCACTTAAAGAGCATTTAAGGACGTCTTTTGAGTGTCCAGCTGAATTAATTCTACTGGCTCTCATGGTCATTTGTTATTATAGACATATTTTTCATGTTCATCCAGCTATTTAGTAAATTCTATCTATTTAGTAATATCCGTCAGCTATAAAATGTAATATAAATATAAAAAATATCTAAATATCTCCTGCACTTTATATTTTAATGATGTAAGTCTGTTATCGTGTTACATTAGCATTCCTCACATATCAATGAGATGCTGTACAGTACAATCCTACTGACGCAGCAGAGGGATAACGACGGCTATTCAACATCGTTACACGACACATTCGAGCTGCATGACACAGACAAAGTGACTAAATCATCTTTTTTATGGTTTATTGTCTTCAAACCAGCAGACAAAGCCGATTGCAGAAGATTTCGGAGAAGAACTTCAGGCCGTGTACTGAAAAGGTATTTTTTTCTTGTTATCAAAAGACATTTGGAGTGGCAGCTTCTGCAACTGGTTGCACTAAAGTACAGCTTACAGTCTAAGAAACCACAGTGTTGATATTCAGCACAAAGAGAAAAGCTCACTTGTTTGAATTTATTTACAATCATAGTTTTATAAATTCTGAATGTAAACATCTTTTACAGCTTTGATATTGTTTGACACTAGATATCAGGTTTAATTTAAAGGTTTCTGTGTCCCAATGAGCCATTTACACTGACCAGTGTTTCACTTTAACTGTAACACATTCATTATTTAGTTCCAACATTTCTAAGAGAAATAACTGAATGTAAAAAATGGCAGCCCTCAGGCCAGGTTTAATTGATAGAGATATATGCATGCATTGTGAAATTTATGTATCACATATAATTGTTATTCACCTAATCATGGCATACCCACCCCTTCCTCCCTAGTTAACTGCAACCCAAAATAACAACCCGTTCTCACTCCCAAAGCGTAACATTTTACGCTAGGTGACAAATCGTCACCATATTACGTTTTCGGCTACCCACCACGTTCCTAAATGACGACCTCGGAAAAAGAGGAAATATGAGAACCGTCTGGACTGAACCTACACATGTTCGCTCTTTTTCTTCAAATCGCTTAGAAACACGCTATTTAACATCATTAAAGTCCTGGTTAAGGTCAGGAATAAGGTTATGGTCAGGGCTAGGGATAAGGTTAGGTTTAGGGCTGGAATACAGGGCTGGAACGTCTACTACCGCGGGAGCGTCATTGCACTGGATTCCAGCCATAACCCGCCGCGTACCATAAGAACGCCGAAGGTCTCCTTTCGCGTTCCTCAGGAACGCCGCGGGACGTGACAAAACGTCGACATGTTACGCCTCGGGAGTGAGAACGCTCTGAAAATAACTAGTGGGGCTATTTACACACTCACAACCAGTGTGGGGTAAAAAGAGCCACCAAAAAGCTGTCAGCCACAGATGTGCTAGAAGAGTTAGAAACTCTACTTATGGAGAAACTTTCTAAGTCTAACAGGGGACAGGTACTCCTGCCCAAATAACATGATATAACCCCACATACAGCCCAGCCATAAAATGAACCAAGTCATTTAATTAAAGACAGCATGGGACCAAATGCATGTAACCAGCCTGCACCAACCTGGCATTTCTTCCTCCTGAATTAAATGAATGAATGGATGAAAGTTAAATGACTACAAACCTAAAGCCACTAGTTCCCACACTGGAGCTCCCTGACACTGTGTGTTAACCGTATTTAGCTTGTATCAACAGTTGTAACAGGCTAAGCCACTTGAGACACTGCATTGAATTTGTTCCTGTCTTAATGATTTCAGCTGACTGGTTTCAACTCAGATGTTCTGCTTTTTCCTTTCAGTAGATCAAATCAGCTCGTGCTGCTTCTGCTTCCAATTTAATGGCAAGAAGAAGAAGAAGAATGCTTCAGCGAAGTGGCGTTCATGGTCTCAGTGAACAGTCATGGTCACACACTGCATGTGGTTTTAAAAGCAACATGTCTGTTCAGTACAACGATCGAGATGTGTAATATTAGTGCAGCTACGGTTTGTTCTTGAACATCAGTTCTGTTTTCTACTTTGATCACTTAGACCAAAAAAGTGTTGTTTTCAGATTCTTTCTTTTAAATCTATAAAGCACCTGCTCATTTTTTATTACAATTAGTTTCACATAAATGTTAGTTTTTCCTTTATGATCTTTTAATGCTTACACTACACTGTACACATTAGAGACATTTCTGTTACCTGTTTCTGTTGACTCAGAGTTGTGAAATGTTCTTTTATTTAATGCACAATATGAAGTTCATAATTTTCTTACAAATAAAACTCTAATGACAAACATGAACAGCTGTGCTTATTTCTGAGACATGAGTTTTTGAATGTGTTTAGACAGTGTGCATCTGTAATCTGAAACTGTAATGGTGAACCTGAGGTGATGGTCAACAGAAGGCTAATATATATCAATATAAAACAATATTGAAGTAATGTCTTTACCCCCTGCAGAGTGTGGACGCTGTGCACTCAATCACCTTATTCACTGTAGTAAACATGCACCGCTAGCTCAAGTGACTGACTGTCTCCATGGTTACATCGTATATTATTAGCTATGTAAACAGCTTCCATAGATACCGCCATAGCTCTCTGCAGCTGTAACACTTTCACACTTTGCAAATCATTTCACGATTTTGATAGTTATGAAGACAGAATATGTTTTTAAGGTCATGCTAGGCGGTTGCTATGGTGGTTGCTGTGGACTTGGCTGGATTCCTGTTATTAGCTGTCCGCCGTAGGAAGGCTGCGTTCCATTTACAAGTAGTGACAGTCTGCCGCAACTCGAACTCAAACCCCGCTTTGTTCTTTAATTATAGGCCTTTTATAGCCGTTCATGACACGGGCACACACACACATAAAGCACTTTGCCTCACCATGACAATGGAACTTTACCTAAGATAACCTTTAAAATATCTGATATAGGATAGAAAAATGAAGCAATCAGAGATTTAATGATGAAGACTCTAAAACCCACTGTCTTGACAAAATAAAGCGTTTTTGAACAACTTCATATAAATCGCTGTAACTTTTGATAGAAGACTCAGACAAACATGTTTATGGCTTTATCTTATAGAACTCAATATCCCCGTGCTGGGCAAACAGGTTTTGCAGCCGTTTGAGCTAAGATTTTAAAATTATTCACATAATGAAAACCTATACTTTGTTTCAGGCGAGTTTCCCATTCAAATGCATGTAACAGTGAGAAACGCATTG
This sequence comes from Aulonocara sp. 'chitande type north' Nkhata Bay, assembly GCF_057382095.1. Classification (NCBI taxonomy): domain Eukaryota; kingdom Metazoa; phylum Chordata; class Actinopteri; order Cichliformes; family Cichlidae; genus Aulonocara; species Aulonocara sp. 'chitande type north' Nkhata Bay. The sequence continues at coordinate 8,345,189 of NC_141353.1, forward strand.
TCTTGGCGAAATAAAGCGTTTTTGAACAACTTCATATAAATCGCTGTAACTTTTGATAGAAGACTCAGACAAACATGTTTATGGCTTTATCTTATAGAACTCAATATCCCCGTGCTGGGTAAACAGGTTTTGCAGCCGTTTGAGCTAAGATTTTAAAATTATTCACATAATGAAAACCTATACTTTGTCTCAGGCGAGTTTCCCATTCAAATGCATGTAACAGTGAGAAACGCATTGTCTTGGCGAAATAAAGTTTTTTTTTGAACAACTTCATATAAATCGCTGTAACTTTTGATAGAAGACTCAGACAAACATGTTTATGGCTTTATCTTATAGAACTCAATATCCCCGTGCTGGGCAAACAGGTTTTGCAGCCGTTTGAGCTAAGATTTTAAAATTATTCACATAATGAAAACCTATACTTTGTTTCAGGCGAGTTTCCCATTCAAATGCATGTAACAGTGAGAAACGCATTGTCTTGGCGAAATAAAGCGTTTTTGAACAACTTCATATAAATCGCTGTAACCTTTGATAGAAGACTCAGACAAACATGTTTATGGCTTTATCTTATAGAACTCAACATCCCCGTGCTGGGCAAACAGGTTTTGCAGCCGTTTGAGCTAAGATTTTAAAATTATTCACATAATGAAAATCTATACTTTGTTTCAGGCGAGTTTCCCATTCAAATGCATGTAACAGTGAGAAACACACTGTCTTGGCGAAATAAAGCGTTTTTCAACCACTTCATATAAATCGCTGTAACTTTTGATAGAAGACTCAGACAAACATGTTTATGGCTTTATCTTATAGAACTCAATATCCCCGTGCTGGGCAAACAGGTTTTGCAGCCGTTTGAGCTAAGATTTTAAAATTATTCACATAATGAAAACCTATACTTTGTTTCAGGCGAGTTTCCCATTCAAATGCATGTAACAGTGAGAAACGCATTGTCTTGGCGAAATAAAGCGTTTTTGAACAACTTCATATAAATCGCTGTAACTTTTGATAGAAGACTCAGACAAACATGTTTATGGCTTTATCTTATAGAACTCAATATCCCCGTGCTGGGCAAACAGGTTTTGCAGCCGTTTGAGCTAAGATTTTAAAATTATTCACATAATGAAAATCTATACTTTGTTTCAGGCGAGTTTCCCATTCAAATGCATGTAACAGTGAGAAACGCATTGTCTTGGCGAAATAAAGCGTTTTTGAACAACTTCATATAAATCGCTGTAACTTTTGATAGAAGACTCAGACAAACATGTTTATGGCTTTATCTTATAGAACTCAATATCCCCGTGCTGGGCAAACAGGTTTTGCAGCCGTTTGAGCTAAGATTTTAAAATTATTCACATAATGAAAACCTATACTTTGTTTCAGGCGAGTTTCCCATTCAAATGCATGTAACAGTGAGAAACACACTGTCTTGGCGAAATAAAGCGTTTTTCAACCACTTCATATAAATCGCTGTAACTTTTGATAGAAGACTCAGACAAACATGTTTATGGCTTTATCTTATAGAACTCAATATCCCCGTGCTGGGCAAACAGGTTTTGCAGCCGTTTGAGCTAAGATTTTAAAATTATTCACATAATGAAAACCTATACTTTGTCTCAGGCGAGTTTCCCATTCAAATGCATGTAACAGTGAGAAACGCATTGTCTTGGCGAAATAAAGCGTTTTTGAACAACTTCATATAAATCGCTGTAACTTTTGATAGAAGACTCAGACAAACATGTTTATGGCTTTATCTTATAGAACTCAATATCCCCGTGCTGGGCAAACAGGTTTTGCAGCCGTTTGAGCTAAGATTTTAAAATTATTCACATAATGAAAATCTATACTTTGTTTCAGGCGAGTTTCCCATTCAAATGCATGTAACAGTGAGAAACACACTGTCTAGGCGAAATAAAGCGTTTTTCAACCACTTCATATAAATCGCTGTAACTTTTGATAGAAGACTCAGACAAACATGTTTATGGCTTTATCTTATAGAACTCAATATCCCCGTGCTGGGCAAACAGGTTTTGCAGCCGTTTGAGCTAAGATTTTAAAATTATTCACATAATGAAAACCTATACTTTGTTTCAGGCGAGTTTCCCATTCAAATGCACGTAACAGTGAGAAACGCATTGTCTTGGCGAAATAAAGCGTTTTTGAACAACTTCATATAAATCGCTGTAACTTTTGATAGAAGACTCAGACAAACATGTTAATGGCTTTATCTTATAGAACTCAATATCCCCGTGCTGGGCAAACAGGTTTTGCAGCCGTTTGAGCTAAGATTTTAAAATTATTCACATAATGAAAACCTATACTTTGTTTCAGGCGAGTTTCCCATTCAAATGCATGTAACAGTGAGAAACGCATTGTCTTGGCGAAATAAAGCGTTTTTGAACAACTTCATATAAATCGCTGTAACTTTTGATAGAAGACTCAGACAAACATGTTTATGGCTTTATCTTATAGAACTCAATATCCCCGTGCTGGGCAAACAGAACAGGTTTTGCAGCCGTTTGAGCTAAGATTTTAAAATTATTCACATAATGAAAACCTATACTTTGTTTCAGGCGAGTTTCCCATTCAAATGCATGTAACAGTGAGAAACACACTGTCTTGGCGAAATAAAGCGTTTTTCAACCACTTCATATAAATCGCTGTAACTTTTGATAGAAGACTCAGACAAACATGTTTATGGCTTTATCTTATAGAACTCAATATTCCCGTGCTGGGCAAACAGGTTTTGCAGCCGTTTGAGCTAAGATTTTAAAATTATTCACATAATGAAAACCTATACTTTGTTTCAGGCGAGTTTCCCATTCAAATGCATGTAACAGTGAGAAACGCATTGTCTTGGCGAAATAAAGTTTTTTTGAACAACTTCATATAAATCGCTGTAACTTTTGATAGAAGACTCAGACAAACATGTTTATGGCTTTATCTTATAGAACTCAATATCCCCGTGCTGGGCAAACAGGTTTTGCAGCCGTTTGAGCTAAGATTTTAAAATTATTCACATAATGAAAACCTATACTTTGTTTCAGGCGAGTTTCCCATTCAAATGCATGTAACAGTGAGAAACGCATTGTCTTGGCGAAATAAAGCGTTTTTGAACAACTTCATATAAATCGCTGTAACTTTTGATAGAAGACTCAGACAAACATGTTTATGGCTTTATCTTATAGAACTCAATATCCCCGTGCTGGGCAAACAGGTTTTGCAGCCGTTTGAGCTAAGATTTTAAAATTATTCACATAATGAAAACCTATACTTTGTTTCAGGCGAGTTTCCCATTCAAATGCATGTAACAGTGAGAAAGGCATTGTCTTGGCGAAATAAAGCGTTTTTGAACAACTTCATATAAATCGCTGTAACTTTTGATAGAAGACTCAGACAAACATGTTTATGGCTTTATCTTATAGAACTCAATATCCCCGTGCTGGGCAAACAGGTTTTGCAGCCGTTTGAGCTAAGATTTTAAAATTATTCACATAATGAAAACCTATACTTTGTTTCAGGCGAGTTTCCCATTCAAATGCATGTAACAGTGAGAAACACACTGTCTTGGCGAAATAAAGCGTTTTTCAACCACTTCATATAAATCGCTGTAACTTTTGATAGAAGACTCAGACAAACATGTTTATGGCTTTATCTTATAGAACTCAATATCCCCGTGCTGGGCAAACAGGTTTTGCAGCCGTTTGAGCTAAGATTTTAAAATTATTCACATAATGAAAACCTATACTTTGTTTCAGGCGAGTTTCCCATTCAAATGCATGTAACAGTGAGAAACACACTGTCTTGGCGAAATAAAGCGTTTTTCAACCACTTCATATAAATCGCTGTAACTTTTGATAGAAGACTCAGACAAACATGTTTATGGCTTTATCTTATAGAACTCAATATCCCCGTGCTGGGCAAACAGGTTTTGCAGCCGTTTGAGCTAAGATTTTAAAATTATTCACATAATGAAAACCTATACTTTGTTTCAGGCGAGTTTCCCATTCAAATGCATGTAACAGTGAGAAACGCATTGTCTTGGCGAAATAAAGCGTTTTTGAACAACTTCATATAAATCGCTGTAACTTTTGATAGAAGACTCAGACAAACATGTTTATGGCTTTATCTTATAGAACTCAATATCCCCGTGCTGGGCAAACAGGTTTTGCAGCCGTTTGAGCTAAGATTTTAAAATTATTCACATAATGAAAACCTATACTTTGTTTCAGGCGAGTTTCCCATTCAAATGCATGTAACAGTGAGAAACGCATTGTCTTGGCGAAATAAAGCGTTTTTGAACAACTTCATATAAATCGCTGTAACTTTTGATAGAAGACTCAGACAAACATGTTTATGGCTTTATCTTATAGAACTCAATATCCCCGTGCTGGGCAAACAGGTTTTGCAGCCGTTTGAGCTAAGATTTTAAAATTATTCACATAATGAAAACCTATACTTTGTTTCAGGCGAGTTTCCCATTCAAATGCATGTAACAGTGAGAAACACACTGTCTTGGCGAAATAAAGCGTTTTTCAACCACTTCATATAAATCGCTGTAACTTTTGATAGAAGACTCAGACAAACATGTTTATGGCTTTATCTTATAGAACTCAATATCCCCGTGCTGGGCAAACAGGTTTTGCAGCCGTTTGAGCTAAGATTTTAAAATTATTCACATAATGAAAACCTATACTTTGTTTCAGGCGAGTTTCCCATTCAAATGCATGTAACAGTGAGAAACGCATTGTCTTGGCGAAATAAAGTTTTTTTGAACAACTTCATATAAATCGCTGTAACTTTTGATAGAAGACTCAGACAAACATGTTTATGGCTTTATCTTATAGAACTCAATATCCCCGTGCTGGGCAAACAGGTTTTGCAGCCGTTTGAGCTAAGATTTTAAAATTATTCACATAATGAAAACCTATACTTTGTTTCAGGCGAGTTTCCCATTCAAATGCATGTAACAGTGAGAAACGCATTGTCTTGGCGAAATAAAGTTTTTTTGAACAACTTCATATAAATCGCTGTAACTTTTGATAGAAGACTCAGACAAACATGTTTATGGCTTTATCTTATAGAACTCAATATCCCCGTGCTGGGCAAACAGGTTTTGCAGCCGTTTGAGCTAAGATTTTAAAATTATTCACATAATGAAAACCTATACTTTGTTTCAGGCGAGTTTCCCATTCAAATGCATGTAACAGTGAGAAACGCATTGTCTTGGCGAAATAAAGCGTTTTTGAACAACTTCATATAAATCGCTGTAACTTTTGATAGAAGACTCAGACAAACATGTTTATGGCTTTATCTTATAGAACTCAATATCCCCGTGCTGGGCAAACAGAACAGGTTTTGCAGCCGTTTGAGCTAAGATTTTAAAATTATTCACATAATGAAAACCTATACTTTGTTTCAGGCGAGTTTCCCATTCAAATGCATGTAACAGTGAGAAACACACTGTCTTGGCGAAATAAAGCGTTTTTCAACCACTTCATATAAATCGCTGTAACTTTTGATAGAAGACTCAGACAAACATGTTTATGGCTTTATCTTATAGAACTCAATATTCCCGTGCTGGGCAAACAGGTTTTGCAGCCGTTTGAGCTAAGATTTTAAAATTATTCACATAATGAAAACCTATACTTTGTTTCAGGCGAGTTTCCCATTCAAATGCATGTAACAGTGAGAAACGCATTGTCTTGGCGAAATAAAGTTTTTTTGAACAACTTCATATAAATCGCTGTAACTTTTGATAGAAGACTCAGACAAACATGTTTATGGCTTTATCTTATAGAACTCAATATCCCCGTGCTGGGCAAACAGGTTTTGCAGCCGTTTGAGCTAAGATTTTAAAATTATTCACATAATGAAAACCTATACTTTGTTTCAGGCGAGTTTCCCATTCAAATGCATGTAACAGTGAGAAACGCATTGTCTTGGCGAAATAAAGCGTTTTTGAACAACTTCATATAAATCGCTGTAACTTTTGATAGAAGACTCAGACAAACATGTTTATGGCTTTATCTTATAGAACTCAATATCCCCGTGCTGGGCAAACAGGTTTTGCAGCCGTTTGAGCTAAGATTTTAAAATTATTCACATAATGAAAACCTATACTTTGTTTCAGGCGAGTTTCCCATTCAAATGCATGTAACAGTGAGAAACGCATTGTCTTGGCGAAATAAAGCGTTTTTGAACAACTTCATATAAATCGCTGTAACTTTTGATAGAAGACTCAGACAAACATGTTTATGGCTTTATCTTATAGAACTCAATATCCCCGTGCTGGGCAAACAGGTTTTGCAGCCGTTTGAGCTAAGATTTTAAAATTATTCACATAATGAAAACCTATACTTTGTTTCAGGCGAGTTTCCCATTCAAATGCATGTAACAGTGAGAAACACACTGTCTTGGCGAAATAAAGCGTTTTTCAACCACTTCATATAAATCGCTGTAACTTTTGATAGAAGACTCAGACAAACATGTTTATGGCTTTATCTTATAGAACTCAATATCCCCGTGCTGGGCAAACAGGTTTTGCAGCCGTTTGAGCTAAGATTTTAAAATTATTCACATAATGAAAACCTATACTTTGTTTCAGGCGAGTTTCCCATTCAAATGCATGTAACAGTGAGAAACGCATTGTCTTGGCGAAATAAAGCGTTTTTGAACAACTTCATATAAATCGCTGTAACTTTTGATAGAAGACTCAGACAAACATGTTTATGGCTTTATCTTATAGAACTCAATATCCCCGTGCTGGGCAAACAGGTTTTGCAGCCGTTTGAGCTAAGATTTTAAAATTATTCACATAATGAAAACCTATACTTTGTTTCAGGCGAGTTTCCCATTCAAATGCATGTAACAGTGAGAAACGCATTGTCTTGGCGAAATAAAGCGTTTTTGAACAACTTCATATAAATCGCTGTAACTTTTGATAGAAGACTCAGACAAACATGTTTATGGCTTTATCTTATAGAACTCAATATCCCCGTGCTGGGCAAACAGGTTTTGCAGCCGTTTGAGCTAAGATTTTAAAATTATTCACATAATGAAAACCTATACTTTGTTTCAGGCGAGTTTCCCATTCAAATGCATGTAACAGTGAGAAACACACTGTCTTGGCGAAATAAAGCGTTTTTCAACCACTTCATATAAATCGCTGTAACTTTTGATAGAAGACTCAGACAAACATGTTTATGGCTTTATCTTATAGAACTCAATATCCCCGTGCTGGGCAAACAGGTTTTGCAGCCGTTTGAGCTAAGATTTTAAAATTATTCACATAATGAAAACCTATACTTTGTTTCAGGCGAGTTTCCCATTCAAATGCATGTAACAGTGAGAAACACACTGTCTTGGCGAAATAAAGCGTTTTTCAACCACTTCATATAAATCGCTGTAACTTTTGATAGAAGACTCAGACAAACATGTTTATGGCTTTATCTTATAGAACTCAATATCCCCGTGCTGGGCAAACAGGTTTTGCAGCCGTTTGAGCTAAGATTTTAAAATTATTCACATAATGAAAACCTATACTTTGTTTCAGGCGAGTTTCCCATTCAAATGCATGTAACAGTGAGAAACGCATTGTCTTGGCGAAATAAAGCGTTTTTGAACAACTTCATATAAATCGCTGTAACTTTTGATAGAAGACTCAGACAAACATGTTTATGGCTTTATCTTATAGAACTCAATATCCCCGTGCTGGGCAAACAGGTTTTGCAGCCGTTTGAGCTAAGATTTTAAAATTATTCACATAATGAAAACCTATACTTTGTTTCAGGCGAGTTTCCCATTCAAATGCATGTAACAGTGAGAAACGCATTGTCTTGGCGAAATAAAGCGTTTTTGAACAACTTCATATAAATCGCTGTAACTTTTGATAGAAGACTCAGACAAACATGTTTATGGCTTTATCTTATAGAACTCAATATCCCCGTGCTGGGCAAACAGGTTTTGCAGCCGTTTGAGCTAAGATTTTAAAATTATTCACATAATGAAAACCTATACTTTGTTTCAGGCGAGTTTCCCATTCAAATGCATGTAACAGTGAGAAACACACTGTCTTGGCGAAATAAAGCGTTTTTCAACCACTTCATATAAATCGCTGTAACTTTTGATAGAAGACTCAGACAAACATGTTTATGGCTTTATCTTATAGAACTCAATATCCCCGTGCTGGGCAAACAGGTTTTGCAGCCGTTTGAGCTAAGATTTTAAAATTATTCACATAATGAAAACCTATACTTTGTTTCAGGCGAGTTTCCCATTCAAATGCATGTAACAGTGAGAAACGCATTGTCTTGGCGAAATAAAGTTTTTTTGAACAACTTCATATAAATCGCTGTAACTTTTGATAGAAGACTCAGACAAACATGTTTATGGCTTTATCTTATAGAACTCAATATCCCCGTGCTGGGCAAACAGGTTTTGCAGCCGTTTGAGCTAAGATTTTAAAATTATTCACATAATGAAAACCTATACTTTGTTTCAGGCGAGTTTCCCATTCAAATGCATGTAACAGTGAGAAACGCATTGTCTTGGCGAAATAAAGCGTTTTTGAACAACTTCATATAAATCGCTGTAACTTTTGATAGAAGACTCAGACAAACATGTTTATGGCTTTATCTTATAGAACTCAATATCCCCGTGCTGGGCAAACAGGTTTTGCAGCCGTTTGAGCTAAGATTTTAAAATTATTCACATAATGAAAACCTATACTTTGTTTCAGGCGAGTTTCCCATTCAAATGCATGTAACAGTGAGAAACGCATTGTCTTGGCGAAATAAAGCGTTTTTGAACAACTTCATATAAATCGCTGTAACTTTTGATAGAAGACTCAGACAAACATGTTTATGGCTTTATCTTATAGAACTCAATATCCCCGTGCTGGGCAAACAGGTTTTGCAGCCGTTTGAGCTAAGATTTTAAAATTATTCACATAATGAAAACCTATACTTTGTTTCAGGCGAGTTTCCCATTCAAATGCATGTAACAGTGAGAAACACACTGTCTTGGCGAAATAAAGCGTTTTTCAACCACTTCATATAAATCGCTGTAACTTTTGATAGAAGACTCAGACAAACATGTTTATGGCTTTATCTTATAGAACTCAATATCCCCGTGCTGGGCAAACAGGTTTTGCAGCCGTTTGAGCTAAGATTTTAAAATTATTCACATAATGAAAACCTATACTTTGTTTCAGGCGAGTTTCCCATTCAAATGCATGTAACAGTGAGAAACGCATTGTCTTGGCGAAATAAAGTTTTTTTGAACAACTTCATATAAATCGCTGTAACTTTTGATAGAAGACTCAGACAAACATGTTTATGGCTTTATCTTATAGAACTCAATATCCCCGTGCTGGGCAAACAGGTTTTGCAGCCGTTTGAGCTAAGATTTTAAAATTATTCACATAATGAAAACCTATACTTTGTTTCAGGCGAGTTTCCCATTCAAATGCATGTAACAGTGAGAAACGCATTGTCTTGGCGAAATAAAGTTTTTTTGAACAACTTCATATAAATCGCTGTAACTTTTGATAGAAGACTCAGACAAACATGTTTATGGCTTTATCTTATAGAACTCAATATCCCCGTGCTGGGCAAACAGGTTTTGCAGCCGTTTGAGCTAAGATTTTAAAATTATTCACATAATGAAAACCTATACTTTGTTTCAGGCGAGTTTCCCATTCAAATGCATGTAACAGTGAGAAACGCATTGTCTTGGCGAAATAAAGCGTTTTTGAACAACTTCATATAAATCGCTGTAACTTTTGATAGAAGACTCAGACAAACATGTTTATGGCTTTATCTTATAGAACTCAATATCCCCGTGCTGGGCAAACAGAACAGGTTTTGCAGCCGTTTGAGCTAAGATTTTAAAATTATTCACATAATGAAAACCTATACTTTGTTTCAGGCGAGTTTCCCATTCAAATGCATGTAACAGTGAGAAACACACTGTCTTGGCGAAATAAAGCGTTTTTCAACCACTTCATATAAATCGCTGTAACTTTTGATAGAAGACTCAGACAAACATGTTTATGGCTTTATCTTATAGAACTCAATATTCCCGTGCTGGGCAAACAGGTTTTGCAGCCGTTTGAGCTAAGATTTTAAAATTATTCACATAATGAAAACCTATACTTTGTTTCAGGCGAGTTTCCCATTCAAATGCATGTAACAGTGAGAAACGCATTGTCTTGGCGAAATAAAGTTTTTTTGAACAACTTCATATAAATCGCTGTAACTTTTGATAGAAGACTCAGACAAACATGTTTATGGCTTTATCTTATAGAACTCAATATCCCCGTGCTGGGCAAACAGGTTTTGCAGCCGTTTGAGCTAAGATTTTAAAATTATTCACATAATGAAAACCTATACTTTGTTTCAGGCGAGTTTCCCATTCAAATGCATGTAACAGTGAGAAACGCATTGTCTTGGCGAAATAAAGCGTTTTTGAACAACTTCATATAAATCGCTGTAACTTTTGATAGAAGACTCAGACAAACATGTTTATGGCTTTATCTTATAGAACTCAATATCCCCGTGCTGGGCAAACAGGTTTTGCAGCCGTTTGAGCTAAGATTTTAAAATTATTCACATAATGAAAACCTATACTTTGTTTCAGGCGAGTTTCCCATTCAAATGCATGTAACAGTGAGAAACGCATTGTCTTGGCGAAATAAAGTTTTTTGAACAACTTCATATAAATCGCTGTAACTTTTGATAGAAGACTCAGACAAACATGTTTATGGCTTTATCTTATAGAACTCAATATCCCCGTGCTGGGCAAACAGGTTTTGCAGCCGTTTGAGCTAAGATTTTAAAATTATTCACATAATGAAAACCTATACTTTGTTTCAGGCGAGTTTCCCATTCAAATGCATGTAACAGTGAGAAACGCATTGTCTTGGCGAAATAAAGTTTTTTTGAACAACTTCATATAAATCGCTGTAACTTTTGATAGAAGACTCAGACAAACATGTTTATGGCTTTATCTTATAGAACTCAATATCCCCGTGCTGGGCAAACAGGTTTTGCAGCCGTTTGAGCTAAGATTTTAAAATTATTCACATAATGAAAACCTATACTTTGTTTCAGGCGAGTTTCCCATTCAAATGCATGTAACAGTGAGAAACGCATTGTCTTGGCGAAATAAAGCGTTTTTGAACAACTTCATATAAATCGCTGTAACTTTTGATAGAAGACTCAGACAAACATGTTTATGGCTTTATCTTATAGAACTCAATATCCCCGTGCTGGGCAAACAGAACAGGTTTTGCAGCCGTTTGAGCTAAGATTTTAAAATTATTCACATAATGAAAACCTATACTTTGTTTCAGGCGAGTTTCCCATTCAAATGCATGTAACAGTGAGAAACACACTGTCTTGGCGAAATAAAGCGTTTTTCAACCACTTCATATAAATCGCTGTAACTTTTGATAGAAGACTCAGACAAACATGTTTATGGCTTTATCTTATAGAACTCAATATTCCCGTGCTGGGCAAACAGGTTTTGCAGCCGTTTGAGCTAAGATTTTAAAATTATTCACATAATGAAAACCTATACTTTGTTTCAGGCGAGTTTCCCATTCAAATGCATGTAACAGTGAGAAACGCATTGTCTTGGCGAAATAAAGTTTTTTTGAACAACTTCATATAAATCGCTGTAACTTTTGATAGAAGACTCAGACAAACATGTTTATGGCTTTATCTTATAGAACTCAATATCCCCGTGCTGGGCAAACAGGTTTTGCAGCCGTTTGAGCTAAGATTTTAAAATTATTCACATAATGAAAACCTATACTTTGTTTCAGGCGAGTTTCCCATTCAAATGCATGTAACAGTGAGAAACGCATTGTCTTGGCGAAATAAAGCGTTTTTGAACAACTTCATATAAATCGCTGTAACTTTTGATAGAAGACTCAGACAAACATGTTTATGGCTTTATCTTATAGAACTCAATATCCCCGTGCTGGGCAAACAGGTTTTGCAGCCGTTTGAGCTAAGATTTTAAAATTATTCACATAATGAAAACCTATACTTTGTTTCAGGCGAGTTTCCCATTCAAATGCATGTAACAGTGAGAAACGCATTGTCTTGGCGAAATAAAGCGTTTTTGAACAACTTCATATAAATCGCTGTAACTTTTGATAGAAGACTCAGACAAACATGTTTATGGCTTTATCTTATAGAACTCAATATCCCCGTGCTGGGCAAACAGGTTTTGCAGCCGTTTGAGCTAAGATTTTAAAATTATTCACATAATGAAAACCTATACTTTGTTTCAGGCGAGTTTCCCATTCAAATGCATGTAACAGTGAGAAACACACTGTCTTGGCGAAATAAAGCGTTTTTCAACCACTTCATATAAATCGCTGTAACTTTTGATAGAAGACTCAGACAAACATGTTTATGGCTTTATCTTATAGAACTCAATATCCCCGTGCTGGGCAAACAGGTTTTGCAGCCGTTTGAGCTAAGATTTTAAAATTATTCACATAATGAAAACCTATACTTTGTTTCAGGCGAGTTTCCCATTCAAATGCATGTAACAGTGAGAAACGCATTGTCTTGGCGAAATAAAGCGTTTTTGAACAACTTCATATAAATCGCTGTAACTTTTGATAGAAGACTCAGACAAACATGTTTATGGCTTTATCTTATAGAACTCAATATCCCCGTGCTGGGCAAACAGGTTTTGCAGCCGTTTGAGCTAAGATTTTAAAATTATTCACATAATGAAAACCTATACTTTGTTTCAGGCGAGTTTCCCATTCAAATGCATGTAACAGTGAGAAACACACTGTCTTGGCGAAATAAAGCGTTTTTCAACCACTTCATATAAATCGCTGTAACTTTTGATAGAAGACTCAGACAAACATGTTTATGGCTTTATCTTATAGAACTCAATATCCCCGTGCTGGGCAAACAGGTTTTGCAGCCGTTTGAGCTAAGATTTTAAAATTATTCACATAATGAAAACCTATACTTTGTTTCAGGCGAGTTTCCCATTCAAATGCATGTAACAGTGAGAAACACACTGTCTTGGCGAAATAAAGCGTTTTTCAACCACTTCATATAAATCGCTGTAACTTTTGATAGAAGACTCAGACAAACATGTTTATGGCTTTATCTTATAGAACTCAATATCCCCGTGCTGGGCAAACAGGTTTTGCAGCCGTTTGAGCTAAGATTTTAAAATTATTCACATAATGAAAACCTATACTTTGTTTCAGGCGAGTTTCCCATTCAAATGCATGTAACAGTGAGAAACGCATTGTCTTGGCGAAATAAAGCGTTTTTGAACAACTTCATATAAATCGCTGTAACTTTTGATAGAAGACTCAGACAAACATGTTTATGGCTTTATCTTATAGAACTCAATATCCCCGTGCTGGGCAAACAGGTTTTGCAGCCGTTTGAGCTAAGATTTTAAAATTATTCACATAATGAAAACCTATACTTTGTTTCAGGCGAGTTTCCCATTCAAATGCATGTAACAGTGAGAAACGCATTGTCTTGGCGAAATAAAGCGTTTTTGAACAACTTCATATAAATCGCTGTAACTTTTGATAGAAGACTCAGACAAACATGTTTATGGCTTTATCTTATAGAACTCAATATCCCCGTGCTGGGCAAACAGGTTTTGCAGCCGTTTGAGCTAAGATTTTAAAATTATTCACATAATGAAAACCTATACTTTGTTTCAGGCGAGTTTCCCATTCAAATGCATGTAACAGTGAGAACACACTGTCTTGGCGAAATAAAGCGTTTTTCAACCACTTCATATAAATCGCTGTAACTTTTGATAGAAGACTCAGACAAACATGTTTATGGCTTTATCTTATAGAACTCAATATCCCCGTGCTGGGCAAACAGGTTTTGCAGCCGTTTGAGCTAAGATTTTAAAATTATTCACATAATGAAAACCTATACTTTGTTTCAGGCGAGTTTCCCATTCAAATGCATGTAACAGTGAGAAACGCATTGTCTTGGCGAAATAAAGCGTTTTTGAACAACTTCATATAAATCGCTGTAACTTTTGATAGAAGACTCAGACAAACATGTTTATGGCTTTATCTTATAGAACTCAATATCCCCGTGCTGGGCAAACAGGTTTTGCAGCCGTTTGAGCTAAGATTTTAAAATTATTCACATAATGAAAACCTATACTTTGTTTCAGGCGAGTTTCCATTCAAATGCATGTAACAGTGAGAAACCTCTGTCTTGGCGAAATAAAGCGTTTTTCAACCACTTCATATAAATCGCTGTAACTTTTGATAGAAGACTCAGACAAACATGTTTATGGCTTTATCTTATAGAACTCAATATCCCCGTGCTGGGCAAACAGGTTTTGCAGCCGTTTGAGCTAAGATTTTAAAATTATTCACATAATGAAAACCTATACTTTGTTTCAGGCGAGTTTCCCATTCAAATGCATGTAACAGTGAGAAACGCATTGTCTTGGCGAAATAAAGCGTTTTTGGAACAACTTCATATAAATCGCTGTAACTTTTGATAGAAGACTCAGACAAACATGTTTATGGCTTTATCTTATAGAACTCAATATCCCCGTGCTGGGCAAACAGGTTTTGCAGCCGTTTGAGCTAAGATTTTAAAATTATTCACATAATGAAAACCTATACTTTGTTTCAGGCGAGTTTCCCATTCAAATGCATGTAACAGTGAGAAACACATTGTCTTGGCGAAATAAAGCGTTTTTAACAACTTCATATAAATCGCTGTAACTTTTGATAGAAGACTCAGACAAACATGTTTATGGCTTTATCTTATAGAACTCAATATCCCCGTGCTGGGCAAACAGGTTTTGCAGCCGTTTGAGCTAAGATTTTAAAATTATTCACATAATGAAAACCTATACTTTGTTTCAGGCGAGTTTCCCATTCAAATGCATGTAACAGTGAGAAACACACTGTCTTGGCGAAATAAAGCGTTTTTCACCACTTCATATAAATCGCTGTAACTTTTGATAGAAGACTCAGACAAACATGTTTATGGCTTTATCTTATAGAACTCAATATCCCCGTGCTGGGCAAACAGGTTTTGCAGCCGTTTGAGCTAAGATTTTAAAATTATTCACATAATGAAAACCTATACTTTGTTTCAGGCGAGTTTCCCATTCAAATGCATGTAACAGTGAGAAACGCATTGTCTTGGCGAAATAAAGCGTTTTTGAACAACTTCATATAAATCGCTGTAACTTTTGATAGAAGACTCAGACAAACATGTTTATGGCTTTATCTTATAGAACTCAATATCCCCGTGCTGGGCAAACAGGTTTTGCAGCCGTTTGAGCTAAGATTTTAAAATTATTCACATAATGAAAACCTATACTTTGTTTCAGGCGAGTTTCCCATTCAAATGCATGTAACAGTGAGAAACGCAATTGTCTTGGCGAAATAAAGTTTTTTGAACAACTTCATATAAATCGCTGTAACTTTTGATAGAAGACTCAGACAAACATGTTTATGGCTTTATCTTATAGAACTCAATATCCCCGTGCTGGCAAACAGGTTTTGCAGCCGTTTGAGCTAAGATTTTAAAATTATTCACATAATGAAAACCTATACTTTGTTTCAGGCGAGTTTCCCATTCAAATGCATGTAACAGTGAGAAACGCATTGTCTTGGCGAAATAAAGCGTTTTTGAACAACTTCATATAAATCGCTGTAACATTTGATAGAAGACTCAGACAAACATGTTTATGGCTTTATCTTATAGAACTCAATATCCCCGTGCTGGGCAAACCAGGTTTTGCAGCCGTTTGAGCTAAGATTTTAAAATTATTCACATATTGAAAACCTATACTTTGTTTCAGGCGAGTTTCCATTCAAATGCATGTAACAGTGAGAAACACATTGTCTTGGCGAAATAAAGCGTTTTTGACCACTTCATATAAATCGCTGTAACTTTTGATAGAAGACTCAGACAAACATGTTTATGGCTTATCTTATAGAACTCAATATCCCCGTGCTGGGCAAACAGGTTTTGCAGCCGTTTGAGCTAAGATTTTAAAATTATTCACATAATGAAAACCTATACTTTGTTTCAGGCGAGTTTCCCATTCAAATGCATGTAACAGTGAGAAACACATGTCTTGGCGAAATAAAGCGTTTTCAACCACTTCATATAAATCGCTGTAACTTTTGATAGAAGACTCAGACAAACATGTTTATGGCTTTATCTTATAGAACTCAATATCCCCGTGCTGGGCAAACAGGTTTTGCAGCCGTTTGAGCTAAGATTTTAAAATTATTCACATAATGAAAACCTATACTTTGTTTCAGGCGAGTTTCCCATTCAAATGCATGTAACAGTGAGAAACACACTGTCTTGGCGAAATAAAGCGTTTTTCAACCACTTCATATAAATCGCTGTAACTTTTGATAGAAGACTCAGACAAACATGTTTATGGCTTTTATCTTATAGAACTCAATATCCCCGTGCTGGGCAAACAGGTTTTGCAGCCGTTTGAGCTAAGATTTTAAAATTATTCACATAATGAAAACCTATACTTTGTTTCAGGCGAGTTTCCCATTCAAATGCATGTAACAGTGAGAAACGCATGTCTTGGCGAAATAAAGCGTTTTTGAACAACTTCATATAAATCGCTGTAACTTTTGATAGAAGACTCAGACAAACATGTTTATGGCTTTATCTTATAGAACTCAATATTCCCGTGCTGGGCAAACAGGTTTTGCAGCCGTTTGAGCTAAGATTTTAAAATTATTCACATAATGAAAACCTATACTTTGTTTCAGGCGAGTTTCCCATTCAAATGCATGTAACAGTGAGAAACGCATTGTCTTGGCGAAATAAAGCGTTTTTGAACAACTTCATATAAATCGCTGTAACTTTTGATAGAAGACTCAGACAAACATGTTTATGGCTTTATCTTATAGAACTCAATATCCCCGTGCTGGGCAAACAGGTTTTGCAGCCGTTTGAGCTAAGATTTTTAAAATTATTCACATAATGAAAACCTATACTTTGTTTCAGGCGAGTTTCCCATTCAAATGCATGTAACAGTGAGAAACGCATTGTCTTGCGAAATAAAGCGTTTTTGAACAACTTCATATAAATCGCTGTAACTTTTGATAGAAGACTCAGACAAACATGTTTATGGCTTTATCTTATAGAACTCAATATCCCCGTGCTGGGCAAACAGGTTTTTGCAGCCGTTTGAGCTAAGATTTTAAAATTATTCACATAATGAAAACTATACTTTGTTTCAGGCGAGTTTCCCATTCAAATGCATGTAACAGTGAGAAACACACTGTCTTGGCGAAATAAAGCGTTTTTTCAACCACTTCATATAAATCGCTGTAACTTTTGATAGAAGACTCAGACAAACATGTTTATGGCTTTATCTTATAGAACTCAATATCCCCGTGCTGGGCAAACAGGTTTTGCAGCCGTTTGAGCTAAGATTTTAAAATTATTCACATAATGAAAACCTATACTTTGTTTCAGGCGAGTTTCCCATTCAAATGCATGTAACAGTGAGAAACGCATTGTCTTGGCGAAATAAAGCGTTTTTGAACAACTTCATATAAATCGCTGTAACTTTTGATAGAAGACTCAGACAAACATGTTTATGGCTTTATCTTATAGAACTCAATATCCCCGTGCTGGGCAAAAACAGGTTTTGCAGCCGTTTGAGCTAAGATTTTAAATTATTCACATAATGAAAACCTATACTTTGTTTCAGGCGAGTTCCCATTCAAATGCATGTAACAGTGAGAAACACACTGTCTTGGCCGAAATAAAGCGTTTTTCAACCACTTCATATAAATCGCTGTAACTTTTGATAGAAGACTCAGACAAACATGTTTATGGCTTTATCTTATAGAACTCAATATTCCCGTGCTGGGCAAACAGGTTTTGCAGCCGTTTGAGCTAAGATTTTAAAATTATTCACATAATGAAAACCTATACTTTGTTTCAGGCGAGTTTCCCATTCAATGCATGTAACAGTGAGAAAACGCATTGTCTGGCGAAATAAAGTTTTTTTTGAACAACTTCATATAAATCGCTGTAACTTTTGATAGAAGACTCAGACAAACATGTTTATGGCTTTATCTTATAGAACTCAATATCCCCGTGCTGGGCAAACAGGTTTTGCAGCCGTTTGAGCTAAGATTTTAAAATTATTCACATAATGAAAACTATACTTTGTTTCAGGCGAGTTTCCCATCAAATGCATGTAACAGTGAGAAACGCATTGTCTTGGCGAAATAAAGCGTTTTTGAACAACTTCATATAAATCGCTGTAACTTTTGATAGAAGACTCAGACAAACATGTTTATGGCTTTATCTTATAGAACTCAATATCCCGTGCTGGGCAAACAGGTTTGCAGCCGTTTGAGCTAAGATTTTTAAAATTATTCACATAATGAAAACCTATACTTTGTTTCAGGCGAGTTTCCCATTCAAATGCATGTAACAGTGAGAAACGCTATTGTCTTGGCGAAATAAAGCGTTTTGGAACAACTTCATATAAATCGCTGTAACTTTTGATAGAAGACTCAGACAAACATGTTTATGGCTTTATCTTATAGAACTCAATATCCCCGTGCTGGGCAAACAGGTTTTGCAGCCGTTTGAGCTAAGATTTTAAAATTATTCACATAATGAAAACCTATACTTTGTTTCAGGCGAGTTTCCCATTCAAATGCATGTAACAGTGAGAAACACACTGTCTTGGCGAAATAAAGCGTTTTCAACCACTTCATATAAATCGCTGTAACTTTTGATAGAAGACTCAGACAAAACATGTTTATGGCTTTATCTTATAGAACTCAATATCCCCGTGCTGGGCAAACAGGTTTTGCAGCCGTTTGAGCTAAGATTTTAAAATTATTCACATAATGAAAACCTATACTTTGTTTCAGGCGAGTTCCCATTCAAATGCATGTAACAGTGAGAACGCATTGTCTTGGCGAAATAAAGCGTTTTGAACAACTTCATATAAATCGCTGTAACTTTTGATAGAAGACTCAGACAACATGTTTAGGGCTTTACCTTATAGAACTCAATATCCACGTGCTGGGCAAACAGGTTTGCAGCCGTTTGAGCTAAGATTTGTAAAATTATTCACATAATGAAAACCTATACTTTGTTTCAGGCGAGTTTCCCATTCAAATGCATGTAACAGTGAGAAACGCATTGTCTTGGCGAAATAAAGCGTTTTGAACAACTTCTATAAATCGCTGTAACTTTGATAAAGACTCAGACAAA